>NC_072010.1:93927379-94237718 GCF_027791375.1 Indicator indicator | reverse complement strand
AACTTTGCACTTGGTCTCTTCGTATGATACAAATCACAGCCCTAATTCTGCCACATGCTGCACTTTGCTGCCTTGCCAAATTCTAGACAAGTGAAAGAGCTTTCCTACAAAATAGTTGTCTGATTCAACAATGAAATTTCTTACATCTACACTAGAGAGAGACTGTTTTCTAATGCACTTAAAGAGTAATGAAGTATTACTGACCATCTCCTCACTGTTTGAAGAATTGAGAATGGTCACAAGTGGTGTTCCACTGTTTTGGAGGCCAGTCTTGTTTCATATCTTCAAGTGCAGGGTCCTGCACTTTGGCCACAATAACCCCATGCAGCGCTACAGACTGGGGGATGAGTGGCTGGAGAGCAGCCTGGCAGAGAGGGACCTGGGAGTGCTGGTGGCTGAACATGAGGCAGCAGTGTGCCCAGGTGGCATGGAAGGTCAATGGCATCTTAGCCTGCATCAGGAATAGTGTGGCCAGCAGGACTAGGCTTGTCATTCTGCCCCTGTACATGGCACTGGTGAGACCTCACCTTGAGTACTGTGTGCAGTTCTGGACCCTCACTTCAAGAAAGATATTGAGGTGCTGGAGCAGGTCCAGAGAGTGATGAGACTGGTGAAGGAATGGAGGGAAAGTCTTATGAGGAGAGGCTGAGGGAGCTGGGGTTGTTTAGCCTGGAGGAGACTCAGGGGGGACCTTATCACACTCTACAACTACCTGAAGGGAAGTAGTAGTGAGGTGGGGGTCGGGCTCTTCTCCCAGGTGACTTGTGACAAGAGGGCATGGCCTGAAGCTGCACCAGGGGAGGTTTAGGTTGAATGTTAGGAAGCACTTCCTCATGGAAAGGGTAATTAGACACTGGAATGGAGTGCCCAGGGAGGTGGTAGAGTAGCCATCCCTGGAGGTGTTTAAGAGAAGATTGGATGTGGTACTTAGTGACATGGTCTAGTCAGTGTGGTGGTGTTGGGTCATAGGCTGGATTTGATGATGTCAGAGGTCTATTCTAGCCTCAACAATTCTGTGATTCTGTGAAATGGAGCACTCTGGATGAGTGCTCCAAGTGCTTCCCCCAGAAACTCTGCAGATGACACTAAGCTGTAAGGGAATGTTGATCTGTGGGAGATAGGCTCTGCAAAGGAACCATGACAGGCTGGATCAGTGGACCAAGGCCAGCTGTATGAGATTCAACAAGACCAAATGCCGGGTCCTGCACTTGAGTCACAACAATCTCAAGCTCCACACTTGGGGAAGAGTGGCAGGAAAGCTGCCCAACAGAGAAAAAGCAGGGGGTGTTGACTGACAGCTAGCTAAAGATGAGCTAGCAGTGTGCCCAGGTAGTCAAGAAGGCCAACAGCATCCTGGCCTGTATCAGGAACAGTGTGACCAGCAGGACCAGGGAAGGGACTGTTCTCCTGGACCCAGCACTGGTGAGGCTGCATCTTGAGTCGTGGGTTCAGTTTTGGAGCCCTCACTGTAAGAAAGACATTGAGGTGTTGGAGCATGTCCAGAGAAGGGCAAGGAAGCTGTTGAAGGGTCTGGAGAGCAAGTATTTTGTGGAGCAGCTGAGGGAACTGGCTTTGTTTAGTCTGAAGAAGGTTGAGTGGAGACCTTCTTGCTCTCTCTAACTGCTTGTAAGGAGATTAGAGGGAGGTGGGTGTTGGTCTCTTCTCCCTAGTATCAGGTGATAGAAAAAGAAGAAACAGTCTGAAATTGTGCCAGGGAGGTTTAGTTTGGACATTAGGAAAAATTACTAAAATAATGCTCAGGCATTGGACCAGGCTCCCCAAAGAAGTGGTAGAATCCTGATCCCTGGAGGTTTTCAAAAAATGTCTAGACATGGCACTTTAGGGCATGGTTTAGTGGGCCTGGTGGTGGTGTGTTGGTGGTCAGACTTGATGTTTTTAAAGGTTTTTTCCAAACAAAATTATTCTCATTCCATGATTAAGTCTGTCTGGAGAAACCTACAAATCTGTTCCAATTGTATTGATTCTGTGAGTGATGCAGCGTGGTGGAGGATTTGTAATCACTCCATGCAGTCACTATATGGGCCCTGCTGCCCCATAGAGCATTTACCTGCCTGCCACATACAGAAGATGGGTTTTCCTTTCAACATCTCACACCCCATCATCAAAATTAACGAGTTAAACCAGGATAAGCTAAAATGAAGTATTGCATTGAGAAAAACTATTTTATTTTTCCTTTTTAAAGGAGGCAGAGGCAACCAGCAGTGACATCACCCTTTTCTGGCTTGGGAATAAATCAAAAAGGGATTTTGCTCAGAGATAAAATGAAAAAACAAAACCAAACCCCAAGCATGACAGTACTGACAGCCCACAGGAGGAACTGATGAGTTTATATTAAGATGGATTTGCACTTACCAGCCAAAAATCTGCACTTACCTGCTTCCCTCTGATCACCATGACTACGCATCCCAATATTGTCACGGCAATCATTACGTAGCTGAACTTCACCCGCAGTGTGGTCTTCGCTGCTCTGATTGTTTCAATCCTCAAGAAATAAAAGAACAAATTTATTATCAGAGACCCCAATCAGTCATTTGGCTAATTGTTTAATTTATCCTAGCATGCTATCTATGTAGTTTTATCTAACACCAACAATGCTTGCCTCTGCTCAAAAAAAGGTTTGGAAAGAATGGGGAAGGCTGATCCTCAGCTGAGGCCCTACTTTGTCACAAAGGTGGTTCCTCTCAATGGTGGAAACAAAGTAACTTTTTAAACTTCAGTGATTTGATTGTTAAGAGACAATAATGGTTGGACTTGATGATCTTAAAGATCTTTTTCAACCAAAACAATTGCATGATTCTGTGACTTGCATTCCCAGACCACTTGACTGCAACACAAAGGAGGAAGGCTGCAGTACGTTCATTATGGAAAGTTCAGGAAAAAGAAATGTTTCTATTAATGGGATGTTTCTCTTCATGTTATCTCCCACTGCAGTCACTACCACCTTCCAGTGTCTGCAAAGCCAGGCAGCACTCCATTGACATTAGAACTGTGGTTTATTTCACGTTGCAAAAGAGGCGTTTTCCCTCAATAGCAGAAACTGTTTGTCAGCAGGAACAAAAGAGGTTGTGGAGTCTCCTTCTCTGGAGACTTTCAAGAGCTGTCTGGATGCGTTCCTGTGTGACCTGCACTAGATTATATGGTCCTGCTCTGACAGGGGGGTTGGACTCGAAGATCTCCAGAGGTCCCTTCCAAGGCCTAACACCCTGTGATCCTGTGGGAGTTTCTTGGGCAGAGGGGAGCACTGTCACAGCTTAGCAATTCTTTCTGCCTCAACTTCAGGACAGTTTCATTTATGACACAATCTGTTTTCTAGGAAGAAGGCTTCTTCTACTGCAGGATTCCATAGTGCTGTAGAATACAAACTGGCAGCTGGCTGTAACGCTCCTCTGAAATTCTGAACAGGGCTTGGTAAAAGACCAGTGGTTACCACTTACCTCCTGCTGGGGCGAATAGTCTTAAAGTAATCTGGTTTTCCAAGGAGGCATGGAGGATTGTAAGCAACATCAGCTTCAGACAGGGGACTCATTAAAATCTTTTTTTTTTTTTTTTAGGAGGCTTATCTAGCCCCACCAGTAGCTTTAGTATGACTTTGGGAAACCTGTTGTCTGGTCACTGTTACCTTTTAAAACCCAGAAATCTTCCACAAGAAGAGTATCAGTTATTAAATCCTTCCAACTGTACATTTGCTCAGTTAAAACAAAATAATTTAGCTGGGTTGAACTCTGCAGATGATTCAACCCAAAAGGTATCTGTTACAGCAAAATTAAAAGTTCACATTGGAGACACTGATGTAAGAAGGGCCAATGAAGCATAACGCTTTAGATGTGCAATCAACAACAGAGAGACCTATACCCTACGTATTTAACACTCCTTGAAGAATTTAGAGCGGTTGACTCCCTTAAGTAGGTGTAATATTCTCACTGATTAAATCTGACACATTATAAAATTACAGAAAATAAATAACTAGAAAAGCACCAACATCATGAGATGAGATGAGAGAACTGATGTGTTGAACGAGGTAATAACATGGATACTGGAAAAAATGGAACTGAGACATTATCCATGCACAAATATAGAATCTTCTACAACTTTTTGACCCTTATACTTCAAGGAAAAATGATGCTGAAGGATCCACAATAGTTCAATGTAGTAAATCACACAGGACTTGAGAAGTGAGGAGAGTTATGCTCTTCGTTTTGAAGAAGAGGGTGCTTTGATTACTGTATTGATCCAAGAACTTGAGTTTTGATGGTAGGGAACATGCCCTGTCTACCATGAAACTTTGTTTCCATGCTCTTCCAGGTTTCCCAGATAAATTTAGCTTCCAGGGTTTTGGGGGTTTTTTTTTGGTGGTTTGTTTTGGTTTGGTTTTGGGCTAATAAGCTGGGATAAACAACTTGGACACAGGATACAGTTAAGCTGAAAGGCAGAGTTCTTAAAACTTTTGGGGTTTTTAAAAACAAAGGGTTTAAAACTTTATTAGTACATTTTTGAAGTACTGTAGATGTGTTAGAATATTCAAGAGGACACAATCTGCACTTTAAATAAATTCAGTGCACAGAATTCACATTTATTTAATACATGAGTTATTTCTGATCATCACATCTTGCAACATTGCTTAGTTCTATCAAAAGCCCTTACCAGCCACCTTTAATTCAACTCAGAACAGGCAAACAAACTTTTGTGCTTTTCTAGTTCCTAATCATCTTCTCAGCTTTGTCTGAACTACTTGCCTAATTAAAATCAAAAATGCCCTGTGCACTGGCAAAACTGCTTTTTTCACTGGCAAATCAAGTTTTACCAGAAGTTGGTTTTATCTTTTCAATGAGCCATTGACATCAATCACTCTGTTCAGTTTTCTTAAAAACACTCATAACAAATGCTTGGTATGCAAAAGATACGAACTGACAATTTAGCAAGTGTTAATAATTTACACGTTTGTGGATTTCAAATGTAACCTTGTGATAGAATAAAAAGATACAGAACAAGATTTTCAGTTCCAATCTGCTGCATCCAAACAAATAGAATCATAGAATCGCTGTGGTTGGAAAAGACCTTTAAGATAATCAAGTCCAACCATTCTCTAACTCTACCAAGGGTGGTGCTAAACCATGTCCCTCAACACCCCATCTCTGCCTTTTAAGAACCTCCAGGGATGGGGATTGAACCACCTCCCTGGGGAGCCTATTCCACTCCTATTCCACTGTTTGAGAACCCTTTCAGTAAAGAAGTTTCTTCTGGTATCCAACCTAAACCTTCCCTGGTGCAACTTGAGTCCATTTCTTCTCGTTCTCTTTCTTGTGACTAGGGAGAAGAGACTGATCTCCACCTAGCTCCAGCCTCTATTCAGGAAGCTGTAGAGAGCAAGGGCTCCCCTCTGCCTCTTCTCCAGATTAAACAACCCCAGTTCCCTCAGCTGTTCCTCACAAGACCTGTGCTCCAGACCCTTCACCAGCTTCTTCTCATAGAATATCTTTAGAGATCAGGTCTGTAGTTTGCTTACCCAAGTAGTGCAAGACTTACTGTATCTTTTTAATTCAAATAAATACATACAGTTAAAAGCATTACAAACATGTTTTAAAAGGTAACTATACTACACCTAGTAATGTTTTCTAAACTAGTAATTGCCTGTTGTTCTTATATTTGATCTTGATTTTTAGACAGGCAAACTAGAACATATATAATATAATATATAATTTTTTTCAGGGAGCTTTCCACTGTTTGTTACTTCAGATTCCAGGAGTAAAGAAAGTTGGCCCACACCTTCTAGACATTCATTAATAAATATTTTAAAGGAGTTGCAGTTATTTTGTAGCTATATCAGGCGAGTTTCACAGAATGGGAAACCAGCACCTGAAGAAAAAGACTAAAAAAGCCTTACACTTAAGATTTCTAGAAGAAGGGTTTTGGAGTGGGGGATAAGAGCAAAAATTAACTGATTAGTGGTGTTTTTAGAATGAAACAAGGGTTTCAGAGGGTCATTTCTCTCATAGAATTCAAAGAGATATCTCAGCAATACAAAACTGCTGGGGCCATCTCATCTACAAGACAACAGACAACGCAGTGTAAAGTTTTTCAGCTATGAATGAAAACTCATTTAAGAGCAGTTATACTGGAGTTGCATTCAAGTAACTTAATCCTGTGCAGGCAACATCTCTTTTACAGCTTCAAAACTGGCACTTACGAGACTGTCTCTGGTATATCCTCTGGCTTTTTGAAACTGCCTGCCCACAACAAAAATCTTTTCTCCCAGTCTGTCGGCTTGTGTCCAGGCACCCTCAAAGTAGACCCACCTGAAGAAAAAAAAAAAAAAAAAAAAAAAAAAAGCACAAACACCAAAAACCACAGCTGGAATGAATCTGGTTTGGGTGAGCAATGCAGCATTTTATCATAGAATAGAATCAGGGAATCATTCTGGTCAGGACAGAGACAAATATTGAACTGTTGGACGAATTGAGACCGAGAGAACAACACTACTCAGTGTAAGTGAAAAAAACCAATCCTAACTAGTGGAAAAAGTGCCAGTGGCATTTTCAATCATCAGGGGGGGTTAGAATATCAGGAGGGTTTTAATCCCACTTTGTAGTTTGTGCTCAGAGACACCAGCAGGGCTTGGAAAAGCCCAAGCTCAGCATTTTTGTGGTCATGTGCTCTATGCAGAATTACGGAATTGTTTTGGATGGAAAAAACTTTTAAGATTGTCAAGTCTAACCATTACCGAAATCTTATCAAGTTTGATACTAAACCACTTCCCTCACTACCACATCTGCATCTTTTAAACACCTCAGTGATGGGTGATTCAAATACTTTAGAGTCACAAATTTAGCTCTAAATTTGCAGAACCTGCTCCAGCATCTAAGCTTCCTAAAATGCTGTGATAGTATGGTCTTCCTACTATGTTTAAATTGGTGGTATAAAAAAATAAAAATAAATCAAATGCAACTGCTACAGAAAAACCAATGTGCTGCACCATTACATCTTAGAATGCTACCTTTTTCAGGCAGGGTAAGATTTTGTCCTATCTGGAAGTATAAGTAAGCCAATGACCACAGGCAAAAATTAGACCCTTCATTTTCAGCTCAGACTTTCAAGCTCCACATGCAAAATTTTCTGTATGTAATAGGAAGGTTTCCATATTTAATGTGCCACTACAACCTAGCACAATGGGAAGCATCCTGTATGGATATGTGCTGCCATGTGGAAGCAGAATCACAGATTAATGGAATTGTTTCAGCTGGAAGAGACCTTCAAGATCATCAAGTCCATCCATTACCTAACTCTACTGTCTCTACAAAGTCAGGTGGCAAACATCAGCACCCCATCTCTGCATCTTTTAAACAGCTCCAGGGATGGGGGTTCAACCACCTCCCTGGGGAGCAAGTTCCAGTGCTTGATAACTCCTCCTGCAAAGAAGTTTCTTCTAATAGCAGAATTTATACAGCCAGAAGTCAGGTGGATACACAGTTTGCTGACAACACTAGATTACTCAAAAACCAAAAACATGAAGAAGGCTAAGCATGAAAAGCCACAGGCTTCAGAATCCTGAGTTAATGAGCCGGCCAGTGAAAGCCTGTGTATATAACTAGGAAGCAATTCCACTTCCTGTACAAATGACAGACTCTAACCGAACCATTATTGACAAGGTCTAAGTCCTTGGGGTTTCACTGAGCTTTTGACAAAACAGTAATAAGTCACAAAGAGAAACAGCATTGCTAGCAATGATTAGGAACACAGACTAGCACAAAAGTGTCATTGTAGAAAACTGTGACTCCAGCATTTTGAAAAGCACAGATCCTTTCTCACAGGAACAGCTGAAATAGAACAGGCATAGACTCCTCTCAGTGGTGTCCAGAAACAAGACAAGGGGCAATGAACACAAACTGGTTTCATGTAAACATCAGAATTTTTTTTTTCCCTTTTCAGAATGGCAGAACACTGGAACTGGCTGCCCAGAAAGGTTGTGGAGGGAACAGAATATCAAGCAGGATCACAATCTCGGACTTCAGCGGGGCAAACTTTGGCCTTGTCAATCAATTGCTAGGGGAAATCTCATGGGACAGGGAACTAGAAGGCAAAGGGGCCCATGATAGTTGGTTAATATTCAAGTACTGCTTTTTCCAAGCTCAAGATCAGACCATTCCAACAAGTAGGAAACTGAGAAAGAGAGCCAGGAGACCTGCATGGTAGGGAACTGCTGAGCAAACTCAAGTGGAAGAAGAGAGTCTACAGATCATGGAAGGAGGAGCTGGCCACTTGGGAGGAGTGTAAGACTGTTGTCAGAGGATGTAGGGAGGCAACTAGGAAGCTGACTCTTACAGGGCATGTTTAGTTTTGGGAACAGCTGGAGGTGGTTGTACTCCGAAAAGCTGCAGAACTATTTTAACTCATGACATTCCTAAACATTAGTAGTTCACACTTGGGGTTAAACTGTGGGCTTCAAGGCACAGCTGAAGAGCCTCAAAATAGGACTGCACATCAGGTAAGAAACTAGTGATCTGTTACAAGGCAAAAGCTGTGTAACCGTCATGAGAGAAGTTACCCCTGGCTTTGCTAAAAATCCAAGGTTTTGTTGCTAAATTTAATGGTCAGTTTTTCAGTTTAAAGGTCAGAATTCCCACTCACAAAATCATGGATATTAGCATGTATGTCAGCCAAATCCCTATTCAGATGATTGCAACCTAGATTTAAGTATTTTGTAGCATAAAACACAGTATGCATTATCAAAACTCTTACTTCTTGGCTGAAGATTACTTTCTTCCTGGGGCTTAATGCAAAGCCTTCTGCTTATCTTCAGATCTACTTCTTTAGTCATCCTCAGTACTGAGGGAATATTTCTTCCCAGCAGTTTAACACCCCCACCTGGAAAAAAAAGCAGAGGAAACAAAGGGGCCAAATCTAACTCAGAATAGTATAAGATGAGAATAGTAGCTTTTAAATTAAAGTATTTGGTTTGGATTTTTTTTGAACACATTAGGTAAGACAATAGGTACAAATCTAACATGCAAAAAACACCAAACTTAGTTGTAATCAAGTCCACCAAAGAAATTAAATCTTGTCTGTAAACTGTGGCTTGATCTTACCCATTAGCCTTATTTAGAAAAATAGGAATGCAATATTACAGCTACAAGCAATTTCTAAACCATTATGTACATCACAGTTTCAAGGAACTTATCTATTTACATATTTCAGACGTACTTTGGACAGTGCTATTTCCAGGACCACACACCAGTATTCTACCAATCTTGTCACATCCCACAAAGCAAGACACAGCCTTGACAAGAGTGATAAAAAAAAAAAAAACAACCAAAACCAAAAAGAAAACCCACAACTGAAAGGAAATCCCCAAATTCTGAAAGGTAAAGGGCAATTTTTACAATGTAAATATAAATATTTTTTCTCCTTTAAGCTGATTGAAAATATCTTTCCTATAAGGAACAAGTTAGTTGCCTTTTACACTCCAGTCATAATAAATAAAGCAGTATTATCGCTTATGGATGATGTCCCTTCAACAAAACCACATCTTTTCCAAGGTCTTCAGAGAAGGCAGAAAGGGCACAAACATAGCCGTTTTCAAAAGCAGCTTGGAGGCCATGAGGCTTCAAGCTTTAGTGCCCATCAAATACGAACAGTAACTGCTCCTTCACGCGTTCGCACGACCCACAACTAGGCCAGGGCTGCCGGAGAGGGCTCCCGCTCTGCGCTCTCCGCCTCACCGGGCCCGCCACCTGCCAGGGTCCCGGGGCTAGCAACGCCGCTTCAGGGTGGGGAAAGGCTGCACCGGCCGGCGAGCCAGCCCCTTCCTCTTGGCCCCTTCTCAGAGCAGTCACTCACCAGCGCGGCCCCACATGGCAAGCTCGACCTCAGCCCTGACAGATTCCCCTCAATGTCACCGCTCAGCGCCAGGGCCCACGACCGCCACGCTGACGCCGGGGACCGCCCAAAGGCGGTGCCGGCCCCAGAGCCCGCCCCTTAACTGGAAACGGCCCCACGCTGGCGGGGTCACAGCCCCGCTCGTCATCCCGCCGCCTCGCTGCATTGGCCACCGCCACTGCCCTCGGCCTCTCCAATATGGCGGCGCCCAGCACGGCGGCGAGCTGTGAGGACTTCGCCGAGTTCCAGGTAAGCCGTGTAGGGCGGGCGAGGGAAGTCACCCCTTCCTACAGCGATCGGGATGGTGAAAGGAAAGGGGAGAGGTCCGGCATTCGCTTCATCCGCAGCCATGGTGCCCTCTGGCAGGGAGCAGGGCAGGGGGATCCCTTCTCGGACGGGGAGAGCCCGCGGTGTGTAAGTCTCCGTGAGTGCCCTCAGGTCGTTTAATGGAGCGGGAAGGACCAGCGGGCGTAAGCAAACGCGCGGATCGACAGAGGTGGTGGAATCTGGTTTGTTTCTTTTTTCTTTACCCTGCAAAAGGTGATTTTTGTTTGGTTTTTTTTAATCGAAATAAACCTTTAGTGCAGGTTGTGCCGAATTTTCCCGCCTGGAAGCGTTACTGGGGCCTTTTCCAGGGGGCACGCCGGCCTGTGGGTAGCACGGTAGGCTTTTCTGAGGGAAACCAGTGCTAGCAGGGCCCGGCTGCTGGGGCAGGTAGGGCTGGAGGGTGCTTCGAGGGTCCCCAGTGCTGCCCCCTACCCCCCCTCAAACCTTTGCTGCTGATTTGTAGCACGTACTCAAAACTGTATGTTTGGTGCAGGTTTTTGTGTTTTGTTTTGGTTGGGTTTTTTTTGCTGTTAGTAAGCAATCTGCTTAGTTTTCCATTAAAAGAATCATATTAATATTTTTGTAGTACATTCTTCACAGAGATCTATGCAATTTTCTTACTTTTCTCTTTTAATACAGGAGTTGCTCAGGGTGATGAGGACAATTGATGACAGAATCGTCCACGAATTAAACACTACAATCCCAACAGCTTCTTTTGTGGGGAAAATTGATGCCGGCCAGACATGCAAAGAGCTCTATCAGTCTGTGAGTATGCACTCCTTCAGCTTTCAACTCACTTCCTGTGTTTTATTAGGTACAGTGGCCAGTAAAGCATCCTCAGTTTTTAAGGAAGCCACTGCATTCATATGTCATGCTTTATGTATCTGTAACTGGCACATTCAACTTCTCCATGTGGCTAAACCACATGCATGTTACAGCTACCCCGCTTTAAAAACACACAGGGAACTTACTTGTTGTGCAATACCAATCCTTCAAGATGCCCTTCAGACTGCAGTGGATGGCATTAGCTCAGTCCACTTTGCTTTTAAAAATGGGTGCTACCATGATTTTTTGTGCTGTGTTGTAAACCCCTTGCTCAGATATGTCTTTGACTTTTGATCAGGTTGATATCTGTGGTTCCCAGCAGGCATTGCTTCTAACGTGCGGATTATGGAATGATTGGAATTTCTGTAGGCAAAGCAATACCTTAGAAAGTCTCCCTTTTACCTTGTAACTCAAAGGTTTTTATTCTCTACTGAGTTATGACTTTTTTCCTCTCCCCACTTAGTTGATGGATGCTCACACCAGCAGAGAGAGAATCATCAAAAACTGCATTGCTCAGACATCCAGTGTAGTGAAGACTCTCAGAGAAGAGAGAGAAAAAGCTCAGGATGATGTAGCATTATTAAAGCAACTCAGGAAAGAGCAAACAAAGGTGAGTGGTGGGGCTTGCCAGAGCTCACTAAGAGAGAACCAAGAGTGTATCTTTCCCAAACAGAAAGACCAGTGTGATGGAGAGAACGTGAAGTGGATCCTGACTGAGGCAATCTTCTCCGAGGTTCTTGTTGGCTGGATTTGTGAGAACCATTTCTCCAACCCCTCAGGAGAGAGTTGCTTTTACCCTGCAAGTGAAGCATTTTTTAAGAGGCCCTACTACACAAAGGCTGTATAAAAACATGTACTTCCCCGTGGTGGACTCTAGCCTTCACTGACTAATACCGTTTACCATACAACTCACCTGGGGCTTGCTTAATGCCTTCAGAAGGTGTGATGGTTCATTTTGCCTTTCTGAGATCTTGTAAAAATAGTGTATGTGCAAACAGCTAGTATGGTTGCTAATATGGAAACACCATAAAGTAATGAAATAGGACTTTCGTGCATGTCTCTTGCACCTCATAGTTGTAAGGCCTTAAAGCTGTCACTTTTCATCATTACTCTCAGAAGCATCACTCTTGTTCAGTGCATTAATTTGAGGTTTTGTCCTCTACAAGAAGCTGCCAGTCAATCTTGAATTCCATGTAAGCAACTTTTTTATTATTTAGTGTGCCTCAGGTAATTTTTTTTTTCTTTGCACCTTGTGATGGTGTGAGAGAAACTTCTGGGTTTGCATAAGGAATTCTCATGTGCGGATGCCTTTTCAACTTTCTGGCCTCTGCAAGGATAGAGCACTTTACCAGAGGTGAACAGAGGTGGTCTAGACAGGAGTATCAGAAGTGGAGAAGAGACCACTGCTGAAGTTCTTCTCCCTATTCCAGGGTTCCCTTTACAGGGAGAAGGACATTGCATATATAGCTTTAGGAATGGAGGTGAGCAGGGATGTGTGAAATGTTCCATTCATTTCTCTTCCGGACCTGTTCTGAACGTCTTGTGTTCACTTTAAATTATTTTTCCACATCATATGCTTGCAGCATATACCAAATAAGACTGCTTGCCTATTGCTTTTTTGCATACACTGACTAGTTGTCTGTTGTGTTCAGCAGTTTCATGAGCCTAACTCTGTTGAGCCCTGCCTTAACTAAGGTTTCTAAAATGGTACTTTTTTGAGTTTCCAGTGTAATGATGTGGTGTTCTTGTAACAGCCAGACATCCCACAATCACATACATACATAGACATGGCCCTATATCCTGGGTACAGTTTTGTCTGCTATAATATTATAAGACTTGAAGAGATGGGTCTTGAAATTTTGCATTTACTGAACTGCTTCACAATGCACTTCACAGAATCACAGAATGGTAGGGATGTCTGAAGATCATCTAGTCCAACCTCCTGCTAGAGCAGGATCACCTAGAGTAAATCACACAGGAAGACATCCAGTCAGGTTTGGAATGCCTCCAGAGACAGAGACTCAGCACCATTTTTGGACAGCCTGGTCCAGTGCTCTGCCACCTTCAAAGGGAAGATTTTTTTTTCCTGATGTTTACATGAAACCTCCTGTGTTCCAATTTGTGTCCGTTGCCCCTTGTCCTGTCACTGGACACCACTGTGAAGAGTCTGGCTCCATCCTCCTGATACTCGTCCCAGTGCTTTCAAGAGGAGCCTGTTGTAGCCAGTGTTTCAAAGAGTGATTGGGTGCTGATGCAGTTGTAGTGAAGGAGCCTTCCTCAGGGGATGATTTGAGCTCAAGCATCTGATTTTTCCCAGGCATTGAGTGAACTGTTTGTTTCTGTGCTCTCCAGAGAAGTGGTCTGTCTTGAGCACAGATTTAAATAATCAGGCATGTGGTAGCATTCTTAAAGCCTCACTTAAGGAACAGTTAACAAACATCCATCTTTTGGAAAACTAGAGTGGTAGTTTGTTATTTTCTACACATTTTGTTTGCAGAGCTGTTTTTTTTCAATCATTTTAATTACTGAGCCCCAAAACAGTACCTGGATCCATGAAGAGGGTCATGGCAATGGTAATAATCACTAATAATATTTAATTAATGAGGTGATTTAAAATGTTAAAAGAAATTAATGATTTGGAAACATCTCAGAGTTCTTTTGATGAGAGGACCTCAGATTTGCACCTGGACTTCATGAGGTGTAGTCCATCTCTTTTTGGGTTTGGTTGGGTTTTTTTGATTCTCTGTGACAGTTGTATTTTTCTACAGCTCAAATATACTCTTTTTACAGAACACATCCTACATTTAAGATCTGTTTCAAATGTATATTCACTCAGTTACAATACAGATCTCTTTTGTCATTTGTGATTTTTGTCAGCCTGCTAAATGCTACAATTTGGAGAACTTTAGCCAAAGATTATTACTTCTGGGTCACTGAATAAGAAAACTTGGAGTAGTGTCAGTCTAGCAGCCAGTTCATTTAATCTATTTAGAGTAAAACGTCGTTTGATTATTGTATTAATTTGTTATCGTCTTGAAAATCCAGAACAGACAGCATAATGAGTATTAGCTTTATCAAGCTTGTTAAAATGTCAGAGTATGTTTTAAAAACAACAACCACAACAAACTCCACTGTGCTGATTGACATTATGTTGCTGTTCCTGACTGCAGTTTTAAGGAAAAGGCTAAACCAGTACTTTTGCTTAGCTTTGGAGTCAAAAGCAATTAATGTAAAAGTTCAGATGGCTGTAAACCTACTCACATCATCGAGCAGGACCCTTTTTTCAAATTACCAGAAGCACGGATTCACAAAGAGAAGATCCAATTCAGCAGCCTTCTGCAATGGTGTGACCAGCTGGGTAGATGAGGGGAAAGCATGAGATAGATGTTGTCTACCTTGACCTTGCCAAGTCTTTTGACATTGTCTCCCATAGCATTCTCATAGGTAAGCTTAGGAAGTGTGGGTTAGATGAGTGGATAGTGAGGTGGATTGAGAACTGGCTGAAGGACAGAGCACAAAGGCTTGTGGTCAGTGGGGCTGGTTCTAGTTGGAGGCCTGCAGCTAGTGTTCCCCAGGAGTCAGTACGGGGTCTGGGCTTGTTCAATGTCTTCATCAATGACCTGGATGAAGGGACAAAGTGTACTCAAGGCAAGTTTGCTGATGGAACAAAACTGGGAGAAGTGGCTGGCACCCTGGCAGGCCATGCTGCCATTCAGTGAGACCTCTATAGGCTGCAGAGTTGGGCAGAAGTTCAACAAGTGTAGAGTCTTGCACATGGGGAGGAGTAACCCCCTGCCCTACTATAGGTTAGAGGTTGAGCTGATGGAGAACATCTCTGTGAAGAAGGACTTGGGAGTGCTGGTGGACAACAAATTCCACATGAGCCAGTAATGTGCCCTTGTGGCCGAGAGGGCCAACGGTATTCTGGGGTACATTCAGCAAGGTCAAGGGAAGATCTTGTCTCCCTATACTCTGTCCTTATGAGGCCACATCTAGAATACTGGGTCCAGTCTGGAAAGATAGGGAACTGCTGGAAAAAAAGAAGACTGAGAGGTGCTCTTTTCAGTGCTCATAAATGTCTAAAGAGTGGAGTCAAGAGGATGGGGCCAGGATCTTCTCAGTGGTGCCCAGCGATAGGACCAAGGGGCAACAGGCACAAATTAAAACACAGGAGGTTTCGCTTTGACATAAGGAAAACCTTATGTGGATGATGACAGAGTGCTAGAATAGGCTGCCCAAAGGAGTTGTGGAGTCTCCTTCTTTGGAGATGTTCAAAACCCATCTGGATGTGTTCCTATGTGATTTACTCTAGATGAACCTCCTTTAATAGGAGGGTTGGACTAGATGATCTCCAGAGGTCCCTTCCGATCCCTACCATTCTGTGATTCTGTAACTGCTGATGATCTTTTCAGTGAGGATTTTATAGAGACTAATCCTGGTCATCTAGTCACGCTATGGATGCTGGATTGTAATTTCTAACAGTTTGAAATCCCATTGAGTAAGGAAAAGTCCATCCAGCATCTGCATTAGCTCTGTGTGTGTTGGGACACCTTGAAAGAGTTTTGGTGGGATTACTGTCCTGGCTTGTACTTGTTTACCAACTCTGGAACCATATATTTAAAACAGATAAACTTTGATCCTTAGTCTGTTGTGTTAAAGACTCCAACCACAAAAATGTGTCCTAAATATAGGCAAAAATGGCGGATGGTTCTTGCATCTCCTAATGTTGCTTCAGGGCAATATGACAGGGTCAAATTACAGCAGGTCACCTGAAAACAGCAATCACACTTGTCCCTGGAATTTCTAACAGAGAGATTCTGATATTTCTGATGGGTCAAGCAAGTACTCAAGAGCTGTGTATTATGGTAGTTCTTGCCTCAGCTTTTCCATTTGTGTGAACCTGATTTGTCCTTCTGTGATATTAACTGGGTCAGATAGCACAAACATATGTGAACTGTTCTTATAGACCCTTTTCTGGTCAGTGCTCAGAGTAGGCATGAAAGGAAGTGGAGAAGATCTGTTTATAATCTCAATCCTAAATCCAGAATCTCAGATCTGTCTTAAATCCTGGCTTTGCTGCTAGTTCCCTGTATGACTCTAACAAAGCACATGTGGAAGAATGACAACTCAGGGCTGTGATCTAGAAGGACGCAATGGTAGTAGATAGGCTGCAGAGATGCCTGTTTGCCAATAACCTCTTTATCTGTTGCTTCTGCAGTTGAAATTGATGCAGTCGGAGCTGAATGTTGAAGAAGTGGTAAACGACAGAAGCTGGAAGGTACTCACTTAAAGTAGCCACAATGTTCTGTCCCAACAAACAGTTCTGTGCTGGAAGTGTAGAGCTGGTACCTGATGAGGCAGATTAACTAGAAATAGGTGAGGGTAATAGGCTCTGTCCCTGGAGACATTCAAGATCAGACTTGATGTGGCCCAGATCTAGTTGGAGGTGTCCCTGCTCACTGCTGGGGGTTTGGACAAGGTGACCTTTGAGTGTCCCTTCTAACCTGATACAATCTGTGAATCACTGAATCTGTAATGCTGGGAAAAATGTTTCAGGTTGGTCATTTTTCCTGTTCTGGATTGAAAGATCAAAGCTTTTCAGTTACACTGCAAAGGAAAGAAAAGTGTCTGATATAGGGGAGAGGAAGGACTGTGGAGTACTCCCTTTGTCTTTGTGTCTAAGGACAATCTGTGATGGCCCTGTCTGAAAAGCTGGGCCTCTAACAGTGTTGTAGGGATAAGTCTTTCAGAATTGGCTGTTTGGTACTGATCACACTTCTTGGTAGAGGCCAGAGGTAGGTGAGGCTGTAGAATTTGAACCTTTTCCTAATGGAGCTTCTGCAGGCTGGGTCTGATGCTCCCTGATGCGAAGAGAAGGCTTTTCATTGTTCTCCTGGGTCAGCAGAAGGCAGATCACCCTCTGGACTGACAGGCCCAAATTGGTGTTACACAGTGATCTTAACACTGAGCTTAAATTCTGAGGTGGCTAATTCTGTCACTGCAGCATTTCATGTCTAGCATCCTTGTTTATTGTTGCTTTTCAGAACTTTTTTCAGAAACTACACCTAGTGCTGTCTGAAAGATCTAATCATGCCCTTAAGCTTAATTAATTTTAAAACAGCTGATACAACTAAGCAACACCCTCAGGTCACCAGTTGCAAATAGTTTATGACAACTCTGCTATAGGAGGACAGCCCCTGCCCTCATCATCATTCTGAAGATCAGAGTTAGAATCATAGAATCATTTGCTTGGAAAAGACCTTTAAGGTCATTAAGTCCAACCATTATCTAAGTCTAGCAAGTCTGGTGCTAAACCATGTCCCTCAGCACTGCATCTCTTCACCTTTGAAACATCTCCTGGGATGGGACTTCAACCGCCACCCTAGGGAGCCTGTTCCCATGTTTGAGCATGATCCCTTTCAGTGACAGAGTTTCTTCTAATATCCAACCTAAACTTCCCCTGTGAGGGAAGTTCAAGTTGGTTGCAACTTGAAGCCATTTCTTCTTGTCCTATCACTTGTTACTAGGGAGAAGAGATTGACCCTCACCTGGCTCCAACCTCCATTCAGGTAATTGTAGAAAGTGAGAAGGTCTCCTTTCAGTCTCCTTTCCTCCAGACTAAACAACTCCAGTTTCCTCAATCAGTCCTCACAAAACTTGTTCCCCAGGCCATTCACCAGCTTCGTTGCCCTTTCCTGGACTTTGTCCAGCACCAAAATATTTTTCTTGTAGTGAGGGTCCCAAAACTGAATCCAGGACTCAAGGCGTGGCCTCACCAGTGCTGAGTCCAGGGCGACAATCACTGCCCTGGTCCTGCATGTCACACTATTCCTGATACAGGCCAGGATGATGTTGGACACACACTGGCCCATGTTCAGCCAGCCGTTGACCGATACCCCCAGGTTCTTTTTGCAGAGCAGCTTGCCAGCACTCTGCTGCAAACCTGGGGCATCCATGGGGTGGTTGTGACTCGGGTGCCAGACCCGGCACTTGGCCTTGTTGAATCTCATACCATTGGCCTTGGTCTATTGATCCAGCCTGTCCAGGTCAGTGTCTGGCATCAATCTGAGCACTGATCCAGTGATTCCCTATATCTGCATTAAGCTTTGGGGAGTGATGGTAATGTGGAAGTTTTCCTGGTTGGAGAGTTTATAAACAGCAGGGAATGCATGGTACAGGGATATTTTAGCCTGCTAGTGTTTAGTGTAGGGCTTGAAAAGTACTTCTGAGGTTTATCTCCAGCTCTGCTACACTGAGTATAGGCATAAATATCTCATTTAGCTGTCTGTAAAAGTACATCACTGAAGGTCGATACCAGACAAGGAACTGACTTCCAAAACAAGACCCTTGCATTAGCCTCTCCACAGCAGCTCCACACTGAAGTCTGTTGTGTGTTTGCCTAATACCTAAAATACAGCAAAATCCACCTCTGCACAGTGGCATGAATGTTGAGATTCCTTAGACTCTGTTTTTCCAGTCTGAAGAATGAGAACAGCACTTCACATGTGGCCCAGTGGAGTTAGTTGGCCTGAGTAACATACTGTGGCTCAATGATCCTAAAAATAGGAGGCAGGAAGTAAGACTGAAGTATTGGTCTTCCTTCTGTAGGCTGCAGAGGTACTGTTAAAGATGCTGTTAAGGACTGCACCATAGTAAGCTGGGAGCTGCAGGTCTTTTGATATGTTCAATGCAAAAGCCCCTTAGAGTGTATTTTCAGTATCCTTTAAGACATATGTTGTTGACCTCAACTTCAGCAAGCCTTTTGACACCATCTTCTGTAACATTGTTGTAGGTAAACTTGGGAAGTGGGAATTAGATGAGCAGACAGTGAGGTGGATTGAGAATTGGCTGAAGGACACAACTCAGGGTTGTGATCAGTGATGCAGGTTCTAGTTGGAGGCCTGTAGCTAGTAGTGTTCCCTGGAAAGTCCAGTCTTGTTCAGTATCTTCATCTTACCTGGATGAAGGGGCAGAGTGTACTCAAGGCAGATTTACTGATGGTACAGAACTGGGAGGGGTGCCTGACACCCAGTCAGGCTGTGCTGCATTCAGTGAGACCTATACAGGCTGGGGAGCTGGGCAGAGGGGAGAAACCTGATGAAGTTCAACAAGGGCAAGTGTAGAGTCCTGCACCTGGGGAGTTACAACACAGCGCACCAGTACAGCTGAAGGGCTTGACCTGCTGGAAAGCAGCTTTGTGGAGAAGGAGCTGGGAGTGCTGGTGGACAGTAAGCTCCAAGAAGGCCAACGCTATTGTGGGGTGCATTCAGAAGAGGTTGAGGCCAGCAGGTTGAGGGAGATTGTTCTCCCACTCTGTTTTGCTCTAGGGAAGCCTCACCTGCAGCACTGGGTCCAGTTCTGTGCTGCTCAGTTCAAAGAACCCTGAAGAGTGGAAGTCAAGGGGATGGGTTTGGGCTCTTTTCAGTGTTGCCCAGTGTCAGGACAAGGAGCAGTGGAAACAAACTAGAACACAAGAGGTTTCACTTAAAGAAAAACCTTCCTTCCTGTGAAGGTGGTAGAACACTGGAACAGGCTACCCTGAGAGGTTACGGAGTCTGCTTCTGTGGAGACTTTCAAAGCCCACTTGGACATGTTCCTGTGCAACCCACTCTGGGAGACCCTGCTTTAGCAGTGGGCTTGGACTAGATGGTCTCTGGAGGTCCCTTCTAACCCCTACCAGTCTGTGATTCTGTGACCATTCTGTGATATAAGCCCTTAAAATATCTTTGACAGTAGACAAAACTGGTACAGTTTACTTAGTATTAAAGTGTTTCTGAGAATTCTTTGGCTCTTTGTTACTACACTTTCCTTCAGTCTGCTCTCAGACCTTTACATACTCTTAACTCTTTCAGAAGTGTCCATTGCATTACTGGTGATGTGGGACAGGCTGCCTGTGAGAATGATACTCTGTGACAACTTCTCTATTCCCTTATATGAAGCAGTTTCTAATAGGTGTCTGTTTCTTAAAGTAAATTAAATCTGAAAATGAGTGGAAGATTACTCAAAAATTGTTAAGAAGCAATGCTGAAACATGCTGCAGACATTATTTTCTCTGAAGTTGCCACAGGCTATAGAAAATTCTAGGACCATACCGCTTAAAAGAACACAGTTATGTAAAAAGTAATGCATAACTTCCCAAAAATTACCAGACCACTCATCTGCATGTGAAGCCAATGGGTCAGTCAGTTCATGAAACCTGACATCCTGAAGGATCACAAGCATTTGAATCTGAAAAGTCTCTGAACAGAGCTTGGCAGAATGTGATCTTACAAGAAACTCAGAACTGGCACTGCCTCAACTTTGTACTAGGTGGTGCTCATGCTGCTCTTCAGGACAAAGTTTGGAGCCAAAATGTTAAATAGCTGTATTGCTTGTAAGGCTACTTGTAACTTTGATGTGACCCTGCATGTTGTGCTTTTGATTCAGACTGCCTGACATTAATCATATTTATTGACCCTCTTAGGGTAAGCAGTCATAGAATCATATAATCATTTCAGTTGAAAAAGACCTCTGAGACTACTGAGTCTAACCATCATCTAACTCTACAAAGTCTGATGCTAAACCATGTCCCTCAGCATCACTTCTCTACATCTTCTGAACACCTCTAGGGATAGGACTTCAACCACCTCCTTTGGGAACTGTTTTCAGTGACCATTTCTTCTAATATCAAACCTAAACCTCCCCTGATGCAACTTGAGGCCATTTCCTCTCTTATCACTTGTTACTAGGCATAAGAGATCAACCTCACCTGGCTCCAGCCTCCTTTCAGTTAGTTGTGGAGAATGAGAAGGTTTCCCCTCAGCCTCCTTTTCCCCAGGCTGAACAGCCCCAGTTCCCTCAGCTGCTTCTCATGTGACCCATTCTCCAGACCCTTCACCAGTTTTGTTGCCCTTTTCTGACCCACTCCAGCACTTCTATGTCTGTCTTGTAGTGAGGGCCCCAGCCTGCTTCAGTCTCGAGTTCCATGTGCTAAATTTTACCCAGAGTGGGTGCCAGAGGAAAGTGAGGGGAGAGCAGTGTGCCCTTTGCAGTAGGAGGTCTGGCAGAATCTGCACCTGCAGTCAGATAACTAAAAAACAGGAACATGGCTTCCAAGGGCCCTAGCACCTCTTTTTAGCTGTCACAACAATGTCAAATGTGTTTGCTTAGGAAAGAGAAGAATACAGTGTCCAAATTTGAATGTCAGATTGTGTTTAACACAACGCAGCTGTTCAGGAGCCTTTCACTGATAATTTCCCTCCCTCTTTATTAAAGAAAAAAAAAAAAAAAAAAGCATCAGCACCTATGATGATGGCAGACTACCAGGACTGAGCTGCCTTATCTGAGGGAGAACACACATAGTGGTGTGCAGTCCCCCAGTGCCAGGCTTTAGTTCTTTGGATTCACTAAAACCAGGAAAGAAGGTGAATGGAGACAGGTGCCTTGGTAAGTACCATTTATTGGTACAGCAGGGCTGGGCAGCTTGAGATGGGTGCTACATGAAGAGATAGATACGTGAACTAGGTCTGAAGTTCTGCTTGTCTCCTAGAGGAGGGCTCATCCACTTTTGCTCTTCTGTTTTGGTGTCTCAGGTATTTAATGAGCGTTGCCGAATTCACTACAAGCCTCCGAAGAGTCAATGATGTGGGGTATTTTCCATCAAGGTGGTCCATAACCATGAGAGCCAAACTGGAAAGAGGTCTTGGGTGAGCTGTATTGAGACCCTCCAGAACCAGTAGAACCCAGTCTTGTTGTGTTTTGGACCTACTTAGCTGAAACCTCAAGTTTGAAATGATTTTCCTGTAATCAAGAGAAAACAACTCATCTTTTGTACAAACTACGTGAAACAAATGAGTTTTATAGTATTAAAATAATTTTCAAATGGAATGTGAAACTGGCATCTTTCTTGAACTTGTACAGCTTCAGCAGTCCTGCAGGGGAAGAAACAGTAAAAACCAGCAAAGAGCAGGGAGGACAAGGCTCTCCCTGAACTGCTAACTAACTTGCTAAACTATCAGTGAACGTGGTACGTTTGTGCAGATAATCATCTGAAATCTGAAAAGAAATCAAAATTGCAAATGTAGGTTCAGCATCCCTGAAAGTCAGAAGCTGCCAGCATTGTTCTGAACTACTCAACATGAGCAGCATTGTTTCAGGGTTGTGTGTGGGTGCAGGTTTGCTGTTGTTCCCACAAGTAGCATCTATTGCATTCTGTCCTTTGGTCTGTGGCAACCAAATTATGGATTTTTTTTTTTTCTCTAAATAGGGAACTTGGTGTCAGTTTAAAACCACTTCAGGTTTGAGATGAAAATACATCTCATATGAGATTGAGACCATTAACTGTCCAGTGACCCTGTTTTGTCCCTCCGTCTGAACCTTTAAAATTAATTCTATAGGCAAATTGCCTTTGAATGGAGAAAGTAGCTGTGTATACCTGATCCTGTCAATTCTGGTCCTAGTGTTGTATTTAGAAAGCTTTAATGCAACACCTTTTCAGTAATGGAGCATTTAAAAGTGGATAAATATGAGGAAAGCTGAATTGCTGTAATTATACCTTGATTTTTTTTCAAAGGCTTAATTGGTTTATGAATTACAAGGTCTGCTTGGTTGCCAGCTTAGTAATATTACTTATTACTTAGTAATATTACTTATTACTTAGTAATAGTCTTAAGACTAAGTCTTAAAACTTTGTCTTTGAGAACCTCTGAACTTGAACAGAGCCTTAAAGGTACAGGCCCCATCCTGCAAATAGTTTGGAATTCAGTAACAGCTCTGAAACAGAGTTTATACTCTCACATCACTAAAATCTGTCTGTATGTGGGGAGTGAAAGTGAAGGAATGTAAATGGAATCTGGCAAAAATCTGCACAGCATCCTCTGGTTTATAGTTGTTCATCCAGTGGAGACTTTAACTACGTGGTGACCTTTATTTTTAGGCAACATGATCATTTAGTCTCACTTTTTGTTTGTTTTTTAGAGTGAGGCAGATATATATTTGAGGTCTTGAAGTATGGACATTCTAAACTTTTTCTTTTCACCTCTTTTTTCACCAAGGTACTGCAACTGCTCTAAGCAGAACTTTAGTTGGAGTGCTTCTATCACTCTCTGATTGTTCTCATTGTTTAGCTGCAATTCTAAAAGCAAAAAACATGTTTTTTCTTCAACTGTTAAATTATTATAATTGTTTATCCTCATAATGGAAAGCAAATACTGCTCAGAACTGTGGGCTCAGTTGCCAGTAACCTGATTTCCACAGGAGGTCATCCACTAATGAGGTGTTGAGTACAGTCGATTTTGCTTTCAAAGTTGGTACTCGAATCCTGACCTCTCTAATAAAGGTGTCTAAAATATTTGTTCTCTACAGGGTTTGGGTGTGGAACTCTGGGGAGAAATTCTCCTTTTATGCCTTTGTGTGGTAGAAACTTCTGCCAGTGTGTGTAGAGTTGGTGTCAATACTCTTGAAATTTGAGCTTGTATTGTATTTCTGCAGAAACTAGAGACTGTAATGAGAATTAATCACTGTCCTCCTTTATCCATCCAGATGTTTGCTCAGCTGTCATGAGAAAACTTCTTCACTTAAGCAGATGCTGTGAAGAATGACCTGTGAAATGGATGTGTTACATATGCAGATGGGGTTTGTTTGTTTTTTTTTTTTTGCAGCAGCAGCCCAGCTTCACGTTTGTTATGAAAAAAAATGTTAAAAAAACCCTTCCAACCTCAACACAGCACTATTTTTCATTTGAATATAAGGCCAAATAAGCAGATCTATACAAATCTGTATAGGAAAAACTTCTGATCCCATAAGAAGACTTCTAAATCTCAAACATCCTTTCTTTGGGCATTTGCAGCTTGTCTACAAAGGGTTGTATTAAGAAGTTGAATTACTCTCATTTAGTTTGCTCTGAGCGCAGAGGGATGTCTCTTACAGTAGATGGCAAATCACATGGATCAGAGGCTGTTTGACTCTTGCTGTTGAACTTAGTGGAACATGAAGGTGAGTAACTGGAATTGCATGTCATGCTTTGGGGAAGGAGAAAATGGCTTTGCTACTCTTTAATTACTTGTGATCTGTCTGTGAAGTGGGATGGTTTGTGATGGTATGTAAATGGCATTGAGATGAGCAGTGCGCTGTACTAGACAAAGGCAAGAAAAATGTCTATTTGGGGACCCCTCTCGATTCTGGGATCATGCTTAGGCTGCAATTGAGTCCTGCTTCAACTTTACCATGAAGGCAGTCACAAAATTACTAGGTTGCTTGCTATCATATGTGAATCAAATAATGGACCCCACAAATACCAGAATTTCATCCTTTGCCTGGTTCAAACTTTTATTTCTGCAAGTAAAGGCATTTGAAAAAAAAGCACAACTGATGACCCTGCCCTGAGTCTAGGTCTCCTACAAGTGGCTTGCCCGTCTGCTGAGCCACTGCTTGGAAGTAGTGAATATAGGTGGGCTCATCACACTTGCTTGAAAATCACAGAATTGTCAGGGTTGGAAGGACCTCATCCACTTCCAACCTTCCTGCCATGGGCAGGGACATTTCACACTAGATCAGGTTGCTCATGGCCCTTCTCTGGACATGTTCCAGCACATCCAGATCCTTCCTGTAATAGGGGCTCCAGAACTGGATGCAGTACTCCAGGTGGGGTCTCACCAGAGCGGAGTAGAGGGGGAGAATCACCTCCCTCAACCTGCTGGCAGCACTTCTCTTGATACAGCCCAGGGTACAATTGGCTTTCCAGGCTGCAAGTGCACACTGCTGGCTCATGTTGAGCTTCTCATCCACCAGTACCCCTAAGTCCTTTTCTTCAGGGCTGTTCTCAATCCAGTCACTGCCCAGCCTATATCAGTGCTTGGGATTGCCCCAGTCCAAATGCAGGACCTTGTACTTGGTCTTCCTGAAATCCTCTCAAGCATGTGCTTATTTCCTTTGGAGAAATAGAAAGAGGTGTGTGTTGTTGACTTCTGTAGTGTATAGGCACTCAAGACTCTTTAAATGGGTGTGGCCAGCAGATTGAAAGAGGTGATCCTGCCGCTCTGCCTGGTTCAAACTTTTATTTCTGCAAGTAAAGGTATTTGAAAAAAAAAGCACAACTGATGACCCTGCCCTGAGTCTAGGTCTCCTACAAGTGGCTTGTCTGTCTGCTGAGTCTTTCCCACTGCTTGGAAGTAGTGAATATAGTTGGGCTCATCACACTTGCTTGAAAATCACAGAATTGTCAGGGTTGGAAGGACCTCATCCACTTTGCTCTGCTCTGCTGTGGTGAGACCTGGACCTTCTGGATTGGGTCCAGAGGAGGACTACAAAGATAATCAGAAGGCTGGAATGCCTCTTCTACACAGACAGGCTGAAAGAATTGGGGCTGTTCAGCCTGGAGAAGGCTCTGAGGAGACCTTGTAGCTACATTGCAATATCTGAAGGGGACATACAGGAAGGCTGGGGAATCACTGTGTAGAAGGGCTTGTAGATACGATGAGGGGCTGTGGTTTTAAACTGGAGCAGGGCTGGTTTAGGTTGGACCTTAAGGAAGAAGTTCTTTAACAGTGAGAGCGGTAAAATACTGGAACAGGTTGCCAGGGATGCGGTTGAGACCCCGTCCCTGGAGTCATTCAAGATCAGACTTGATGCAGCCGTGGGCAGCCTGCTCACTGCAGGGTGGTTGAACAAGATGACCTTTGAGAGTCTATTCCAACTGAATGCAGTGTGTGAATCTCTTTGCAAGTTTTTTTTTAAGGATAAACTTCATGTTTCTCTTAATCCAAGTTAATGTACAGAGTCAGAAATCTTTTAAAATCAGAGTGGGTAGCAGGAGAGGAAACCTTTTTTGCTGACCCGATCATTGAAAGTCAAGGCTGTTGTTCCTGTGATGATGAAAAATAGATCTTCAGCTGATAGATGGAGGGCTGTGTTCCTTTAGCAGCTCATAAAATGGTGCATACCTTGTGCCATTTCATCCAGTCACAGCTACAACTATGTGTGTTCTTACTGCAAAACCAGGGGGCTGACCTACTGACATAGCTTTCACCATCATGGTTACAGAGGTGGCTTCATTTCTGGTTTAAAGTAACTTAGAAATACATAACTGTGTAGCTTGTTTCTATTCTGGCTTTTGTTGACTCTCTTTATTTTGTTACTGTACTGCTGTTTTTATTGACTAGAGCTTCTACTTCTTAAAATTACTTATACAGGACCAGAAAGCAGTGGTCTGCAAGCTTGTAAAGGTTTGTTTCTTCCTTATTGGAGTAGGACATAATGCAGGATGTTACTCAGGTTTTAAACTATACAGATTGCTAGTGCTGTTTTCCAAGTAAACAGCTCCACAGTTACGTGAGCTCCACAGTTACATGAAGAGAAGTTGCCATCTGTGCAAACAGTAAGCATAGTCTGGAATGGTGTCTAGAATCAATTATTTAGACTAGATATTAGGAAGAGATTTTTTACAGTGAGGGTGGTGAGACACTGGAACAGTTTGTCCAGGGAGGTTATGAGTGCCCACACCTTGGGGTATTCAACACCAGGTTGGATAAGGCCTTTAGTGACCTCGTCTAGTGGAAGGTGTCCCTGTCCATGGCAGAGGGGTTATAACTACGTGATCTTTAAGGTCCCTTTCAACCTAAACCATTCTGTGAATCTATGAATCAAACATATCTCAGATACTAGAGTGGAGACACTCACTAGCTTGTCAGTGTTGTGCAAGAGGTGGAATAGGGGCTGTCCTTCTCAAGGCAGTGTTCCGAATGTTCTTTCATTACCTCCAAAGCCTAAAGGAGAAGAGGTATAGATGAGGGTTGCCTAGGACAGTCCATTGCCACTGGTCATCAGCGAGAGCAGGTCTGTGGAAAATCAGCATTTCAAAATGACTTCATGAACTGTGTGTGAGATGAATACTACATCCCAATCTTAGAAATACCACCAGATTTTCGGGCAGCCATTAGCACCCCATGGAAAGAAGACAGACTGATTTGATTAGCCTGGTGTAAACTTCACTGTCATCTTCCTGACAGTGTTCATTTCCCTTCCTTTCTGTACAACTCTGTGCATTCTGTAGAAAAATAAAAATTTCTTATGCTTTGAAATTAAAACAAACAAACAAACCAAAAAAAAAAAATAGGGAAAAGCCAGAAATATGGAGTCTAGTGAATGATTTCCATGCACCATTGATGCCTTTAGTTTCACACCTAGTGTTTTCCCAGGATTAGAAATTAAGCCTCCTGGTCTTTTCTTCTTAGTGTATTTTATTAATCAGAAACAAGAATGCCCTAGAGATCTAGTGCTGCCTTGGGAATCTTACCAGCATCCCAAGGGAATTAGTGTATCTTGGTGACTGGAGAAGTTTATTAAATATCCTGGTTTAGCACCGGTGCTGTGTGCTCTGTGGCTTCTGGCCTCAGTAAGATGAAGTGGCTCTTCCACTTAATTAGCTCAGCTGTCCATGCATCACGTGGTGGAAGATGACCAGCATTTGAGTTATGGTCTTGTGCAAAAGGTGGAGTTTGAGCTCATCAGCTTCAGTTGTTCTTAACTCCATGAGTTGGGATATGAGGAACTCTTCATCTGGAGTGGGCGGTTTGGAAAAAAGTAGCAGACTTCCAGTTTTAACATTCCTTTTATTCCCAAGAACTGGGAGCATTTTTCTCTTTCTTAAGAAAGATGGTGTCTCAGGACAACTGATTTTCCTCAGATGCTATCCGTTTGCTCCCATAACACTGCTGCTCAAGTCTGGGAAATTCTGCAACGTCTTTATTGGGAACATGCTGTTATCCTGGCTGTTTAGTTTAGGGCCCTTAGCACACCAGATTCTCAATCTTTCATCCTTTGTCCCAAGCACAGGCCTTGAAGTTAGACATGAAATACTTGTTTACAGACCTCTTGCACCACTTATCTATGAGAGGGATCAGTAGGCTGGTTAGGACACCAGTAAGCCTGTGCTGCATTGCTGTGGCCGTGAACAGCCTCGTTTCTAGCAAACTCCCTAATGCTGATTCCAGCGGCAATGTCCATTGTCTGTGTGCAGCACATACTCTCATTTCACCCACCCCTTTGTACCCACCCCTAGGCAGTAAAAATTGCTGGGCCTGTTCCTACTTCTCTGCTCTTAGCTCTGGAACAGCATTCATTCCATTTGCTGGAGGGAAGGATGGCAAGAATACCAAAAGGGAGTAATTTTCCTCTGGTCTGGAGATGTTAGGTCTCCCTCACCAGGTCAGGCTGCTCTCAGTTGCCCTCTGACTATTACCCATTGCTGGTAATTCAGGCTGGAAGTGAAGAAATTGAAAAGAGCAGCACCAGGAAGATTAAAAAGGAAATTAAGGCCCTTGGGAAATCAATTGACGGGGCAGGAGCTCAAGTGGTGTTCTGCTCAGTTCCCTCAGCAGCAGTGGTGTACACTGAGAGGAACAGGAAAACCCACACCATCAACAGTTGGCTTAGGAGATGGTGCCAGCAGCAGAATTTTGGCTTCTTTGATCACAGGGCAACTCTTACTGCACCTGACCTGCTGGACCAAGATGGGTTGAATTTATCTAGAAAGGGTAAGAGGGTGCTGGCACTGGGGTTGGCAGGACTCATTGGGAGGGCTTTAAACTAGGTCTGAAGGGGGTGGGTGTGGAAACCAGTCTCCCTGGAGAGGAGGGAGGACCACACAAACTGGTGAAATCAGCAGCCCAGCTGAAGTGCATGTACACCAATGCACGCAGTATGGGCAACAAACAAGAGGAACTGGAACTCTTGGTTCACCAGGAGAACTATGATGTAGTTGCCATCACAGAAACGTGGTGGGACGATTCTCACAATTGGAGTACCACACTGGGGGGTTATAAGCTCTTTAGGAGAGACAGGCAAGGGAGAAGAGGAGGAGGGGTGGCCCTGTATATTAGGGAATCTTTTGATGCCTCAGAACTCGAGGTTGCAGATGAAAGGATTGAATGCTTATGGGTTAAAATCAGAGGGAGGCCACACAAAACTGACATCCTGGTTGGAGTCTGTTATAGACCACCCAACCAGGACGAGGAGGCCGATGAGATATTCTATAAGCAGATGGAAGCTGTCTCAAGATCATCAGACCTTGTCCTTGTGGGGGACTTTAACCTACCAGACATCTGCTGGGAACTTAATTCAGCAGAGAGGAGGCAGTCCAGAAGGTTCCTAGAGTGCATGGATGACAACTTCCGGATGCAGCTCTTAGGTGAACCTACCAGGGGCAAGGCTCTGCTTGATCTGCTGTTCTCAAATAGAGAAGGGCTGGTGGGAGATGTGATGGTTGGAGGCTGTCTAGGGTGCAGCGACCATGAGATAGTGGAGTTTTCAATATGCATGGAAATAGGGAGGAGCAGTAACAGAACCCTCACTTTGGACTTCCGGAGGGCAAACTTCAGGTTGTTCAGGCAACTTATTCAGAAAGTTCCCTGGGTAACAGCCCTTAAGAACAAAGGGGTCCAGGATGGTTGGACCTACTTCAAACAGGAGCTCCTAAAGGCACAGGAACTGGCAGTTCCCACATGCCGTAAGACGAGCCGGCGGGGAAGACGACCGGCCTGGATGAGCAAGGAGCTCCTGAAGGATTTAAGGGAAAAAAAGAGGGTTTATCGCCTTTGGAAAGGGGGGGAGGCAACTAGTGATATGTTTAAGGATGTTGTTAGATCATGTAGAAGAAAAATTAGAGAGGCAAAAGCACAGTTAGAAATTAAACTGGCCGCTTCTGTGAAAGACAACAAAAAGCATTTTTATAAATATATTAATGCTAAAAAGAGGGCAAGAGGAGCCCCATCTTATGACGGGAGGGTAACATTGTAACTAAGGATGAGGAGAAGGCTGAGATTCTAAATACCTTCTTTGCCTCCATTTTCAACAGTAAGGCAGGAGGACTTCAGGATAACTGGCCTCCTGAGCTGGTTGATGGGGTCAAGGAGCAGTGTTGTACTCCTGAAATCCATGTGGAATTAGTTCGAGACTTGTTGAGTCACTTGGATATTCACAAGTCCATGGGACCTGATGGGATTCATCCTAGGGTGCTGAAAGAGCTGGCAGATGAGCTGGCCAAGCCTCTGTCCATCATTTTCCACCAGTCCTGGCTCACTGGAGAGGTCCCAGAAGACTGGAAACTGGCCAATGTGACACCCATCCACAAGAAGGGACGAACAGAAGAACCTGGGAACTACAGGCCTGTCAGCCTGACCTCTGTGCCAGGGAAAATCATGGAGCAGATTGTCTTGGGGGCAATCACTGCATACCTGAAGGATAGCCAAGGAATCAGGCCCAGCCAACATGGATTTAGGAAGGGCAGGTCCTGCCTCACCAACCTGATCTCCTTCTATGATCAGGTGACCAGCCTGGTGGACGTAGGAAAGGCTGTGGATGTAGTCTACCTGGACTTCAGCAAGGCCTTTGACACTGTCCCCCACAGCAAACTCTTGGCCAAACTGGCAGCTTGTGGCTTGGACAGCAGCACTCTGCGCTGGGTTAGGAACTGGCTGGAGGGCCGAGCCCAGAGAGTGGTGGTGAATGGTGCCACATCCAGCTGGCAGCCTGTCACTAGTGGTGTCCCCCAGGGATCAGTGCTGGGCCCCATCCTGTTCAATATCTTTATTGATGATCTGGATGAGGGGATTGAGTCCATCATCAGTAAATTTGCAGATGACACCAAGCTGGGAGCAGGTGTTGATCTGTTAGAAGGTAGAAGGGCTCTGCAGAGGGACCTTGACAGGCTGGACAGATGGGCAGAGTCCAACAGGATGGCATTCAACAAGTCCAAGTGCCGGGTGCTGCACTTTGGCCACAACAACCCCATGCAGAGCTACAGGCTGGGGTCAGAGTGGCTGGAGAGCAGCCAGGCAGAAAGGGACCTGGGGGTACTGGTTGACAGCTGCCTGAACATGAGCCAGCAGTGTGCCCAGGTGGCCAAGAGAGCCAATGGCATCCTGGCCTGCATCAGGCATAGTTTGGCCAGCAGGAGCAGGGAGGTCATTGTACCCCTGTACACAGCACTGGTTAGGCCACACCTTGAGTATTGTGTCCAGTTCTGGGCCCCTCAGTTTAGGAAAGATGTTGAATTGCTGGAGCATGTCCAGAGAAGGGCAGTGAGGCTGGTGAGAGGCCTTGAGCACAAGCCCTATGAGGAGAGGCTGAGGGAGCTGGGACTGTTTAGCCTGGAGAAGAGAAGGCTCAGGGGAGACCTCATTGCTGTCTACAACTACCTGAAGGGAGGTTGTAGCCAGGAGGGGGTTGGTCTCTTCTCCCAGGCAACCAGCACCAGAACAAGAGGACACAGTCTCAAGCTGCACCAGGGGAGGTTTAGGCTGGAGGTGAGGAGAAAGTTCTTCACAGAGAGAGTGGTTGGCCATTGGAATGTGCTGCCCAGGGAGGTGGTGGAGTCACCATCCCTGGAGGTGTTCAAGAGGGGATTGGACGTGGCACTTGGTGCCATGGTTTAGATAGGCATGAGGTGTAGGGTGACAGGTTGGACTCGATGATCCTTGAGGTCTCTTCCAACCTTCTTGATTCTTGATTCGTGATTCTTGATTCTTGATTCTTTTCCCTCGGTAGGCTTCACGTGCTTTGAGCTTTGTAACTTCATATATGGCCATGAATATTGGCTATGCCTATGCTGGTAACTGCAGAATAAATACTTCTGGCTATATATTCTGCATGTTACATATTCCAGCAGTGTGTGATATATAAGTACCTTGACATGAGAGCAGCTATTGTGCATGCACAACTACTGTGGGGACAGGGATTGTGCCTTCCAGGAAATTGACACTAGAGTTTCCATAAAAAATGTAAGTGGTACAACAGGTGTTGTTGCCATTGCCTGAATTCAGCTCTAGGATTGACGGGAAAGGAGCAGACATAACTTTTGTTTGCAGTTGTTACCCAAACATAGGGTTTAAATTTTTTTCCCTTTTATGGTTCTGCTATTACCTTGACACTGAAAGTAAACTGTAGTCTGCTCAGTTTCCCACTTAGAAGGGTATTGAGACAATGCAATTTCAAACTGAACGGGACCTTCGCTAAGAAAATTACTCCAGTTTGTTCTGATCTTGAATGATGTTGGGAAATACTGGGTGTGACTTTGGTCCATTTCCTGAGTGCACAGAGTAGTCACCTGCACATGGGTGAAGAGGCAGGAGGTTCTAGTTTGGGAAATACTGGGTGTGACTTTGATCTGTTTCCTGAGTGCACAGACTAGTCATCTGCACATGGGTGGAGAGGCAAGAGGTTCTAGTTTCGGCCTAAACCAACTGTCTTAAGATGTGGGTTGGCTGGAGGCTCTTGTTTGCTTTTCTTAATTGATGTGGAGACTGTATACATGGAAGATTTTAAAGTGCTTTTCACATTTAGTGTTAAAATTATCAGTGCTTCACTTTTCATTTTCCCCATTTCTCTCCTTCTCCAGGTCAGTAATGGTAGGATCCCTATGTTACAGGTCATATGACTGCATGACACACATCTGTATATATATATGAGATGCCTGGTGACTCTACTCAGACTGCACTGAACTTCCCTCTACGTAACTGTCATCATTTCAGAGATATTGGCTGCCATTATGATGCCTGGAGGCTTATCTGAGACCAAGACTGCTACTCCAGAAGTCCAGCATATTGTTAACCAGGTGAGTTGTGGCTTGCATGAAGATGAAGTCTGTGGTGCAAAGTCCTGATGCTTGTGTCCCACTGTACTCAGCATGGGTGAGGCCTTACCTTTAGTAATGAGTTTTGTTTTGGCACACTTACTACAGGAAAAACATTGAGGTGCTGGGAAAGGTCCAGAGAAGGGCAGCAAAGCTGGTGAAGAATCTGGAGAACAGGTTTTATGAGAAGCAGCTGAGGAAACCAATGTGGTTTAGTCTGGGGAAAAGGAGGCATAGGGTCGGAGACCTTCTTGCTCTCTACAACTCCCTGAAAGGAGGTTGTAGCGAGGTGGATGTTGGTCTCTTCTCTCTAGTAACAAGTGATTGGATAAGGGGAAATGGCCTCTGGTTGCACCAGGGGAGGTTAAGATTGAATATTAGGAGGAACTTCTTCACTGAAAAGAGCAGGCTGTCCAGGGGGGTGGCTGAATCCCTGTCTCTGGAGGTGTTTCAAAGATGTAGAGATGTGTTACTGAGGGACATGGTTTAGCACAATACTTTGTAGAGTTGGATAATGGTTGGACTTTTCCAGTCAAAAGATTCTATGATTCTATAAAGGCTGAGAGACCAGCCTGGTTTAGACCAGAAGCTAGCATTGAAAATGGGAATCTCTTTGATTGCCAGTCAGTCTTTTCTCAACACTCTGCCTAGGCAGTGTACTGGCAAGCCTGAGACAAACCACCTCTCTGTCTCGTCCTTGTCCATAGCCAGGGAGAGCTCTGGCTTCCTTCAGTTAATATTCACATGTAGTTCAAAGGCCAGCTGTGCTATGCTAGCACTGAGGTCACTTGCTGGAAATTACAGGTGGTGTGTTTGAAGGGGAAGATACCTAGTAGCATTAATTCCTCAATGAAGGCTGTGGAGAGAACAAACTGTGGGAGTATGCACTAGAAAAGTAGAGATACAGGACAAGGCTATGAATAAATAGCATTTTCGCTGCTGGTATCAAGTATTTTCTAGAGTCACAGCTGTGATGCAGAGACTGCTGATGAGCCAGTCGGACAAGGTGAGCTTGACACAAGGAAGGCAGGATGAGTCCAGTCACCATGGTGTTGGTTATAGGCAGCCATCCTGGAAGCAGCTGTGTAAACAACACCTCTGCAGATCCTCTAATGTCCAGCAGTACAGCAGATTTTAAAATGAGTGTAAAGTGCCTTCCTCCTGAGGAGCTGGTGGGGAACAGCATGGCATGGGAAAGCTCCTTTCATGTCTCACATCTCATATTCCTGCCCACACCACCGCCCAGTTGGGAAAGATGAGCTCTTCCCCTTGTGGCAACTGCACAAGGTGTAACTCATGCCTTCCTTGAGGGAACAGAAATAGGAAGAAGTGGAGCCGAACATGTTGGCCTACACCATTGCTCACTCTTGTGTCTGCTGGGCTCCCAGCTCCCCCTTTCACTGTGCCAAAGGACAGCGTTTGCACCAGTGCCATTCCTCATCTTCTTCAAGCTTGCGGGCTGAGACCAGGTGGTGATGAAACCAGACTAAGGTGATCTGGGCTGTGTGTGCAGGGCAACGGGGCCACTGGAAAATACCTATAAAATAGGCTGAGGCCAGAGTCCAGATCTCTCAGCAGATTCTGCTGATTCTCCACATAGTTCCCCATGTGGAGGGTGTAGTTTGTGCTGAGTAATGCTGAGTTTACTTACGGGAAGATCTTTGATGGTACCTGAGATTTCTGATTTGTCACAGTGATACAAGATACAAGTCACTCTTAAGAAAACACAGCCATTGTAATACACAGTTCAGTCACAATACCAGCGTGAGCTCCATTACTGGTCTCTATCATATGCTCACTGCCATGGTGCTGGGCATCCTCAGCCACCAGGGAGGAGGAAGTGGGTTGAAGCTGGCTCAAGCCTGCTGTTCTCTAAAAAATTCTTTTGCTCATTGTTTGGTTTTGATACTCTGGGTTGGGTAGAGCCCTGTGTCCAGTCCCCCCATCCTGATCTGGCTAACTCAGGGAGGTGTTCTCATTCTGACTACCAGTTGATCCACTCACCCTGACAGCTGTTTACATCAAAGAAACACTTTCTGTTCTACTTTGTGTCGAGATAAAGCTACCTTCTTTGCAAAAGCTGTGGCCAGTCACACCCATTATTTTTTCCTGAGTTTCATAGGCACATCAGCCTTGCCCAGCTCCTCTGAGCCTTCTGCAATTTGTAGGGCATTATTGAACAGTTCTAGCTGGGATTGCCAGAGTTGGGCATGTACACATGGGGGGAAGGGCTGGAGTATGTGTTGGGGGCTGGTGATAAGAAGTTTTCAGAAGGGAGGTAATTTACTGCAGAGCAGTAAATTGTATTTGGAACACCTATGGAATCCCTCAGGAACAGTATCACTGCTCATACTAAGCTGACACAAGTTGAAGGAGCATAATTTTACCTATGGAGGGGAGACGCTGAGGAAGGACTTATGGCACCTTTGTGGTTACAATTCTTATTTCTTCATATGTAAGGCTGGAAGGGCAACATCCCCTGCCAGCTGGGGGCTGTGAAATTTGACCAATGAGTTTGCTTGGATAGTGCAGCATGCCAGATACTGAGATGTGTTTTTAATGTTACAGGTGAGCAGAAGATCCCAACCTACTGCAGTGTGTGTCAGAGGTGAAACACAGAGCCTGAAGTGTAGATGTACAGATTTTCTGATTGATTTCCTAGGAGGAGACTGATCTAAACTCTGGTGTTCTTCTATTCTCAGTAACTCCAGGGAAATGAAAATAAATTACTGGTTTGGTGGGTTTATTTTCTGCAAGGTAAATTTTTTGCCTTGTGTTGAGTGCAAAAGAAAGAGGTCTCCTTGATCCTTTCTCCTTTGACAAAGCTCACAGTCCCCCACAGAAGCTTTGCTGTAGTTCGCTAAGGTAAACATTCTTGTGAAGAAAAACCTTGCACTGGGCCAGCCCTGCTCTGTGTCCAGCCAGATAACGTGTCACCCTTTAATAATGCAGTTCTGTGGAATTTTTTGGGCTGCTAAGCAGAAGAGCAGTTTGTATGATTTGAGTGAAGTTGTGAAGAGCACCTGCAGACCTTGGGGCACAGAAGGGCTACCTGTGCTTGGAATAGTGTAATGTATGCCTTATCTTAGTGAGCTGAGGAATACTGCTTTTGCAGTCTCCTTGTTTTACAGCGGGTGCCTAAAACTGAGGAATGTTTTGGGTTTAATGAGCTGTTAGGTAAGAGCTTAGGAATGTTCTGTTTTTCCATCTGAGGATTAAGGAGCTATCTGCCTGCCTGATTTTACTGAAGGCTCTGTCAGTCAATAACAAACGAGGGACTTACGGTCAGAGGTTAGGAGACATCACAAAACTGGAATGAGCTGGCTTTTTTTTTCTCTTTTGTTCTGAGAGAGGAATAATAACCAAAAGTTGCCACTTAGGAGCAGAGGAATAATATCTATATATGCAAAGCTGCCATTTCACAGCATCCTAGGATTCCCCAGACCCAGACAGATGGAAGGCAATTGGAAATTGGGAGTTTTCCTGCTAGAGTTAGCAGCTCCCAAGCTGAAAGTACAAGCTATTTGTTCTCTGATACAGAAAGCCTGCAGAAGCTGTTCAGAAGAATTGCAAATGTAAGAGATCATGAGGATCCTGAATATGACAAAGTGAATAATTTCTGTCTGGAAATAGCTGCTATATATGATCCTAGGGTGCTTTCTGGATACATTAGGAAGGAATGTTGTGGGAATGGCAGCCAACTGTAGGAGGATGTGCTGAAAAAGTACATTCAGTGTCTAGTGTGACCAGCAGGACCAGGGAAGTAGTTGTTCCCCTGGACTAAGCACTAGTGAGACCACACCTTCAGTAATGGCTTCAGTGTTGGGGCCCTTACTATCAGAAAGACATTGAGGTGCTGGAGCTGGTCCAGAGAAGGGCAATGAAGCTGGTGAATGGTCTGGAGAACAGGTCTTGTGAGGAGTGGCTGAGGGAACTAGAGTTGTTTAGCCTGGAGAGAAGGAGGCTGAGGGGAGACCCACCAACTATTTTTTCCCTTTCTTTTTTGCAGGTGAAGCCACAATTTGAAAGCAGGGAAAACAGGACATTTCGTATCTTCAAAGCCATAGTATATAAGACTCAGGTGGTTGCTGGCATCAACTATTTCATTAAGGTTTGTATATATTATAGGAGGAAGTACTTGTAGTTAAACAACATAGGTGAGTTGCATAGTGGCTTATAGCAAAAAAGATAAGCAAATGTAGTAGAAAACCATCTGATGTACCTATTAGAGTTTAGCATTATCTCCAGATGCTTATAAAATCCCTCTCTTTGGCACTGCTGATGATACAGAACTGGGAGGAGTAGCTGACACCCCATCAGGCTGTGCTGCCATTCATGAAGACGTGGACAGGTTGGAGAGTTGGGCAGAGGGTGTCCTGGTTTGGGGACAGACAGATCCTCTCTTGCCCCGAGAGGGACAAAGGAATGACACTCACACAAACGGATTGAAGAGTGATGGAAAGTTTAAATGGAAAAGCGATTGGTGAAGCTACAAAAAACTACAAGCATAGTGGCAAAGATATCCCAAAGCATACAGAGTCCCTTACACAACACCCAAAGGCCTCCCAGCTGTACCCTTCTCCCCATCTGAGGGTATACCCAAAATCCCCAGGGCTCATTCTTCCCCCCTGTTGCTAGGCTACTCTCAGGCTGGCCAGGTCTGAGACTGCCCCCCTGCTTCTCCTCCTGGCATTAGGCCTAGACAGGCCTAAGAGGCCTTGAGATAACTCCCCCACCATTACTTGATAGGGAGCATCTCCCACAGGAGCAGAGAGGAAAGAAAGAGGAGGAGGAGAATGACTCTGCAGATGGATTTATAGGGTGCAGGATTTATGGGTAGAGATATGCCGTTTCCTGTGTCCACCTTATTGGGTTGGGCACTCAGGACACCGGAGCTATAACTTACGTGGCAGTAACAGGAGGCACCCGGCTAAACTGCCACAGAGGGGAACTTCCTTAAGTTCAACAAGGAAGGGTAAGTCTAGAGTTCTGCACCTTGGGAGGAAAAGCCCCCTGCACCAGTACATGTTAGAGGGTTGACCTGCTCAAAAGCAGCTCTATGGAGAAGGACCTGTGAATGCTGGTGGACAAGGTCCCCATGAGTCAGCAATGTGCCTTTGTAGCCAACAAGGACAGTGGTATTCTGGGATAAATTAAGAAGATCGTGGTGAGCAGGTCGAGGGAGATTCTCCTCCCACTCTGCTCTGCCCTAGTGATGCCACACTTGGATTTTGTGTCCAATTCTAGGCTCCCCAGTTCAGGAGAGACAGCGACCTACTGGAGAAAGTCTAACGGAGGACCACGAAGATGCTGAGGGGAATGGAGCATCTCTCTCATAAGGAAAGGCTGAGAGACTTGGGGCTTATTAGCTAGGAGAAGAGCAGACTGAGAAGGTATCTTCTCAATGCTTATCAATAACTAAATGATGGAGGTCAAGAGGATTGGGCTGGGCTCTTTTCAGTAGTGTGCAGTGATAGAACAAGGGGCAACAGGCACAAACTAGAAACAGGAGGTTTCCCTACAGCTAGCTGAAGGAAGGGGCCCAGCCTCTTCTCCTTGGTGGCAAGCAACAGGACTAGAGGAAATGGTTACAAGCTGCACCAGGGGAGGTTTAGGCTGGATATTAGGAAATGTTTCCTCACTGAAAGGGTTATCAGCCATTGCGGTGGTCTGCCCAGGGCAGTGGTGGAATCACCATCCCTGGAGGTGTTCAAGCGGCGTGTTGACCTGGCACTTGGGGACATGATTTACTGTTGACCCCTCAGTGCTCGGTCAAAGGTTGGACTGGATGATCTCTGAGGTCTCTTCCAACCAGATATATTCTGTGATTCACTTAAACATAAAGAAAAACTTCTTTCCTGTGAGAGTGCTGGAGCACTGGAGCAGACTGCCCAGAGAGGTTGTGGCATCTTCTCTGGAGACTTTCAAAACCCACCTGGATGTGTTCCTGTGCAACCTGATCTAGGTGAACCTGCTTCAGCAGGGGCATGGATTAGATGATCTTCAGAGGTCCCTTCCACCCCCCACCACTCTGTGATTTTGTAAAACTTAAAAAACATGCACTGTGCTACTTCAGATGTGAATGATAACTGGCTTAGAAGCATCTCACTACAAGGCTACCAACTGCCTTGTCAACTCAAATTATTTATTTAGTCTTAACTTTGGTGTCCTTTCAAGGCAAAGTAGCTTTCCTACTGTATTTGTGTCCTTCAATTATGTTTATGATAATGAATTTGAGGTCAGTCTGAGGATCTGATGGAGACTTAGAGTGAATTTAGCTTAATTAAAAGAACATCCAATGCAAGCATCTCATTCTCTCCTTACCAGTTCTGCATGCAAGCATGCGTGTCGATGTTTTGGTTCTGTGTCATGTGCTGCAGGGGCACTGCTAGTTCCTTCTGTATTTTCAACATACCCTTTCTGCTGCAGAGAAAAAACAGGTCATGATTCACTTGGAGCACAGATATGTCTGGTAGGACATGCTCTCTTGACACAGGTCAGAAGCCTTTTATTAAAGAAATTGGGAGGGAGAGTTTGGGGGATGGTAGTTCTGCAGAGAGACATTATGAACGTTTGCTCCACACTTCTCATACATAGTTGATGTGAGGAAGGACAGACACTGCCAATTTTTTTTTCCCATGTCCTTCCTTAATGGTTATTCCTGCTCTGTGGGTGCCAGGGCTAGTCACAGTCTTACTTACGTGAAGGATATTTATCCTTCCTTTGCTCCTGGGAGTTGAGCTTTTGCTTTGTGGACAAGGCACTGACTAATGAAGAGTAACAATTTCCATGAAGGCTGCGGTAAAGCCAGAAGTCGTGATCAGTTGCAGTTCTTCCCTTAATGCCACCTTACTGCTGACCAAGTCAACGTAAAATACTTGTCTGCTGTCCATCCTAGGCCTCATGACCCAGCTACTCAGAAATGAAGATGGACATGTTACCAAACTTGGAAAAAATCCATTTATAGCACTGCTGGACAGGGTGCTGCACCATCGTGTCTAGACCGTGATTTTGCCAAGAAAGATTGGACCAGATGGTCCTCGATGTCACTTCCACCCTGCTATTCTGTGATTGTGTGATTTGTCTCTTCTTCTTTCCCAGTCTTCTCAGTGACAGGAAGTTGATATTCACTTTAGCCTTAACTGGAACGAGGTCTGTCAGAAGAGTCATTCTTTCATACATCTGAATTTTACACATCACTAGCATTTTACCAGCAGCCTTAAAGCTGAGATGTAATTCAGACCAAGACAAACACAGTGCCACGTTGCAGCCATCAGAAAACGTGTTGAACCCCCTTAAAGCCCAAGGCATTAAACTTTCCTTTCATGCTATATCACAGTATATCAGAGGCTGGAACAGACCTCAAGAGATCATTGGGTCCAATGCCCCTGCCAAAGCAGGATCGCTTGGAGTAGTCTGCACAGGAATGCATCTAGATGGGTTTTGAAACTCTCCAGAGAAGGAGACTCCACAACCCTCCTGGGCAGCCTGTTCCAGTGCTCCGTCACCCTCACTGTAAAGAAGTTTCTCCTCATGTTGAGGTCAAATCTTCTATGTTCTAGTTTGAACCCATTGTTCCTTGTCTTATCACTGTGAACCACCGAAAAGAGTCTGGCCCCCTCCCCTTGACACCCACCCCTCAGATATTTATACACATTGATCACATCCCCTCTCAGTATTCTCTTATCAAGACTAAATAGCCCCAGGGATCTCAGTCTCTCTTCATAGGGGAGATGCTCAAGTCCCCTAATCGTCCTCATGGCTCTCCGTTGGATTCTCTCCAGCAGTTCTCTTTCTTGAACTGGGGAGCCCTAAACTGGACACAGTATTCCAGGTGTGGTCTCATCAGGGCAGAGTAGAGAGGTAGAAGAACTTCCCTAGCCCTGCTGGACACACCTCTCTTGATGCATCCCAGGATCCCATTGGCTCTCTTGGCCACAAGAGCACATTGTTGTTCCATGGAGAACTTGATGTCCACCAGCACTCCAAGGTGTTTCTCTGTGGAGCTGCTTTCCAGCAGGGCAGCCCTTAACCTATACTATCCTTCACAGAGAGTTTAGCTCTGTGTGTATGAAATAATGTACAAATTCATGGCAAGTCTTTTTGTGTTATGGGCTGGATATTAGAAGAAACTTCTTGACTGAAAGGGTTCTTAAACGCTGGAGCAGGCTTCCCAGGGATGTGGTTGAATCCCCATCCCTGGAGGTGTCTAAAAGACTCAGAGATGTGGTGCTGAGGGAAATGGTTTAGCAGTAGACTTAGTAGAGAATGGTTGGAGTCAATGACCTTAACGGTCTTTTCCAACCAAAATGATTCTATTACAACTTTCTAGTGGCTGAGTTTATTTTAAAAATTATTTTGGCCACTCACTCGCAGAAGCACCAAGATGTGTCATGCTATCTGTTCAGGCACTGATGTGTTTGGAGTAACTGCAGATGAGTTTTGAATAGATCTTTCTATTCCTTCTAGGAGCTGACACTATCTATGCATCTTGCCTTACTTCTGAGTCATTTACTCACTGTCTCTTATCTTCCACCCCGAGTGTCTCACGAAGCTGTAAGCTGATGTGCTGGGGCCTTGATGACCAAAACAGAACACCATCAACACGTTTCTCCTGTTGTGTGTCCTCGTGCTTCCACACTCAAGCAATCCTACTCATTTTCCATTTGCTTGGGTCTGAAGGTGTTTACTACAGTTTTTCATATGAGTGTAGACAGTTTCTGACATCAGTTACTATGCAGACTTGGGTTAAAGTCTGCTGTTGAAGTAAAAATGGAGAAACACCTAAAATTTAAGCTTCTGAGCAACGATATTCTTCCAAGTATGTAAGAGCATCCTTTTGTTTGAACCTACTGTGAACCCATGATCCTCACTTTCTCTTTTGGCTTCTAGGTCCAAGTTTCCGATGATGATTATGTCCACTTAAAGGTGTTTCAGGGCCTTTCTCATGAGAACCAAGGTCCTAACCTTGACGGTTTTCAGACTGGCAAAACCAGAGATGATCCTCTGACCTACTTCTGAGAGACGATGAGGAATTGGTGCCTCACTTGTATGGGAGCTCTGCCTGTGTCAGTAAATGTGTGAAAATAAAGCAAGTTTTGAAAACTCTTTATTCATCTGCTGCATGTCATGTCTAGGTCTGCTACCTGGCTAAAGCTGTCTCTGCCACTTAGGGGTACTATGGCTGTTAGACATAGCACACCCATTTCAGCTCCTCTTTCCAAAGCAGTTGGACATCCAAGATAAAACTGGGGCCTCCTGAACATACTTTAGGCACTATGAGCTATATACAAAGCATGTGGTGAATTCCTGGGCTTGCTCTAAGTGCATTAAATACACACACTTCTTAGAAGGTGTGTGAAATAGATGGATGGGGGACTGGATGGATGGATGAGGGGATGGATGAATGCATAGATGATTCTATGTAGAGAGGGAGGGAGGGATGGGAGGGATGGATGGGTAATTTCTGGCAGAAGGGAAGAGAAAAGCCAAACTTTATCCCCTTCTATAAATGCAGCTTCACTGTAGGAGAGCTGAATTTGGGGCAGGAATGAGCTGCTTGAAGGAGCAAAAGGACAGGCCCCTAATTCAGCTGAGACAGATGAATCCCAGCATTCAGCCTCTGGAGCAAGGATTCACTGTGCTAACCTAGTGTGCTTTACTGGACAACAGTGGAGCTCATTTCCTTTGCCTGGTTGTTTCTTTGCCTGATTTTCTTTTTTTTTTTATTGGTAGCATTACCCACCTGTAATGACAGCAGCCTTCAAATGAGCTTGTAGGTGACAAAGGTAGAGAGCAAACCCAAGCCACAACAAAAATGCTTCCAGGATAGCAGCTGCTCAGGTAAGGGCCTTTGCATTACCTGCCAGTGAGCTGGGGCTCAGGTGCAAGACATGAAATGCCTAAATAGGTTTCATAGAATCATACAATCACTTTGGTTGGAAGAGACCTTTAAGATCATCGAGCCCAACTATTATTTAAATTTACCAAGTTTGGTGCTAAACCATGTCCCTCAGCAGCACATCTCTGTATCTGAAACACCTCCAGCTTCTTCTAATACCCAATCTAAACCTCCCCTGGTACAACTTGAGCCCATTTACTCTCCTCCTATCACTTCATACTAAGGGAGAAGAGACTGACCCCCCCCACACCTCACTCTGACCTTACAGTATAACAGCACATTAGAGGTTGGAAGGGACCTCCAGAGATCATCGGGTCCAACCCCCCCCAGCCTCCTTTCAGGGAGTTGAGCAAGAGAGAGCAAGAAGGGCTCCCCTCAGCCTGCCTTTCCCCAGATGAAATACCACCATTTCCTCTCTTCCTACCACCTTATCACTACTAACATCCTTTTGCAAAGCAACACATGGAGGTAACGTTCAGCTTTTGAATCAGGAAAACACTTTGGGGTGGTCAGCACCAAAACAAGACCCTGTGTTTCTGAAACCACTTTATTTTAGCAAAACGAGATGTGCCATAATAAGCCAGACTTACACTCTCCCTTTATTCCATATTGGGGGGAGGGGGGTTCGGGAGGGGTGAGGACTTTTTGGGCTGATAAGAGCAAAATCATGTAATGCCCCCGAATAATCAGAAGACAGAACATGCTCCTGCTAAGTAGCGCTGGCTACATTCACACAGCACATCTCTGCAAAAAAAAAAAAAAGCCCAGTAACATGCTTCTGTGGTCACCATGTCCTCTCCTGTCACAGCTGCTTGTCATTTCCTCAGTCTGTGGCCACAGACATGGAGAAGTAGCATCTCACAGTGGGCTGTTTCCCTTCAGATCAGAGTGCAGCGACCCCTAGCCAACTCCCAAATTAATAACACATGATAAAACAAAATTTCCAGGCTTGGGTACAAGAGTTTCTAAGGAAGCATACATAGTGATTATCTACACAGGTATACCAAAAAAAAAAAACAACTCACTACCTGGCTGTAGTTGGAAGGGTCTGCTCAAAGCAAGGTCAGTAAGACAGTTGGCTGTGGACCATAGGCAGGCAGAATTTTGGTGCTCTCCACTGACAGAGCCACCACAACCCCTCTGGGCAAGCTGGTCTCCCATTTGACCATCCTGGCAACAGATGGGGGCAAAGAAGGTGTTTCTGTATTTACATGGAATTTATTTCTTTCATTTCACAGCTGTTGCCTCTTGCCCTTTCACTGTACTGAGCACTACTGAGAAGAACCCGGATCTTCACTGCCTACCCCTTTACCTTGTCTCCTAAAGCTGAACAAGCTCAGCTTTCTCAACCTCTACTTTTAAAAGCTGGCTGCACCAATCACTTAGCTGTCTTGGGGATCTTTTGCTGGACTCTGGTGCATCTGTGCCTATGAAAGGGGGCACAGCACTCCAGATGTGGCCTCATCAAGTGCTGAATAGTGTATGTGTGAGGAAGACTGGGCTCTCCATCTGCTGGCAGTGCTCTTGGATACTGCTGGGCACCTTTGCCACATGACATCCAGTAAGACAGCTCCCAGGTCTTTTTCTGCAGGGCTACTTTCCAGACCCCAGCCTGTATGGGTTATTCCTTCCCAGGTGCAGGAGTGTATAGCTCCCTTTGTTGACAGTTGTGAAATGCCCATCTGCTCATTTCTCCAGCCTGCTGGCAACCCTCTGAACACAGCTACTCAGTGTACCAGCTGCTCCTCTTGGTTTTGTGGCATCTCTAACCCACTGCAGGTGAGCTTAGGGTCATTTGAAGGTGTTACACAGTATTTGTCCCAGTATTGATTCCCAAGGATACAACCCCTAGGGACTGACCTCTAGCTGTACTCTGCACAGCAGTTCAGTTAGTTTGCAGTCCATGTAGCTATGTGCTTAGTTTGTCTAGGAAGACGTTTTGGAGGACACTATGAAGAGCCTTACTTAAAATCACAGAAGATCACATCTATCTTCTCTCCCATATCTCATCACAGCAGGGTATCAGGTTGATTATGCAGGATCTCTCCTTTGTAAAATCCATGCTGATTACTTTCAATCACCTTCTTGTGCTTCATGGTTGGAAATGACTTCCAGGCTTCTTTGCTCATTTCCAGGGACTGAGGTGTGGCTGATGAGTCTGTAGCACTCTGGATTCCCCTTCTGGAACACAGGAGTGACACTTTTCTTTCTTCCCACCTCAGGAACCTCCCCTGATGCTCAGGATCATTCAAAGGGTACTGAGTGTAATGTTGCAATGACATTGTCCAGCTCCCCAAGCATCCATAGGTGCACCCCTTCACGTGCCATGGTATTTAGTCCACTTTGCTTACATGTTCCCTCTAGCCTGAGCCAGCTCTGCTGAGGGAAGTCCTTCTCTCTCCAGACTTTCCCACTCATCTTAGGGACCTCAAATTCCTGAAGGCAGTTCCTACTAATTAAGACCAAGATAAAGGCAGCATTGAGTACCTCAGCTTTTTATGTCCCCTGCTCCACTGAGCACAGAGGACTCACATTTTCCTTAGCGTTTCTTTAGTTGCTGAAGCTTTTCTTGTCACCTGTCATGTCTCTCACCAGATTAAAAGCATTTCTAATCAAAACATGAAATAAATAGGTTATCCAGAATATAAAGAACACTGAAGGGAAAAAAAAAAACCCTCTGAGCACGACAATAACCAGTACAAAGAGTGAAACATCATCAGTCAGATACACCATCTCAGTTCATGAGAAATATTTATTAACACAGCAATGTTTGTACATCTAAAATGCCTTTCCAGCGCTTTCCCTTACGACTGAGAGAATGAACAAACTGGGTTTTACCTTAAACTCCTACGCCCTCTGCCGGTCTTTACATCCTACTGCTCCAAGAGCCTAAACGCAGTTACCAAGGGAATGTTTGTTTCATTAGACTCCAAAACCCCTCTTCCTCGAACGCTTCATCTCCAGTCTCTCTGCAGGCCTTTTCCAATGAAATACACAGTCCAGTTTAAATCTACAGATACACGGACAGCTCAGAAAAGATTCTGGGTTTCCTCTTCCTCTTTGCTCTGAATACATGACTGTCACTTCCCCTTCAATTCCCAGACCAAGGAACTCTACAAATAGAACCCAGTCACAGAATTCCTGTTAAGATGCACTGAAGCCAGTGCAGCTATGTGGGTTAAGAGTTAGTGTAGGTGAAAGCAGATCTGTGCAACTCTATTGTTTAGGTACTGCACAGTAAGGGAGTAGCATAAAAGAAATGGATTTTTTTTTTCCTCCAGCATTAAGTTTTAAAAAAAGACACTTTCTTTGCTCCTTTGTTGGCAATGTTGGAATCAACATTGTGCAGCCTCTAGGAAGCACACACAAGAAACCATTATAAAAACCACTAGATAAGCTGGCTAGAAATAAGACAGTTCATCATGCTTTGCCTTGCTGCTCTGGTAGCTGTGGAGACTGAGAGGCTTATTCTCGTGAGGAAGGCTTTTGAACACACGCAGGTGCATGAAGTCATCATTGCCAACATGGACCTGCAAAGCATGAAAAACAGTGAGTTTCATCGAGTAGCAGCAAACCTTCTGCAAGGAGGGATGGTGTAGATGATCTTCAGAGGTCCCCTCCAGCCCCTACCATTCTGTGATCAGTGAAATTTGAGGATGGAAAAAACAGAGGCAGTAAAAACCTCCATCACCTCCAGGTGGAGTCTTGTTCTAAACCAGAACGAAAGTCCTGACTTAGTGAAAATACCTGGCCTGTATCAGGAACAGTGCAACTAGGAGGACTAAGGGAGGTATTGTCCACCTGTACTTCGCACTAGTGAGACCACATCTTGAGCACTGGGTTCAGTTTTGGGCACCTCACTACAAGAAAGACATTCAGGTGCTGGAGCATGTCCAGAGAAGGACAACAAAGCGAAGGGTATGGAGAACAGGTCTTGTGAGAAGCAACTGAGGAAACCGGGGTTGCTTATTCTAGAGAAAAGGAGGCTGAGGGGAGAACCTTCATCTGTCTCTCCAACTCCCTGAAAGTGAGGTGGGTGTTGGTCTCTTCTCCCTGGTAACAAGTGATAGGATGACAGCAAATGGCCTCAAATTACACCAGGGGAGGTTGAGGTTGGCTGTTAGAAGAAACTTTGGCACTGAAAGGGTTCTTGAACACTGGAAATAGGCTTCCCATGAGGTGACAGAATCCCCATCCCTGGAGGTGCTTAAAAGACACAGAGATGTGGTACTGAGGAACATGGTTTGGCACCACCCTTGACAGAGTTAGATAATGGTTGGACTTGATGATCTTAAAGGTGTTTTCCAATCAAAATAATTCTGTGATGCTAAATATTCTATGCTTGTTAATCCTCCCTGTGCCTGAGACAGGGAAGATGCAGGTGGGGAACTGGAGTTTCAGAGAAGTGATTAATACATTGAGCACATGCCCAATGCTCTAATCTTACCTGGCCCAACAAGCACTTAAAGGCTTTGATTAAAGTTGCTTGGATTTTGTGTGTGGCATCACCAAAGGCAGAGACAGAGCAGGTTTGATACTTCACTGTCTCATTACACATCTGGACTTCACTTAATGTGGTTAGTGTTCAATGTCACAAATGTGTAATTATCCCCAAACACAAGTTTCAACAAAATAACTGAAAGTAAAACTCATTATGAAAACAGGGAAGTATTATGAAAACAGGAAAGAGTCTCCTTCTCTGGAGGTATTCCAAACCCATCTGGAGATGTTCCTGTGTGATTTATTCTAGGTGATCCTGCTCGAGCAGGGAAGTTGGACTAGATGATCTTCAGAAGTCACTTCCAACCCTGACCATGCTGCAATTCTGTGAAGTACTTTTCTCTCCATTTAATACAGGCAGGGAGATGGGCTGGGATGTGGAAGGGGGATGTTTTCTTTTTTAATGTTCAGATTTTTTTCTTATTAAGGACAAATCATAAGCATCCATCTGCAGGTAAGGAAAAAAACCAAACCCACCATTCCAAATAATATACATGTTAATTAAAAATATATATATATTTTAAAAAATCCCATTGCCCAGTGTCCTCTACCTTGATGAAGTAGTTGGTTCCAGCAACCACCTGAGTTTTAAACTCTACTGCAGTGAAGACATCAAATGTTTTCCCTTCTTTTTCTTCCAGCTGAGGCTTCACCTGAAGGAAACAACAGGCTATTTAAGACAAGATTCAAGTATTTAGCAGTTAAGGCCCACACTATCAGTGTGCCTTGGTACCCTCCAGCTCACTGCTGCTGCTGCTGCTGAATTCCCAGACAGAGGGAAATTCCCTGCTTCTCCAACTTACTGAAATATTAAAATTAATATTGTATCTGTGTTGAAGCGAGATCAAAAAATCTTCCTGCTGCCAGACAGGCAGCAAAGCCAAGACAGAGAGAGGTGTGACTCATTCACCACAGCCTGACACCAACCTAGAGCCTCCACAGGAGAACTCTGGGGTCTGCTGAAAGATTTATTGTGACAAACGATCTCCTCTATCCATGCATCCACTTCCCTTTCTGTCCTGTGTATCTAACAAGAAATGTGAAACACTTCAGTATCTACACGCACAAGGCTAAAGATCTTTTTAAAGAGAAGTTCTTAATTTACATCATTCTCACAAGAAGAAAGAAGGTGGTCTTTAGCATAAGTTCCCTTTTCAAATTCATAAGTCATTACAGAACATCATGGCTAGATGACCAAATTCTTGGTCAGGAAAACAGATTTCAGGCTTTGTTTACAAGGACAGCAGGAATTAGTCTTGGAAGTCCTTGCTGCAGTCATAGATCTACCCAGGCCTTACACCCTGCCTGCATCATTAGGTAGCCTCCCTTCACTCCCACTGCAGCAGCAGCGCTCAGACGGTCTCCCTCCAGCTCTGTGGTGTACTTCCCCTTCTCCCTGAATTCAAGGGGAATAAATACACATTTGGTCTCCTGCCTGAATCCCAACTGCTTCCCTGGGGGAAAACAAGTGTCTGTGTGCTGCTGTTCAGGCACTCCAGGTAAAGTATGAACAGAAACAGTTCCTGCAGCAGAGTATTTCCTCCCACCTCTCCAGCACTGAGAAGGCACAGGACCAAACTCTAGTGCCTTTCCAAGACAGCTGATCAGTGACCCTCCTGTGCCTGAGAACTGTAACTATACATCTCCTCTCAGAGGTCACACCTCTATGATTCTTCCAGGCTACAAGTAGTACATCGAAAGTAAGATAATGATGTTCAGCTGCTTTTCTGCATGTTTGGGTTTTTTTACCACATGGAAATCAAAGTGCACCCAGTGGGTTTTGCGTTCTAAGATGCAAGGAAGGGCACAGCCCCAGAAAATGCAGTGATTCTCTTATCCCTCCTCTGCTTCTCTTGAGTCAAGTGATTTCAGTTTCCATCACTGGAGCTACTAAGCAGCAGAGAGGGCAGACATGTCTTGTCCCACTGACCCTGTCCTGCCACATGCTCCCTTAGCAATCCTAGGCACTGTGGAAGGTTGGCTGCTTAAGTCTCAAAATCAGCCCAACTCAGCACATCTGGTTATTTCCACCAGAAAGCTAAAGCCTGGGCTCTGTGGCTGTGACCAGCTCAGAGACATGTAGCTGCAAGCTTGTCAGGGAGTTACTGTGGCAATGACTCACCACAGCATGTGACAAATGGGGATCCTGACCGGGGAAAAAAGAGTATCTGGGCTGTCAGTCCAGCTTGCTAATTCATGATCTTAGGCTAGAACTGGGGTCCTGGTGGACACAGGAGCCATCACTGTGACCAGTGGTAAGAAAGGCAACAGCCCACTGGGCCGTGTCAGCAGGAGCCTAGCCAGAGAGAGGCAAGTGACTGTTGCCCTTGTGAAAGAACACTGGACTTCTGTGTTCGGTTTTGGGCCCCCAATACAGGAAAGATGTCAACAAACTAGCGAGATGTCAGAGGGCCACCATGAAGCCAGATGGCTAGAGCATTCGTACTGTAAGGAGAGGAAGAAAAAAGAAATCTTGCTTAGCCTGGAGAAGCTTTGAGGAAAGTTTTCCAGACTCACAGGAGTATGTAATTGCTTTGGTTGAAAAAGATCTTTAAGATCAACAATTCCAACCATTACCTAACTCTAATGGTCTGATGCTAAACCACGACCCTCAGCACCACATCTCTGCAGCTTTTAAACACCTCCAGGGATGGGGATTTGACAACCTTCCTAGGGACTGTTCCAGTGTTTTGAGAGCCCTTTCCATGAAGAAGGTTCTTCTCATAACTAATCTAAACCTCCTCACTTGTTCCTAGAGAGATGAGACCAACATCAACCTCACTCCGATGTCCTTCCAGGGAGTTGTAGAAAGCCAGGTCTCCCTTCAGCCTCCTCCAGGCTAAACAACCTAAGTTCCCTCAGCCACACCTCACAAGACTGTTCTCCAGAACATGTTTTTTAACATGACATGTAGGCCTTTTCAGATCAAAACAAGAACTGTGACTTTCTCAGCAATTCTCAGTAACGTTCTCATTACTGCACACGCAGGTTGGTGCTTAGGAGATGCACATCTCTGTTTTTTTAAATGCAAAACCATCAGATTCTAGAAGCTACTCATTAATTTCAATGACTGCTGTGCCTTTGAAGGGTGCTCTGTACCTGTTTAGAAACTGCTGCAGATTGGGGAACAAATCTGGACAGTGACAAAGCATGAGAAGCTGGAACTCAAACTTCATCTTTCTGCACTAGCCTGAAACACCCTGGCTACTAAAACCAAAATGCAGAAGGAACTTAAGTTCCCATGACTGAAACAAGACTGTGTGCTTTGACAGAATATGGTTGTGCAATGGCATTTTTGGAGCAAAAGCATGTATTTCATTAGCACAGGCAATAATTTAAGTTACTGTAAATAGTATCAGGATTTGAAACTGGCAGTGGTTAGCGCTGAATTTTGCATTAGGGAATAGCAGAAGCAGCAGTGAAGTTTTCTTGCTTATTTGCCTCACGAAGTCTAAACAAACATTTAGATTTCACAAGAACCACCACAGGCTGTACACGAGGCAGGATGTGCCCAGGTGACCACAGAGACCAACATCCTCCTGGCCTGTATCAGGAATAGTGTGACCAGCAGAAGTAGGGAAGAGATTGTGCTTTTGTACTCAGCATTGGTGAGGCCACGTCTTGAATACTGGCTTCAGTTTCAGGGCACTCACTACAAGACAGACATTGAGGTACTGGAGTGAGCCCACAGAAGGGCAGTGAAAAGTGCTGAAGGGTCTGGAGGGAACTCATGTTTAGAATGAAGAAAATGAAGCTGAGGGGAGACCTTTTCACTCTGCAACTCCCTGAAAGGAGGTTGGAGTGAGGTGGGAATCAGTCTCTTTTCCCTGGTAATGAGTAACAGTGGCCTCAAGCTGCATCAGGGGAGGTTTAGGTTGGCTATGAGAGTACAATTCTTTACTGAACCACTGGAATATGCTACCCAGACAGGTGGTTGAATTCTCACCCCTAGAGGTGTTTCAAAGATGCAGATGTGGTGTTAAGAGACATGGTTTAGCATCAGACTTAGTAGAGTTTGATAATGGTTGGCTCGATGATCTTACAGACCTTTTCCAAAGATTCTATCATTCGATGATCTGAGCTCCTTCCTTAAGCTCGAAGAAAAGCACCGTTTAGAACTGCGACGTACAGGAGGGTGGCTGTACGTTGTCCCTGGTGGGTATCACATCAGCCGCACAGCCAGAACGGGAGCTGGAAGCACCCCAGCTCTCCCTGATCACTCCAAAATCACCTTGTAAAATGGTGAACCCGCTCTGCCCGGACTCAACAGAACAGCGCAGGGCCAAGCAGGAACAGGGACGGCTCCAGAAACACAGTGACTGCTCGGTACTTTTCCGCAGTTTGTCAGTCTTCGTGCTTTCCAACTGGCCCGGGGGGGTGCGGGGGCGATGGCGTAAAGCCGGCTCCGCCTTCAAGCAGCGCACAGCCCTTGCCCGATACACTTGGCTCCCTGGCCGCCCCGTCCTGCGCGGGGGACGGGGCCTGAGCGGCGCGCTCAAACCTACCACCTATGGCCGTGTTCCTCACGGCCGGCAGGCCCGCACTGAGATCCAGCAGCTACTCACCAGGCCCGGCGGGAGAAGCCCCCGCAGAACCGGCGCCTCGCCCCCACTCCGGCCAGCGCCCCCCACCAGGCCCTTCCCCGGCCCGCGGGTTCCTCCCGGGGCTCACCCCACGGCACAGCGCGGCGCCCTCACCTCGTTCGCGATATGCTGTGTCTCGTCGGTGGCGGGCCGAGCCGCCGAGGCACCTCCACACAACATGGCAGCAGCCGCTCCCTTCCCGCTCTGGTACTAGTGCTCAGGCGGGGCCGCGCTTGCCGGCGGGGCGGTCCTGCGGCCGGGCGGGGAGCGCGGCCGGGCGGGGAGCGGGGCCGGGCGGGGAGCGGGGCCGGGCGAGGCGGGGCTGGGGCTAGGCCTGGGCCCAGCGCCAGGGAATCACAGAATCGTGGTTTGGTAGCGGCTGGAACGGGCATGTGGAGATCATCTACTTCAACCCTTGCAGGCTAGAGCAGGATCAGCCAGAGTAAGTCACACAGGAACACTCCCAAACCGGTTTGGAATGCCGACGGAGACTCCACAACTTCTCTGGACATCCTGGTCCGGTGCCCTGTCATCCTCGAAGGGAAGTTTTTCCTTCTGTTTATGTGGAACCTCCTGTGTTCCAGTTTGTGTCCGTTGCCCCTTGTCCTGACCCTGGACATCACTGAGAAGAGTCTGGCTCCATCCTCCTGATACTCACCCTTCAGATACTGATAAGCACTAATAAGATTCTCCCCTCAGTCTCCTCCAGGCTAAAGAGCCCCACATCTCTTCAGCCTCTCCTCCAACCCTCTCATCTTACTGACTCTCTGATAAGACTCTCTCCAGTAGTTCCCTGTCTTTCTTAAACTGGGGAGCCCAGAACTGGACACAGGATTTCAGATGAGGCCTCAGCAGGGCAGAATAGAGGGAGAGAAGCTCCTTTGGCCAGCTGGCCATCAGGATGCCATTGGCCACCTCGGCCACAAGGGCAGGTTGCTGGGTTACAGTCAGCCTCTTGTCTGCTAGCACCCCCAGGGCCTTTTCAAGCCTAGGCTGCATGTTCAAATCCGCATTTGGACCTTTTAAAGTATGAGGCAGGGGGAGCAGTGTGAGGGGGTAGGAGCACCCTGCCCCCAACAGTGATGGTCCTAGAGATGTGGCCAGGCCAGACGAACTGTAGCACCAGCTCTCTCTGGCCTTGGCAGAAAACTTCTTGTGCTGAAACCCAGTAGATGATGAAAAATAAAATAAATTTAAAAGATTTTAAAAGCTAAAAGGAAGAATTGCTATAAAAGCTGCCTGCAGGATAAGCCAGCACAGGTCTGTAGCCTGACCTTGCCAGACGACACCTCAGTCACAGACCTGTGTGAGGACAGGACTATCCTAGGGCTGTCCTGAACAGCAGCTCTTTTCCAGCATGTGACGTTTTCCAGCAACCCTCACCTACATGACACAGAATCATAGAATTGTTTCCATTGGAAAAGACACATTTGCTTCAGCAGCCTGGAAAGTTCCCTCTTTTCAGTGGTGCCCAGTGATAGGGCAAGGGCCTGTGGGCACAAACTGGAACACAGGAGGCTTCAAAGAATCATAGAATGGCACAGGTTGGAAAGGACCTTAGAGACCATTTACTCCAACCTCCCTGCCACAGGCAGGGATGCCTCTCAACTAGACTTGGTTTCACTTAGACATACAGAAAAACTCGTTTACTTTTAGGGTGCCAGAGCACTGGAACAGGCTGCTCAGAGAGATTGTGGAGTTTCCTTCTCTGGAGGCTTTCAAAACCAGCCTAGACATGTTCCTGTGCAACCTGATCTAGGTGAACCTGCTCTAGCAGAGGGGCTGGACTAGATGAACTCCGGAGATACCTTCCAACCTCTACCAGTCTGTGATTCTGTGATGTCCAGGACTCCCTCACTCACCACGTTCATCATTCCTTCTTTCAGGCTGATGTAGCTTGTTCCTCAGCCAGCAAACTAAAGGCTGTGGTGAATCATCCAGCCTTTGAGAATGCCCTGATAAGACTTCATCCTGAATGTTCAGATCTTTAGCTAAATTTCCCCCAGTTTAAATACCTAGATTCTTTGGAAAAACAACAGTAACAAAAACCTACCTTCCTCATCCGGTTTCCAAGCTACGCCAGACTTACTAGTTAGAGAATAGCTGCACTTGACGATCTTAGAGGTCTTTTCCAACAGAAACAATTTTACAATTCTATGATCCCTTGATACATTGGTAAATGTACCTCTAACAGCAGAGGGTATTGTGTACAGAATGGACCTCCAGCACTGGTAGGGAAGAGGACATAGTGAGAAATATGAAACAGAATCCGGAAAAAGGATTTCTTTCCCCTTGTATCACCCTCACTCCTCTGCGGAGAACAAATAAATGTTTTGCTGGAAATTTGGGCTCACAGAGTTATGCCGGGTTAGTGAGCAGTGTGAGGGTGAAGGACTGAGATCTTCATTTGGGATGGTTCCCAGCCCATCAGCCAAGTTTGCCAATGGAAATCCCACCAAAGACTCCTTTTTTCTGTTTCCGTGGCTGTTGCTTCACTACCAGATGTCTTGGAAAACATCAGTATTGGCACACGCTTTCCAGTAGCTTTTTGAGCCATGGGAGGTGGAATGGGGCAGCCATTCATGTGTGCAGCTTCTACTGGGACATGCCAGTGGATGTTCTCAGGCTTAAGCTTTCAACAGAGACCGTTGCCCAATTAGTCTTTACTGGTATTGTCTTGTGTCACACACACAGAGGTATCTGAGCAACCTTCTCTTCTGGACTTGGCCAGATGAGAACATGGGAAAATAGGTCTAGTTGCAAATCACCTTCATGAAGAGGGCCTTTTGTTTGTTTGTTTGTTTGTTTTTTTAATAAAATTCCTTTGCATCTAGTGTGTGCATCACTACAACACAGTTCTCACACATGTGGAGCTTGAGGCTTAAAGCTCCAAGTATGTGTGCAGTGAGGCTGGATGGGGGTTCCCCAGCAAACTGATCAGGTTAGTCTGTGCTATAAAATTGTGGCAGCTATACCATGTACAAGGGTACAAATTCATTTTAAATAGATGTAAAGAAAAAACAAACAAACAAAAACCCCCAAAACATGTAAAGAATGAAAACCACCCAAAGAATGAAGAACACCTGAATGTCAGCAGTGCACAGCCATTGAATACTGTTCTCCGAATAGGGCAGCAGATAGTGAATTTCTGTTCCTCGTGTTCATGCACAGACTTTGATTTGTCTCATGTAATTTTCATTTCATTCTTTAAGCTCTTCAGTGCTTTCAATGCTGTTGGCTTTGTTTGAGGGGCTACTTTCCTGGGTTTGGCCCATAGGAATGATTCAGTGGCATGAAAGCCAGCTACTGAGGCTTTTGGAAGCCAGAGCCGTAACCAGAGCACATTTTAAAGCCCATTCTGCCATCTGGTGCCCATCTCCATTCGTGCATTTAGACTCGGGAGACCATCGGCTCAATTCCATACTCCAAACAAAGCCCAGAGGCCACCAGCAGGTACCTGTTTTTTTTTCAGAATCAATGAGCAACTCTCAGTGGGTCCAGGGGTAGAAACCAGGGTGGTTTGCAAAACTGTCCACAAGGATTTGTGTTTTCAAACTCTTTCTTTTTTTTCCCTTTCTTAACCAGCTATGCCACAACCTTATCAAATATTGTAACTTGCAGGCCTTGCAAGTCAAATTCATGCAGTTCTTACATGGTATGATGAAAATTTGAGACCACTTTGAGGAGAATATCACAGGTTAACAGAAAGGTTAAAATAACTTATCTCAATAGCATGCTCCTTGGAGTTCTGGATTTTGCTTTCAGAAGCCCCTTTTCCTTTGTCAGCAACAAGTGGAGGTGGCAAAACAAAGTTTTTCTGCAGTTTTTCTGTCACCTGCCCTGGTGAAAGAACAACCAAGTGGAAACAACAACAAGACAACCTGGGGTATTTCCTCCAATGCATTCACACAGTCCTTTGGTTTCTGCTCACAACTGAGCCACTCCCTCCTACCAGGCTGTCAAAGGATGCTTTTTTTCCTCTCAATCAGGCTGTGACAAATCTCTCTTCTAGTGACTGTCTTATTTCAACCTTTCCAGTATGGATGGAGAAGAACTAGGCATGCCTTGTAAAACAGTGTTAGGACAAGGAGCAATGGGCACAATATGGAACACAGGGGGTTCCAATAAAACAGAAGGAAATAAGTTCTTCACTTTGAGGGTGGCGGAGCACTAGACTGGGCTGCCCAGAGACATTGTGGAGTCTTCATCTCTGGAGGCATTCTAAACTGACCTGGATGTATTCCTGTGTGATTTACTCTAGGTGATCCTAGAGGGTAGCAGGAGGGTTGTACTAGATGATTTTCTGAGGTCACTTCCAATCCTTACCGTTCTGTGAAAACCAGGAGCCCGTATGTCTGCTTTTGGGGAAGGGGGACAAGTGTCAAGAATAATGAAGTTCTGCTATGCTTTCCTGAAGCCTTTACCATTTTTCCTCATGTATGGTCTACCTTTTTTGTGCTAGGTGCCTTCTCCTCAAGATGGGCCAGGAGGGAAATAATCATAGAATCACAGAATTGTTGAGGTTGGAAAAGATGTTTAAGATCATCGAGTCCAACCATTATCTGGTGCTAAACCATGTCTCTCAGCACAACATCTCTTCATCTTTGAAACACCTCCAAGGATGGGGGTTCAACCACTTCCCTGGGGAGCTTGTTCCAGTGTTGGAGAATTCTTTCAGTCAAGGATCTTCTTCTAATATCCAACCTAAACCTTCCCTGGTGCAACTTGAGGCCATTTCCTCTTGGCCTATCACTTGTAACTAGGGAGAAGAGACCAACACCCACCTCACTAAAACCTTCTTTCAGGTAGTTGTAAAGAGCAAGAAGCCTCCTTGCCTCCAGCCTAAACAACCTCAGTTCCCTCAGCCACTCCTCACAAGACCTGTTCTCCAGACCCTTCACTAGCTTTCCTGTCCTTCTCTGGATCCCCTTCAGAACCTCGATGTCTTTCTTGTAGCAAGGGCCCTAAAACAATCCAGAACTCAAGGTGTGGCCTCACCAGTGCTGCGAAAAGGGGGACAATCACTTCCCTTGTCCTGCTGATCACACCATTCCTGATACAGGCCAGGATGCTGTTGGCCTTCTTGGCCACCTGGGCATATGCTGGCTCATCTTCAGCTGTCTGTCATTCAACACCCTCAGGTCTTTCTCTTCCAGCCACTCTGCCCCAAGGCTGGAATACTCATGAGGTTGTTGTGACCCAAGTGCAGGACCTGGCACCTGGCTTTGTTGAATCATCTCATATAATTGGTCTTAGGCCATGGATTCAGCCTGTCTGTGTCCCTCAGTAGAGCCATCCTACTACCCTCCAGCAGATCAACTCTTCTTACCAGTTTAGTGTCATCTGCAAAATTACTGAGGGCACACTCAATGCCCTCATCCACATCATTGATAAAGACATTAGACAGAAATAACAGAAACAACCTAGGAGGTGCCCTGTAGGAGCCAAAACATCTCCAATTTATCCATTTGTCTTTGTGTGTGTCTCAGAGCTGAAGGCCTCTGTGTCTTCCTCAGTCGTCTATCAGCACATACACTTCAGATACTCAGCACTCCTGCAATCGTATTTACCACACCTGGGAGCTCTCTCTCCATCCCTAACTCCTCCATCTCACTTTGTCCCATTTGCTTTCTATCAGGCCCAGCAGTAGGGTCACGACGAGCGCAGTGCTCTATGTAGGTTTGAGGCAAAGCACAACACTGATTATGGTGTGAAGGGGTTAGCCATGTATGCCATGTGGAATAGTACAGCAGCAACACTTTGTTAAGCATACAACTACTAGCGACATAATCGTGGATACATCTCATTGTGCTCTCACAACTTTCTCTGTTGGGAGATAAGGGGAAATTACAAGCTAATTACAAGCTGTTCTCCCCCTTCACCAAAGCAAGTAGGCTGGAGGTAAAGCCACCTCAGCTGGAGAGGAAACCAGAAGGAACCTAGTAGCTTGGTCTAGTGCAATGGAGTCTGTGAAGAGTACTGTCCAGTGCTTCCTGCTGGGCGGAAAGGAGAAGACTGGGACATTACTAAATATAAATAGCAGGGCGCTCTGTCACATTAAATACTTTACATGTTCACACCCTTGGCTGTACACAGCATGCAGGATGTTGGGGGCTTCTTTATTGTTCCCCACGACCGTGCTTTCCCCAAATGAAACCTTGTACCTTGCTTTTGTAGAGCTGGGAGTCCTGATGCACATGGTTACAGATCACAGAGTGGATAAAGAGGGGATATTATACATAGTGGGAAAGAGGAATATTATACATAAATGTAAAAGCAGAGTATAGTGGAGTTGCCCAGTGCCTCCCATAGTCAGCTGAGTTGCAGTCTGGCAGGAAAAGCTTACAGAGGCAAGGTGGCATGCAGACTTCTGCTTAAGCCCCACCAGAGGTGATCTTCACTTGTCCTTCTGAGATGTCCTGGTGCCAATAGAGTGACTATAAATTCAGTCCAAGGCTCCCCAGACACAGTCCTTCCTCTAGAGGCACAGGTATTACTGGTGCTAACAGTATGGTGTGGTAGGGCTGTGTCACAGAAGCGTGTCATTGTTGTCTTTCCCATTCAGAAGCAAGAGGTGAGCAAGTTCCTCCTGGGAGCTGCTTCTCACGATCTTCTTTTGTTAGGAATGTACTGTGTTCTCTGTGACAGAGCCACCTCCAGGACCTATAAAATTTCGGGAGTTAGCCGACGGCAGGGAAGGTTCTGCCTCAGGGCCTGGCACCTCTTCTTTGGTGTCTCCTACCACCGACTCCTGTGAACTGGTCTCTGGGCTGGAAGCTGCCTGGAAGTTGGGCTCAGTGCCGAGAGGCTCGTTATTCTGCAGTGGCAGCAGGGCTCGGTGCCGCATCAGGCTGTCGTCGCTGTTCTGGGCTTCCAGGGAGTTCCTGTGCTTGGCATTCCTGTTGGCCATGGCATTCTTCTGTGGCTCCTCAAAGCTCAGTGACAGAGTGACTGTGCCACTCCCAAAGCTGACCTTTTGCTTGCATCCACGCTGCTGCTGCCGCTGCCGCTCGGCAGAGGCTGGTAGAGGGAAAGGGTCCTCGTGGTTGCTCTTGCTGCTGATGGATGAGGAAGGCGTGGAGCCGGTGGAGCCCCCCAGGCTATTGGAACGTTTGCGGGACACATTGCTTCGTCTCAGGGTAGCCCTGGCAGCCACCTTGAAAGCGTGGGCAGCTGTGCTGCAGCGCACCTCCTCAATTGTGTTGCGGGAGGGCTTGAAGAGGATGATGTAGACTTTGTTGAAGAAGATGCAGGCCAGGAGGCCAAAGCTGGCAGCCAGTATTGCAATCACCTCCACAGCAGAGACAAACTTGCCATATGTACTGGCATAAGCAGGGATGAAGGAGATCCACACGATGAAGAATATCAGCATGCTGAAGGTGATGAACTTGGCCTCATTAAAATTCTCCGGCAGCTTTCGGGACTTGAAGGCAAAGAAGAAGCAAATGGCTGCCAGGAGGCAGGTGTAGCCAATGAGGAAGCCAAGGGCCATCAGGGAGCCTTCATGGCAGGTGATGAAGATAATCTCATCCTCCAGTTCATGGTTACGGTAGCTGGACGGCGGGGCCGTGTAGAGCCAAATCACACAGATAACAATCTGCACAAATGTGCACAAAAAGACCAGGAGGAACTGGAGGTTGAGGCCCCACCACTTTCGGTGGAGGCTGGTGGGGATCTTTGCCTCAAAGACAAGCAGGACACGGTTGGTTTTTACCAGGATGCAAGAGATACAGAGGACAAAACTGATGCCAAAAGCTGGCTGCCGCAGACGGCAAGTCCAGTTCTGGGGCTCACCAATGAAGAACAACGAGCTGGAGAAACAGCAGAGCAAGGAGAAGAGGAGGAGGTAGGACAGCTCTCTGTTTGTGGCCTTCACAATGGGTGTGTTGCGAAATTTGGTGAAGACTCCCAGGACAAAAGAAGTCAGGAAAATCCCCAGCACAGCAAAGAGAGTCAGAGCAATCCCAAAGGGCTCGGTCCAGGACAGAAACTCTATCTGCTTGGGGATGCAGGATGTGTGGTTCTCATTGGACCAGTAATCCTCAGGGCACTTGTCACAGGCACTTGCATCTGAAAGACAAGTGATGGGGAGAGGTTTGTCACAATAAGAAGCTGAAATGTAGGATGACATGTACAGCAACTATGCACCTGCCTTCACCTGAAATACATGGAGAGTTGCCTTTAGTGTCTGCAGGTTCCCAGAGTCATAGGCTGGTGTCTCGAAGGAGTTTTACACTGGAACAACCAGCTCCACATGGGCCTAGTTGCAGCTTAAAAAAAAGCCCTGCCCCTGCACTTGTGTTTCTGGAATTCATTTTGTAGCAATATTTTGCCAACTTTGATTGCTGTCAGCTGTTGTTACACAGACTCTGTCCTTCTCTTTCTTCTTTCTTCACTTTTATCATCTACTTCTGTCTGTCTTCACATCTGTCACACTTACATCATTTGCACCATGCATTACAGAGTAAATTAAAAATGTGCTTGCCCCGGAAGTGCTTTGAGAACTTATTTCATAGTCCACAGAGCTGAGTCTTAGCAGTGTTTAAATCGCTCTTCCCTGAAGGCAATCACTGCCCTTGACTCCCAGCACACTCTCATTTCATGTTGGAACATCAGGAGAACATGTGTCTTAGTGATATCACTCTCTCCACACCCAACACAGCATCCTTTGGTTCTTGCCAAGGGAAATCTGCTGTCTCCATCTCTTTCCTCTGCATGAACCTAGTGCCTGCTGGGATGGCAACATATGTCTCCAGTGGCTGCCACAATCAAAAGGCAAAGGACCTGCTGCTTCTGCTCTTCTTTCACCTAAATGGATCTTAGGCTCCACTGGGGAGGGTCATGACTCCCTTGATGGCAGTGGAAAGGGATTGAGAGCAGTGAGCTGGAAGTCATCACCTGCCTCAGCCTTCTGGATGTATTCAACTGATCATTTTTATCTTTCTTGTGCCTTTTATCTGAAGGCCAATTGCAAACCGCAGGCAAGGCAGAGCTAACTCCACAATCCCCTGGAATTTAACAGCTTCTACCACAGATAGGATAGAAGGAGCTGAAGCAGGGTAGAAGCAGCACTTAGCACTGCAACCTAAAGATGTGCTTTCACTGTTGTGAGCTGACTTAGCGACCACACTGTCACTAAAGGGAGCAAACCAGATCTCCCTCCTCTCCCAGGGCTGCTCATTCCTGTCCCCTCCCATGTGTTAAGACTAGAGGTCATACAGCTTCTCATTCTAGCTGGAAATTCAACCTGCCAAGAGTTTGTTTTCAGGATGACCAGAGACCTGATCCAGCTCACTCTGTGGAGCACCAACACTGCTCCCAGACAAAGGGTGGGTGCAAAGAGCTGGGAGAGAACATGACAGACTGTCTCCTTTGGTAGCATCAGTTTCTCATCTGGCTGAGACTGGTAGTAAAACTGCTCTCTACACTTATAAAGCTAGCAAGCACGGGAAATAATTGCTGTCAGCTGAAACAGGAGCAGAAAACTGTGGAGTCAGAACACAGTCACCCCATCAGCCCCACAAATTTCCCCAGTGCCAGCTTTCAAAATCCCATGAAAAATACCAAAAAAGACCCCTATTACACACCCTATTACACATGACCACATGTTTAATTTGAAAATGCTACTGCCAAGCCCCCTGTGGTGTTGCATGTTCATGCTAAAAAAATTCATTCCTATTTGATAGGAAGCAAATTGGACCATCCCAAAGGAGGACAACTGCTTCCCTCCTGGTATAGGAGATCCTGAGCATTCTGCAGTGTTGAGTTCTGAAAGGATTTACTTGTCTTCGTTAACTTGGGGAGACCCAACACTGAGGGAGCACTAATGGTGTTGGAAATACATAATTTTCCAGCCAGCTCTAAACTGAGGTCACCTTTTCCTTCCACTGCAGAACCCAAGTGGCTTGATCCAAGCTCCCATTGAAACCAATAAAAAAGATATCCACAGATATTTGATAAGAGACAGAGATTCTGGTGTCTTGTAGTTACAATGCTCCATAGAAGCTGTGGTTGGTGACCCCCAAAAAAGAAAATCTCTCTCTCTGCTCACAAAGTCAGGGATGGAATGGAATTTATTTCTTTATAAAGCATGAAATAAAACCCTGACAACATGAGGAAAAACAGACAGATAATTACAGAATTTAGGATTAGGGTAGGCAGTGTTGCCTTCTCCCAGGCTTTTGGAGAAACAAAAGCTATTGCTACAGTGTGACGGAGTTGGCTTCTGGGTGCCTGGGAGGCTTCTCTATGCAAGTCCTTTGGCGTGTTGTCTGGCCTAACTCAGGGCAGAAGGGACAACCAGGCTTAGCAGAAGGGACAACCAGGCTTGGCAGAAGGGACAACCAGGCTTAGCAGAAGGGACAACCGGGCTTGGCAGAAGGGACAACCAGGCTTGGCAGAAGGGACAACCGGGCTTAGCAGAAGGGACAACCAGGCTTAGCAGAAGGGACAACCAGGCTTGGCAGAAGGGACAACCGGGCTTGGCAGAAGGGACAACCAGGCTTGGCAGAAGGGACAACCGGGCTTAGCAGAAGGGACAACCAGGCTTGGCAGAAGGGACAACCAGGCTTGGCAGAAGGGACAACCGGGCTTGGCAGAAGGGACAACCAGGCTTGGCAGAAGGGACAACCAGGCTTGGCAGAAGGGACAACCAGGCTTAGCAGAAGGGACAACCAGGCTTGGCAGAAGGGACAACCGGGCTTAGCAGAAGGGACAACCAGGCTTAGCAGAAGGGACAACCAGGCTTAGCAGAAGGGACAACCAGGCTTGGCAGAAGGGACAACCGGGCTTAGCAGAAGGGACAACCAGGCTTGGCAGAAGGGACAACCAGGCTTGGCAGAAGGGACAACAGGGCTTAGCGGAAGACCTGAGGACTATAGCACTCAAATCCCATAAGCTTTGCAGAAGTCCCTCCAGACTTTTCTGTGAAGCTTCCTGGCAAAGCAACCAGAGCTCAGCACCTGCAGGGAAGCAGTTTCAGCAACAACTGCATGTGCTGCCCATAGGGCAGGCATGGTCCCCTGCAACCCCCAAAGCAGCTCCATATTTACCTGTTTCATCACTGTACTCCCCATCAGGGCAGTCCACACACTCAAAGCAGCAGGTGGGCTCCCCCTCAATAATGCCCTTCCTTGTGCCTGGGAGGCAATCCCTGCTGCAGTTGGAGAAAGGCACCTGCAAGGAAAGAGCCCAAGGAGGGTTAATGCCTGAGGGTGGCAATGCCAGGCATGAGCTTAGAGGTCTTTTTCAACCCTAATGATTCTTTAATTCTATGGTTGAGTGGTGATCTGATAGTGCTGGGTTAATGACTGGACTTGATGATCTTGGAGGTCTTTTCCAACTTTAATGATTCTGTGATTCTATTCTGTGTTGCCTTTCTACTGCAAGACCTTTGGCTTCCCCCAAGGGTGGTGTTCTTTGATTAGCATGCTGGATGCAGACCCTCAGAGGCTCACGTCTTCCCTCCACAGAACAGACACATGTTCCACAATTAGTCTTTCCTCAACCCACTGCATTTGTATTTGGTTGAAAGAACACATCAAGGGATAGCAGGGAATATCAGCTGATCTTAGTAATCTCTGCTGTGTTGTGGGCACTGCAAACTGGTATGTGACCCACAATACACATGCCAGAGAACAGTCATTAGATGCTTGGGAAAAAAAAGACAGTAAGTCACTACTGGTAGGAATTTGAGTCAACCATGGACATGGGGCCTTCACTACAAGAAAGACATTGAAGTCCTGGAGTGGGTCCAGAGAAAGGCAACAAAGCTGGTGAAGGTTCTGGAGAACAGGCCTTGTGATGAGCAGCTGGGTTAACTGGGGTTGTTTAGTCTCGAGAAAATGAGGCTGAGGGGAGACCTCACCCTCTACAACTCCCTGAAAGAAGGCTGGAGCCAGCTGGCAGTCAGTCTCTTCTCCTTAGGAACCAGTGAAAGGACAAGATAAAATGACCTCTCTCAAACTGTGGAACTGGCTCCCCAGGGAGATAGTTGAATCCCCATCCCTGGAGGTGTTTTGAAGAGGCAAAGATGTGGTGCTGAGGGACATGGTTTAGCACCAGACTTGGTAGACTTAGAGAATGGTTGGATTTAATGATCTTTAAAGTCTTTTCTAACAAAAATGATTCTATGAGTCTAGCATTTTGTGGCTTGAGTATTCATCTGCAGCTGGGAGCAGTCATTTGCCTGTCACTCTGAAGCACAGCTGAAGCACACTTTGGCAATGCCTTTCCTAAACTCTTAATCAGGATTGCATGATTAATTGGATGAACAGGTATCCAGGGCAAATCCCAGGAGCTTCCCACTTGAAGAACTCTTTCCTGTTAACACCTACTTCTTGGGACAGTCTTTCAGCAGGTAGTACAGCCACCAGGAGGACTTGATGACACCAGACTGTCTCTTCCTAGGTTCCCACTGATGATTTTGAACAAGGCTGAATGAAAGACCCAAGTGAAGTCACACACTTCTGCCCCATTATCTACTAAGTTGCTTTAGCTTCCAAGGAGGAAAATTTAATTGGTTTGGCATGATTGCATCTTGCCAAATTCATGCTGGCTTTTTCTTATCATTTTATTATCCTCCAAGTGTTTATAAACTGTGTAATTTATTTTTCTTTTATCAAGTCTTTTCTGTTACTGAAGCTCAGCTCAGTTATCTGCAATTCCCTTGGCTCCTTCATCTGCTTTTAAAAACAGGTATTATGATTATCCTTCTCTAATCCTTCGGGGCATCACCCATCCTCTGCATGTCTCCAAGATCAATTGCTAGTACTACAATTGCTTTGGCTATCTTCTTAAGTATTCTGTGGGGAATTTCATCAAGTTCTGCCAAAATGAATCTATCTTACCTATTCTTTAACTTGTTCTTTTGCAGTTCTGGCCAATGATGAAGTTGCTGTGTTGATTTTCACTGCACTTAATCTCTTTTTTAAGTATGACAGAAGCACAAAAGGCTTCAGTGAGTGAAGTCATTGAGCAAAGACTTTTGTGTGGAAGAAATTCAAACTCCATAAACTAAAAAAAAGGCTGCAGCAGACAGAGATCACAACCTTCTTCACTAGCTCACAATTTACATGCCCTAACAAGACACTCAGCAACATCAAGTCATGCTTCTAACAGTTTAGGACAGAGATAAATATTGAACTGTTGGAGGAATTTAGACCAAGAGAACAAAACTACTCAGTTTAAGTAAAAATCCAATAAAATCCTAACTGTTGGGAAATGTGCCAGTGGAGTTTTCAGTGGTCAGAAGGAGGGGTTAGAATATCAGGGGTTTTAATTCCACTTGTTTGGTTTTTTCTGCTCAGAAACTCCAGCTTGGCTTAGAGAAGCCTGAACTCAGTATTTTTGTGGCAATGTGCTCTAAGTAGAATCACAGAATTGTTTTGGTTGGAAAAGACCTTTAAGATCATTGAGTCCAACCATTCCCTAACTCTACCAAGTCTGGTACTAAAGCACCACATCTCTACATCTCTGAAACACCTCCATGGACAGGGATTCAACCATCTCCCTGGGGAGCCGGTTCCAGCATTTGAGAACTCTTTCAGGGAAGAAGTTTCTTCTAATAGTCAACCTAAAGCTTCCCTGGTGCAGCCTGAGGACATTTTCTCTCATCCTATCACTTGTTACTAGGCAGAAGAGAACAACACCCACCTTGCACCTTTCAGGGATTTGTAGAAGGTGTGAAGATCTCCCCTCAGCCTCCTTTTCCCCAGGGTAAACAATGTCAATCCCCTCAGTTGCTCCTCACCAGACCTGTTCTCCAGACCCTTCACCAGCTTCATTGCCTTTCTCTGGACCTCCTACAGCACCTCAATGTCTTTCTTGTAGTGAGGGCCCCAAAACTGAACCCAGGACTCAAGGTATGGTCTCACCAGTGCTGAGCACAGGGGCATATCTTCCCTGATCCTGCTGGTCACACTATTCCTGATAGAGGCCAGGATGCTCTTGACCTTCTTGGCCACCTGGGCATACTGCTGCCTCATATTCAGCTGGCTTTTCATCAACACCCCTGGGTCTTTCTCTTTCCATCCTCTCTGTCTTAATCCTGGAAAGTTCATGGGGTTGTTGTGACCCAAGTGCAGGACCCAGAACCTGGCCTTGTTGAATCTCATACAACTGGCCTCAGCTCATTGATCCAGCCTGCCCACATCCCTCTGCAGAACCTTCCTACATTCAAGCAAATCAACACTCTCTCCCAGCTTAGAGTCATCTGCAGATTTACTGAGAGTGCACTCAATCCCCTTCTCCAGATCATTGATGAGAAATGACCCCAATTCTGGTCTCCAGGGAGATCACTTGTGACTGGCCCCCAGTTGGATTTAATTCCATTCCCCACCACTCTTTGGGCCTGGCCATCCAGACAGTTTATACCCAAGCCATAAGCATGAGCAACCAGTTTCTCCAGGAGGATGCTGTGGGAGACAGCATCAAAACTGACAAACCTCCAGAGAGCTCTGTGTTTAAGTGGTAAGTGCAGCAGGGGTCCTGTCATAAAGGTGAGGATTAACTGATGGTGTGAACGTATCAGGGAAGTGTTCCTGCTCCAGAAGCAGTTACCTGATCTGTCACGCACCTGGAAGTGCATTGTTTGTTGATTAGTCAGGTGCTGATTTAACTTATCTAACCATGGCAGCAGAGACCTGGCAGCAACACTTCTAAGCTAATGCTCCCTGTGTCAGCCTCCAGGCCACAAGCTAGAAGCCTGCTTAGTATCCACTCCTGGAGTAGGGATTTATGTCTAGGTTGGGGTGGACTGCTGCTGGCTAAGATGGCAGCTCAGCTGGTTCTTGGCTGGAGATCTCTGTACCACATTCCCATCACACTGGGGAGGTGCAGCCCTGGCTACTAGTGACAATGCAGTTATGCTGAGAAGATCTAACATGTGCAAGAAAGTGGAGAAGGACTTAGGCCTGACTAAAGTTGATGGCTACATCACGTACTTTTGAGACTGCACAAGCATCTGCTGGTAAATTTAAAAAACAGTCAGCAGGTACTGGCATCTCTCATGCTTTGAGAACCATGTCCAAGTTTATCTGGGCAGACCGACAGGGCTTGCTGTGTTCATTTTACAAGGCAAGGTTGTGAGGAATGCTGTGGGCACTTGGAAGGCAAAGCCAGTAGAAAGAGTTGCAAATCTAACTAAGAGCAGGCAGAGATATTTCTAACACAGATACTGGTTGGAGAAGAGATGATTGTTTTCAGCTGTGAAACTATTGAGCTCAGGAAGGCTTGATTTAGTCAACAACCCAGCATGGGTAATGAATTTTCATGTGGAAATAGCACTGCAAAATTCCAAGCTATGCTTGGGCCAGAAAAAAGGGCATTATTTAAACTATTAATACTCCAGCTCACCAAATGTGTAGGAGGGGAGAAGCAGCTGTCTGTTATTGTCCAGAAATGTGCGAAGACTATGTGTGTGAAGGACTATGGCACAGACCATGTAGACAGCAAGAGGAACGGATCTTTTTGTGAGTCAGGGAGCCACAATACAAGAAATGTGCAGGGTGAGTTCAAATTTAAGTTTGCAGAGACTTGGGAAACATTGTTGTGAGGATTTAAGCACTTACCTCCTTAGAGAATCCACTCCACAGGATCTTGTTTTCATTGATAAAGAGCCTCTCCCCTTTCTTGGCATAAACGTTGTAGTGCCCAACCTCTTCAAAGACAACTGAGCCATCCTCCGGAGAGAGATGCCAATTGATGATTGAGTAATTCCCTACCAGGTCCCCAAACTCATCAAAATCTACTTGCTCCCCCATGTTATTGGTGAAATTTAAGTGCCGCAAATGCTTGAGAACCTAGAGAGACACAGAGAGAGAGAGAGAGAGGTACCATGAACGCCTGAGTGTCACAACCCTACCACAGCACACAACTGCTTTGGGGATAGAACTGGAAACAATCACTTTACTACGGTCCTGAAACTCTTAAAAATCAATCAATCACAGCAGTGCCAGGCTTTCAGCAACACCACACAGAATCACACAGAATCACAGAATGGTAGGGGTTGGAAATGACCTCTGAAGGTAGAGCAGGATGACATAAATTACCCAGAAACACATCCAGGTGGGTTTGGAACGCGAGAAACTGAGTCTTCTCTGGGCAACCAATGAAGTAGTTCCATCACCCACGCATCCCTCTCACCCTGCTCTTGCAACCACTCTACATAAATGCTCTCACAGTGTCACAGTATGTTAGAGGTTGGAAGGGACCTCCAGAGATCATTGAGTCCAACCCCCCTGCCAAACCAGGATCACCTAGGGTAGTCTTCTCAGGAATGCATCCAGGCAGGTTTTGAATGTGTCCAGAGAAGACTCCACAACCTCTCTGGACAGCCTGTTCCAGTGCTCTGTCACCCTCACTGTAAAGAAATTTCTCCTCATGTTGAAGTGAAATCATCTATTTTCAAGGTTGTACCCATTGTTTCTGGTCTCATTATGACGCACCACTGAAAAGAGCTTGCCCCCCCCACTTGACACCCACCCCTCAGATCCCCTCTCAGTCATCTCTTATCAAGACTAAATAGCCCCAGCTCAGACTCTCTTCATAGGGAAGGTGCTCAAGCCCCCTGTTGATCCTTGTGGCTCTCTGTTGCATCTCTCCAGCAGGTCTCTGTCTTTCTTGAACTGGGGAGCCCAAAACTGGACACAGTATTCCAGGTGTGGTCTCACCAGGGCAGAGCAGAGAGGTAGAAGAACTTCCCTAGACCTGCTGGACACACCTCTCTTGATGCAGCCCAGGATACCATTGACCCTCTTGGCCACAAGAGCACATTGCTGTCCCATGGAAGACTTGCTGTCCACTAGGACTCCAAGGTCTTTCTCTGTGGAGCTGCTTTCCAGCAGGGCAGCCCTTAACCTGTACTGGTGCCTGTTGTTATTCCTTCATAAATGGAGGACCCTGCACTTGTCCTTATTGAACTTCATGAGGTTTGCCTGCACCTAGCTCTCCAGTCTGTCCAGATCTCACTGGATGGCTGTACAGCCTGATGAGGTGTTGGCCACACCCCCAGTTTTGGTACTCTCAATGCCCTCATCCAGGTCATTGATAAAGATATTGAACAAAACTGGACCCAGTATTGATCCCTGGAGAGCACCACTGGCCACAGGCCTCCAAGTTGACTCCGTGCCACAGATGACAACCCTCTGAACTCTGTTGTTGAGCCAGTGTTCAATCCACCTCACAGACCAACTGCCTATGCCACATTTGTTGAGCTTTTCTATTAGGATGTTATGAGAGACAGTATTAAAAGCCTTACTGAAGCCAAGTCATTCCTGAATGATCAATCAGTCAGAAACAAGAATGCTTGACTTTTTATTGAAGAAAACCAAGCCCAGTGCACTTCAGTAAAAAACAACAAATCAAGCTCACTTGCTACATGGCAGGCCTGAAGACTTCATACCACTTTTTTTGTGTTTTTTTTTGGTCTCCTGGTTGCATAGTCTCAAGTAACTGTAGTGTGGCCATCCCCACATATTTACTCCTGTCATTTTCACCTCATGCCTTAAACTGTCCCATGCTGTGGACAAGAGCAGTTAATCCTAGGGACAACTGTAGCTGAAAAATTTGCGACCTAGATAGCCTGACAGGTAGAACAAAGAAACTGCAGCATGAACAGCTGGAGGTGTTAAAAAAAAAAAAAAAAGTGTAGATGTGGCACTTGGGGATATGGTCTAGTAGGCATGGTGGTGTTGGGTAGATGGTTGGACTTATCTTAGAGGTCTTTTCCAACCTTAGTGATAGAAAGCCTATACTGGCAGCTGTCATCCACATCATGTTTTTCTTAAAAGGTTAGTTGCTGGTTTATGCACTTATCAGATTTTTTTCCCCCCTTCATTTAATGGATGTTCTTACTTTCTCTGTAGACCTCATCTGTGGCAACCTGAGGTGACTCTGAGGGCACCTGGCTGTCATCTGGCCTTAGACCACTGTGATGTAGTTCCTGCTGTGGTTCTAGCTTGTAACTCCAGTCCTCTCTTTCTGACCTGTTAGTGCCTAAACACAGAACCCTGGATGCAAAATGTAAGAAACAAACTTAAATCAATTTGTCTGAGCAGGCAGAGCCTTCCTCACCCCACAGATGCAGAACAGACAATACAGTTTTGATGAAGCCTTTTCACCAGGAAACACAGGGACAGAGGGACAGAGTCCCTTCATTAATTCCTGTCAGTTTTGCTCAGTTGCCTCATTTTTCTCAGCAGGATCCTCCTATCAAGCTAAAATTCCCAGAGCTACAGAGATAGCCTCCTCTCACTGGCTCTATCAACACCAGCCTGAGAGAGTCTAGAAGAACCACTGTAGAATTATGCATGACGAGGCCATTGATACCTTGGCAAATTTATGGAATGTTAATGGAAGTACATAAAAATATCACCACAGTATCCAGGCTTTGAATAATGGCTGAGAGGGCAGAGGCAGGATTTTTTTCTTCCTCATCCCTGCTGGCCCTCCTCAGTAGACCAGCTCCCCTTTGAGGTATGCAGCTGAAACCATCTCACTGAAGAGCCAGGGCCTGTCCCTGGAAGACCTCACCCTCTGATGGGCATAGCCGTGGCGAGCCGGGGCATAGGCTGCTGTAGGGAAGAAAAGACAAGACTGTTCCCTTCTCCTCCCCCTCATCCATGAGGGTCACCCAATAAGATCCCACTTGCCCAGCTGTCATGGGTTGAGTTGAATAGGCTGCAGATATTCAATACCATGCTTCAAAATGAAAGTGCTGGCTGGAGCAAAGTATCATGGGGCTTGAAGTTCAGATTGTAACATGAGAGGCTTCCTGTTCCAGCTGCTGCTTCTGGTTTCTGGTTTGGGGTGTTGGTCTTTGCCACTGGGCAGGCTGTATGTTGTGTGTGGAGGTCGCTAGCTTCTGCTGCTGCTTCTGCACTTTGCTGTGCTTTTCTGCGAATAGGCTCAGGTAATTGTGCATTGCATCATCTCAGTAAATTCCTTATCTCAACCCAGAGGGCTTTTTTGTGTTACTTACCCTCCTATCTGTGTGGGGGGAAGAGGGGCTTGTGAGAGTGGACTGTGTTGACCCAGGACAGCAGCTCATTGAATTACAAAATCACAGAATTGTTTTGTTTGGAAAAGGCCTTTAAGATCATCAAATCCACAAATCATCTCACTCTACCATGTCTGGTGCTAAACTATATTCCACAGCACCACATCTCTGTGTCTTTGTAACACCTTCAGGGATGAGGATGCAACCACCCCACTGGAGACACTGTTACAGTGTTTAATAACTCTTTTCAGCTCCACCAGGGAATAGTGAGAACAAAGCAGAAGCAGCTCTGATGTCAGAGTGGGTGACTTGGGTTTTGCAGATCCACAGTGATGTTTGTATGGGGTCAGCGCCCGTTGGCCTCATCTGCAGTGAAGCTGCAATCTTGGAGGTGTTAGTAGGAACCTTGTCCATCAGCAGCATAAGTGCCAAGCATGGAACTCAAGTTGCTCTGCAGGCTCTAGCACCTACCACAGGGTGCCACTTGCGGCTTTGATGTCCAGAGTGACTGGAATTATGTTGGGCTGAATGCCAGGTTTTTCCTCACTCCAGTTCTGCAGAACAACACTAGGATATCCTGACTGGATATCACTGCTGACCTGGCTGTTATCTGTATAGGCAGGAGATACAGACCTTGCACTTTGATTACAGATACTACATGTATTAGGAAACAAACTTGAGAGAGCAGTATTGAAGATTCTTCAGCTCAAGTCCTGCCTGTCCTAGTCTTACAGTTAGTGAGATGAATGGTGGAGAAACTTATGGATTCCCTAGATGCAATTATTTTGGGTTTAATTTCATAACATTCATCTCACCAAATCTGTTCCTTTGTCTTATCTCCTGACATAAGGCTTCTTAGAAAGCAATATGTAGCCCTGGTAACAGTGGCTTTTTGTAGGATTAGTTTAGCAGCATGTGTCCCCCCAGTCATGCACACACTACACCTCAGGGTTCAGGTTACAAACCCTTTCCTGTGTGAACAGGTATCTCTCTCAGGTGAGAACATATCTGCCCAAAAGCACTGGTCTGCAGCTAATGTTGTCTTTCCCTAGGCACAGAACAGCAGCTTCTGTTACACAGCCATATCTGGAGATCCAGAGAGTACGAGTGTTATCAGTTCTTGCAGGAAAGAGATGTCCTACTTAAAATCCCAAATGGAGAGGTGAAGGGAACAAAAAGAGTAACAAAACCTGTCTTCTCTTTCCAGCAAATACCAAACTGTGCCTTCAAGTCTAAATTTCTGACAGTCAGCTTGTGAAATGGTAACAGGATGAATACTAGGATATAATACTGTTTTACTGAATCTCAGACTGGTAGAGGTTGGAAGGGGCCTCCACAGATCATCTAGTCCACCCTTCCTGCTAGAAGAGGTTCCCCTACCTCAGGTAGCACAGGACCATGTCCAGGCAGGTTTTGAAAGTCTCCAGAGAAGAAGACTCCACAACCTCTCTAGGCAGCCAGCTCCAGTGCTCTGGCACCCTCACAGGAAATAATTTTTTCCTTATGTTTAAGTGAAACCTCCTGTGCTCTAGTTTGTGCCCATTGCCCCTTATCCTATCACTGGGCAAGAAGGAAGAGTCCAGCCCCATCTCCTTGACCTCTACCCTTCAGATATTGATAAGCATCAATAAGATCCCATCTCAGTCTGCCCTTCTCCAGGCTAAACTGCCCTAGGTTCTTTCAGCCTTTCTGTATAAGCAATGCTCTTATAAGAGATGCTCTAATCCCCTCAGCATCTTTGTGGCCCTCAGCTGAGACTCTCCAGTAGTTCCCTGCCTCTCTTGAACTGGAGTGCTCAGAAGTGGACAAGTGTGGTCTCCCTAGGGCAGAGTAGAGGGGTAAAAGAACCTCTCTTAACCTGCTGGCCACAGTCTTCATAATTCACCCCAGAATACCACTGGCCTTCTTGACCACAAGGGCACATTGTTGGTCATGCTGAACTTGTTGTCCACCAGCATTCCCAGGTTCTTCTCTGGAGAGATGCTCTCCAGTTGGTCAACCTGTACTGGTGCAGGGGGCTATTCCTCTCCAGGTGCAGGACTTCGCACTTGCCTTTGTTGAACTTCAAGAGGTTCCCCTCTGCCCAGCTCTCCGGCCTGTACAGGTCTCACTGAATGGCAGCACAGCCTGAGGGGGTGTCAGCCTCTCCTCCCAGTCCTGTACATCAGCAGACTTGCTGAGAGTTTTGGCTGGCAAGAAAACCCCATGATGATATCTGTATATCACACAAATTCTCCTCTCTATGGGATGACAGAACTTGCAGGCTTGGTAACTGCAGCACTCCTCCACAGGCACCCCTCTATCAACTATTAGCTGAAGGCTTTAGAGATAAAAATGTGTCACTGTGTTTTGTAACTGAAGACAGAAACAGAAATACTCAGGACTCAGTCCACTAAGACTTGCTTCAGCAAGGGCAAGAGAGCATGTCAGGACTACTTTGATCATATCCTGGAACCAAAAGTTTAAGAAAGAAGTTTTGACTTTATGAATTGAATACATTGCTACCAACTAGTGGCAGCCTGTGGGGAGGGCACTGTGCAAACTGCTGTCTTCAGATGTTTCTTTCTGTAGTTTTTCCTCTTTTTTCTTTCTTTTTTCTTTTTTTTCCCTGCTGTCACAGGCTCCAGACTGAATTACAATGCCTCTTAATTAAAACACCTCTTATCAGAAAGGACATACAAGATGCCCTCTAATTCACCCTCTCATTGTTGCTAGCAAGGTCATTCCCAGGTAGCATCCCATGCTTTATATAGGCTGGAAGTTCTGGGTCATATGGTTTCCACTCTTAAAACCATAATATAAATGCAGTTGTATTAGGTCATAGTGGCAGCCTGTCTCCCTAGGACCTGTTTCTGACTGGCCAACAGTACATGCCTATGCAAGAGTTGAAGGGGACCTCCCCAGAATACTCTCACACATTTTGCAGCTCAGTAACTTCCTCGGACAAAGGTCTTTGTACCTGATAACCTGCAGTGGATTTTTCTTCCTTCCATGCAGTTGCACATTTGTGTTCTGCACCTGTGTGAACTTTCAAAAACACAGCCTCCTACAGCAAGATCAACGTTTTATGAGAAAAGCAGCTCTTCTTGCCTGATGGAACACAGCAGCTACTAATCTTTTTTGATGACCAATCCTTTTTGATGACCTTTGTCTCTGCATCTTTTAAACACCTCCAGGGATGGGGATTCAACCACCTCCCTGGGGAGCCTGTTCCAATCTTTGAGAACCCTTTCAGGGAATACCTTTCTGCTAATACACAATGTAAAGCACCCCTGGTGCAACTCAAGGCCATTTCCTCTCCTTCTATCATTTGTTACTAGGGAGGAGAGACCAACATCCACCTGTCTACAACCTCCTTTTGGGTAGTTTTAGAGAGCAAGAAAGTCTCCCCTTATTCTCATTTTCCCCAGACTAAACAATCCCAGTTGCCTCAGCTGTTCCTCACAAGACCTCTCTCCAGACCCTTTGCCAGCTTTGTTGCCCTTCTCTGTGGACCTGCTCCAGAACCTCAACATCTTTCTTTTAGTGAGGGCCCCAAAACTGAACCCAGTACTCAAGATGTGGCCTTACCAGTGCTGAGCCCAGGGGCCCAATAACTTCTCTAGTCCTGCTGGTCACACTATTCCTGACACCAGCCAGGATCCTGCTGGCCTGTTACAAAGCTTTGTCAGATCCTTTCCTCAGACACTTCTTTCCCAGGCTGATGACCCCTATCCAACTTTGCTTCTTTGCAGTTAGTCAAAGCTGAGGAGGCCTTCCAAGGACCTGCTCAAGCTTGAAGATTTCATTTGTGATTTGTCAGAATTCACTGTTTGTTTTTATCCTCTCCTGACTATCTTTCAACCAATTGTTCATCCATGTGAGGACTGAATTTGTGGACAGACTACCAGAAGTTTTTCAGACTTGCCTGTGCATACTCTATGAAGAGGAGCTCTCTTATCCCAATGCCTTCAAAGAATTTCAAGATGTTTGTGAATAAGCAGACAGTGAGGTGGATTAGGAACTGGTTACAAGATAGAGTTCAAAGAGTGGTGATCAATGGTGCCAGGTGCAGCTGGAGATCTGTAACTAGTGGAGTACCCCAGGGATCAGTGCTGGGTCCAGACCTGTTCAACATTTTCATCAGTGACGTTGATGATGGGACAGCATGTCTGCTCAGCAAGTTTGCTGATGACACCAAACTGGGAGGCTTGGCTGACACAGCCCAAGTCTGTGCAACCATCCAACGAGACTTGGACAGACTGGAGAGCTGAGCACAGAGAAACCAAATGAGGTTCAACAAGGACAAGTGCAGAGTCCTGCATCTGGGGAGGAATAATAAACTGCACCAGGTGGGAGGTGACACTGGGAGGTGATCTGCTGGAGAGCAGCCCTGTGGAGAGGGACCTGGGAGTCCTGGTGGATAACAAGTTATCCATGGGACAGCAATGTGCCCTTGTGGCCAAGAAGGCCAATGGGGGATCCTGGGGTGTATTAAGAAGAGTGTGTCCAGCAGATCGAGGGAGGTTCTCCTCCCCCTCTTCTCTGCCCTGGTGAGACCTCATCTAGAGTACCGTGTTCAGTTTGGGGCTCCCTAGTTTAAGAGGGACAGGGGCCTGCTGGAGAAGGTCCAGCAGAAGGCTACAAGGATGATTAGGGGACTTGGGCACGTGCCTTATGAGGAGAGGCTGAGGGACCTGGGGCTTTTTAGCTTGGAAAAGAGAAGACTGAGAGGGGATTTAATAAATGTTTATAAATATCTGAGGGCTGGGTGTCAGGAGGGAGGGTCAGGCTCTTCTCACTTGCTCCCTGCGATAGGACAAGGAGCAATGGATGTAAGCTGCACCACAGGAGGTTCCACCTCAACACAAGGGGGAACTTCTTTACTGTAAGGGTCACAGGCCACTGGAACAGGCTGCCCAGAGAGGTTGTGGAGTCTTCTTCTCTGGAGACTTTCAAGGCCCATCTGGATGCGTTCCTCTGTGACCTGAGCTAGATTGTATGGTCCTGCTCTGGCAGGGGGGTTGGACTCGATGATCTCCTTGGGTCCCTTCCAACCGCTGACATCCTGTGATCCTGTCATCCTGTGAGGTAGGGTTTCTCTTTACAAAAGTCCTAGTTGTTCCTCCTCACTATATTTTATTTTTCCTTCCTTATGATTATTATTTTTTTTACTACAGTTTCTAATAATGGGTGCCGTCAGGCTCTGCCAGTTCCTTAGACCTCCTTCAAAACCTGTTTAGAAAGTTGATGTCACATCTGCCAACTTTCTAGGCCTCAGGACCTAAGACTGTTTCAAGTGAGGAGCTGGTCCCCGTAGCCAGCACTTCAGCTACGTCATCTGTGAGCTCTGGCAGCTTGACTTGCACCAAGGTATTAAGGTTCCTTTTGCTCTTCTATACCTTCTTCTGCAGTTGCTTCAATCAAACAGATCCACTACAAGTCCTCCAGAAATAGACAAACTCAGATTTGTCCATAAAGAGCATACTTTTCTTCTGCCATGGCCTTACCTTGTCTTCTGCACTGATAATCCATGGCTCAGCAGACAGTCCTACTGCTGAAGGGTTTTGAAAAGGATTTATAAGCTTTTATCCCATTTACAGTCTGTCCCTTGTTCTGTTGGGTTTTGGGTTTTTCTCCTGCCTTATTTTATTTTTACATTTAAACTGCCAGAGTTTATGGTCCTTCCGATTTTACTCCTGGACGTAACTTAGCTATTTGGAGAATGCTGCCTCACTTTTAATAAACATTGCTTAATATCTTTGATCTACCTTGCCAGCTTCCTTAGCTTTTCTCCACCTTTTCTTGATCTTTAGTAGACACATACTTTGTGTGATTCTGTTCAGGAGGACAGAGCCAGACTCTTCTCAGTGGTGTCCGGTGACAGGGCAAGGGGACACAAACTGGAACACAGGAGGTTCCATGTAAACAGAAGGGGGGAAAAAATCAACCCTTTGAAGGTGATACAGCACTGGAACAGGCTGCCCAGAGAGGTTGTGGAGTCTTCTTCTCTGGAGGCATTCCAAAGCTACCTGGACATGTTCCTGTGTGATTTACTCTAGGTGATCCTGCTCTAGTGGGGGGGTTGATCTAGATAATCTTCAGATGTCCCTTCCAACTCCTACCATTCTGTAATTCTGTAAAACAAGACTGATCTGATTTAGGGTCAGATTTACTACAGTACTGTATTTTAAAGGATGCCCAGAAAGAACTCAAAACCTCAAGTCTAGTGGCTCTTCTTGGTGATGCCCAATGACAGGACAAGGGGCAGTGGGTGGAAGCTGAGGCATAGGAAGTTCCACAGAAACACGGGGGAAAATTTTTTTCACTGGAAGAGTGACAGAACACTGGAACAGGCTGCCCAGGGCGTTTGTGGAGTCTCCCTCTCTGGAGACATTCAAGACTCACCTGGATGTGTTCCTGTGTGATCTGGTACAGGTGATCCTGCTCTGGCAGGGGCGTTTGACTAGATGATCTTTTGAGGTGCCTTCCAGCCTCTAACATTCTGTGATTCTGTGATTTTACAACAGAGGCTGCACAAGTCATATCTAACTGAGAAACTTCAGAAATTCCCACCAGGTATTTACTGGTGTTTGCAAATGCCTGAATGCCATTATAAAAGTGTGTCTACAGTGCTTCAGAAAGACCCTTCTGCTGAGTCACAGAGATTTCTGAAAGAATCAAAAACAACCTTATTGTATTTTGTCATCACATGGCTGGATTTCCAGACTGATTTAACTATCAGTTAGGAGGTCACAAAACATGGCAAGGATATCTTACACTGGATATTAGGAAAATCTTCTTTCCTGAAAGAGTGGTCAGGGATCAGACCAGGCTGCCCAGGGAAGTGTGGGAGTCACCATCCCTGGAGCTGTTTAAAAAATGTGTGGACATGGCACTTCAGGACATGGTTTAATGGGCATGGTTGTGTTGGGTTGATGGTTGGACTTGATGATTTTAGAGGTCTTTTCCAACCTTAAGGATTTTATGATTCTATATTTGTTTCCTGAAGGTTCTCCAAAACTCAGGCTGGCCATGTGCACACATTGTCTATAGAATGCACGTCCTGAGCTTGTACTGCTTAATGCAAAGCTGATAGCTAGCAGCAGATAGCTAAAGCATGCTATGATAAAGGATAATGATTTTGCCAAGCATTACATGACTGGAAAACAGAGCAATGAAGTTTTCATGTGCTTGGTCTTGACTAGATCCACATGATATGCAAGGAAATAAAAAGAGTGGGAACATCCTCTGCATACATCTCACCTATAGAATTTTCTGAAACCAATGATTTACATAGGAAAACATCATGTAAAATCCAGACAAGTAAAATTCAGTGCAAATATGTTTTCAAAGTCCAACTTAAAAGTTCCATTTTTTAATTGTAATTACTTTTTGTAACGGGTAAAGGGAAAACACTTCATTTTGAGTCTGTCAGAATGCTTGTTTGAACAGTATTGATTCAATTAACTGCAATTAGTTCATCTGACTAACTGCAGGGGAGAAGACACACAGAATCATAGAATGGGAGGGGTTGGAAGGCACCTCTGGAGATTATATAGTCCAGCCTAGGGCAGGCCACACAAGAACCCATCCAGACAGGTTTTGAAAGTCTCCAGAGAAGGAGAGTCTCTCTGGGCAGCCTGTTCCAGTGCTCCATCACCCTCACAGTAAAGAAGTTTCTCCTCATGCTGAGGTGGAACTTTCTGTGCTTCAGCGTGTTCCTTGTTCTTTTACTGGTCACCACTGAAAAGAGACTGTCACCTTCATCTTGACACCCACCCTTCAGATATTTATAGATGTTGATAAGATCCCCTGTCAGCCTTCTATTCTCAAGACTAAACAGCCCCAGTTTTCTCAGTCTTTCTTCACAGGATAAACGTTCAAGTCCCTTAATCATACTCATAGCTCTCCATTGGACCCTCTCCAGTAGATCCCTGTCTCTCTTGAACTGGGGAGCCCAAAACTGGATACGTATTCCAGGTGTGGTCTCACCAGGGCAGAGCAGAGATGACAAAAGTTTTTTCCTCTAACTTTTTATCTTTTTTAATCTTTTTTTTTTTTGTTTTAAGTCAAGATCCAGCTGTGTGATGGTACCCCAATATATTTGTATGCCCCAAAGCATGATATTGTACTGTTAGTTCTCAAGAGTTCAAACGAGTTCTTTTCACAAGTATCTTCAGGGGCTGAGGCATCTGGAGTTGCTTCAATTCCACTTCAGTGCCATTCCAAACAGAATTAACCTGATCTAGTGACTGCAATGGATTCCTTATGGAGAACAATGGCTGGAGCATTGATGCAGTTCCTAGTAATCAAGACAAAAATCATGGTAGCAAAATCAAAACTAATGTCTGTGGAGAATCCCTAGATGTGGAATAAATCATAGAATCATCATAGAATGGTTTGGGTTGGAAAGAGCCTTAAAGAGCCAATCCCCTGACATGGGCAGGGACACCTTCCACTAGACCAAGTTGCTTAAGCCCCTGTCCAGCCTGGCCTTGAACACTTCCAGGAAGGGGGCATCAACAACCTCCCTCAGCAACCTGTTTCAGTGTCTTACCACTCTCACTGTAAAGACTTTCTTCCTAATACACAGTCTAAATCTACCCTCTTCTAGCTTCAGTCCATTCCCTCTCATCCTATGACTACAAGCCCTTGTAAAATGTCCCTCCACAGCTTTCTTGCAGGCCCCCTTTCAGGTAGTGAAAGGGGGGTGACAAGGTCTCCCTGGAGCTTTATCTTCTTCAGGCTTCAGCCCCAGCTCTCATAGCCTGTCCCCATAGGGGAGGTGCTCCAGCCCTCTGATCATCTTTATGGCCCTCCTCTAGACCTTCTCCAAACCAAGCAGGCTTCTGACTAGTTTCTGCCCCATTGATCATAGAATAGATTCATAGAATCATTTTGGTTGGAAAAGACCTACATGATCCTGGAATCCAGCTATTGTCTAACTCTACCAGGTCTGGTGCTAAACCATGTACAACCATAAGTCAGTGAAGGCAGAGGTCCCTGTACCCAACAGAATGGAGAACATCCATAGAATCATAGAATCAGTCAGGGTTGGAAGGGACCACAAGGATCATCTAGTTCCAACCCCCCTGCCATGGGCAGGGACACCTCACACAGATCAGGCTGGTCAGAGCCTCATCCAGCCTGGCCTTAAACACCTCCAGGGATGGGGCCTCAACCATCTCCTTGGGCAACCCATTCCAGGCTCTCACCACTCTCATGGTGAAGAACTTCTTCCTCACTTCCAGCCTGAATCTCCCCACTTCCAGCTTTATTCCATTCCCCCATGTCCTATCACTACCTGATAGCCTAAAAAGTCCCTCCCCAGCTTTCTTGTAGGTCCCCTTCAGATACTGGAAGGCCACAATAAGGTCTCCTCGGAGCCTTCTCTTCTCCAGACTGAACAGCCCCAACTCTTTCAGTCTCTCCTCATAGGAGAGGTGCTCCAGCCCTCTGATCATCCTGGTGGCCCTCCTCTGGACACGTTCCAGCATGTCCATATCCCTCTTGTAATAGGGGCTCCAGAACTGGATGCAGTACTCCAGGTGGGAGTACTCACCAGAGCTGAGTAGAGGGGGAGAATCACCTCCCTTGAGCTGCTGGCCACACTTCTCTTGATGCAGCCCAGGATCTGGTTGGCTTTCTGGGCTGCAAGTGCACATTGACAGCTCATGTTGAGCTTCTTGTCCACCAGCACCCCCAAGTCCCTCTCCTCAGGGCTGCTCTCCAGCCAGTCACTGCCCAGCCTGGATTTGTGCTTGGGATTGCCTCGACCCAGATGCAGGACCCTGCACTTTGTCTTGTTGAACCTCATGAGGTTGGCTTGTGCCCACCTCTCCAGCCTGGCAAGGCATCCCTTCCCCCCAGTGTGTCTGCTGCACAAGCTAGGGGAAAGCATTGAATCACCGTATCTCATGCATGATAAACCCATTCTCAGTTCAGAATTTTTGGTATGTTAATTCAAATTAAAGCTCATCAATTAATTAAGGAGTAATGATGCGTTGCTATCCTCAGCATACAAATAAAGCTTAAGGAGCAGAATTTATTATGGTGTGCTCTAAAAGCACTAATCCAACACAGACCATTCAGACATGGCTGTGAAACACAAATATTAATATTAATGGAAAGCAGAACACACAAAAAACCCTGGAGAATGCAGAAGGGAAAAAATCACCAGGCTACATACTAAGAAATTTCTTGCACACATTAAAATTGAAAGGTGTCCTGTATGCTAGATCCTCATGACATAACATTGTAGGAGACAGCCAAAGAGGACCGAAGGAGCTAAGGAGGACCAGGAATGCTAAATGAATGATATGCTATTGCCCTTGCTATCAGAAAAAAATAATAATCCTGGACAAATCCCAAGGGTGCTTGCTTTAGAGCTATAATGTGACATTAACAAAAGTAGAAGGTCCTTAAAAAGAGATTAGAGAACAGCCTAAGCAATTTAAATTGGATCTAAAAGGCTGACAGGACCAGACAGTTCATCACTGCACTCTACAAGCAATAAAAAGAGAGCTGAGACAGTAGGCTGGTAATACATGCATAAAAGTGTCACTGGCATTGAATGACAAAGTCAATATATCTTCTAATATTATTCCACAGCAATCCCAATCCACCTTTCTAGTACACATGCACATGTAATACACTCCCAATAGCATGCCTGAAGTTTCCCTCCACAGCAGCCCATGCAGGGCATGTATTCATGGATCAAAAACTGTCCACGAGATGTGTAAAACCAGGAATCAACAAAGAGGAAGGATCATCTCATGGGGAATTCCTCCAGCCTCAGTGAACAACTCACTGTTACCTGAAATGTTCATCACTAGGCGGCAGCAAATACAAAGAGCACTGCTGGTAAAATTTGCAGAGAATGCATGGACTGTGGTAAAGGTAAACAATCATACAGTCAGAGAATCATTTCTGTTGGAAGAGACCTTTAAGATCATCAACTCTAACCATCATCTAACTCTACCAAGTCTGGTGCTAAACCACGTCCCTCAGCACCACATCTCTGCATCTCTGAAACACCTTCAGCATCTGAAATACCTCACGGACTCAACTGCTGCCCCAGTGAGCCTGTTCCAGGGTTTGAGAACCCTTTTTGTGAAGAAGTTTCCTCTAATGGTCAACTTAAATCTCCCCTGGTGCAATTTGAGACCATTTCCTCTCAAGACAAAGCATTTCCCCCAGATTGCTTTCAAACATCCGTGTTTAATACAGTGAAACTCAGGCACAAAGGCATCAGCAATTCAAGCCTCAGGCGCAGAAGTGGTACCACCTCCTGCAACATATTAGTGGCAACCTAATGTGACCTATCCATTGCACACTGTGGCAAGGAGGGCTAATAAAACTTGTGCATGTGTAAACGAGGAAGTCATAAAGATTATGTAAATGGGGGATTTTTTTCACAGTCTGGCTGTGCTGAGGGTAAGCAAGACTGAATGTACACCAAAAGGATGGGTGAGTAATGGACAAAATCAGAGAGCCACAGAATCTCAGGGGTTGGAGGGGACATCTACAGATGACCTTTCTGCTAAAGCAGGGTCATCTAGAACAGGCTGTATAGGAACATGTCCAGGAGGGTTTTGAAAGTCACCAGACTCCACAACCTCCCTGGGCAATCTGGTGCAGTGCTCTGACATCCTCACAGGAAAGAAGTTTCTCCTTATTTCAGTAAAATCTCCTGTGTTCTAGTTTGCACCTGTTACTCCTTGTCCTACCACTGGGCACCACTGAGAATAGCCCAAGCCCATCCCTTTGACCTCCACCCATTAGATATTGATAAGCACTGGAAAGATTCCCCTCAGTCCGCTCTTGTCCAGACTAAACAGTCCTGTACAGGTCCCTCAGCCTTTCCTTGTGAGTCTCCTCAGCATCTTAGGGACTCTCCAATGCACTTTCTCCAGTAGTTCCTTGTCCTTCTTGAACTGGGATGCACAGAACTAGACACAGTACTCCAGGTACAGCTTCACCAAGTCAGAGCAGAGGGAGAGAAGAACCTTCCTCGACCTGCTGGCCACACCCCAGAATACCATTGGCCTTCCTGGCCATGAAGGCACACTGCTGGCTCATGCTGAGCTTCTCCACCAACACTCCCAGGTCCTTACCCGCCGAGCTGCTTTCCAGTAGGTCAGCCCATAACCTGTGCTGGTGCAGGAGGTTATTCCTCCTCAGGTGCAGGACTCTACACTTGCCTTTATCGAACTTCATGAGGTTCCCCTCTGCCCAACTCTTCAGCCTGTCCATGTCTCACTGGTTGGCACCACAGCCTCGGGGGTGTCAGCCACTCCACCCAGTCTCAGCAGACTTGCTGAGAGTAGACTCTGTCCCTTCATTGGTTGATGTTGAAGATATTGAACAAGACTGGACACGGCACTGACCCCTGGGGCACACCCATTAGCCACAGACCTCCAACTAGACCCTGCACTGTTGCTCTCAACCTTCTGTGCTCTGTCCTTCAAACAGTTCTCAATTCACCAAAAATAAGAATACAGAAATAAAGGAGAAAACATATCTTATGACTATCTCCCTGCTCTGTCTAAATTAGCATGATCAGACCAAGGAATAATTTCATCAATGTACAAAAATACCTTGTGGAGAAAAATTGTATTTCATCTGGACTTTTAAATCTAATAGAGCAAGGCCAAGTAGGGACCAATGAAACCAAAGCTCATTTAAATCCCTACAAGAAATAACATGATCTGTGACAGGAGTCTTGACCTGGCATGGATCATTCTAATTAAAAAAAAGGTCTACTAGTCAGCCTGTCTTTGGGGAAAACAAACCTTGCTAAATACAAGTCTGACTGGCAAACACAAGCCTTCAGAAGTGCAATGGCTAGGCTTTACATCTGATGTGGACTATCTCTCAGATGGATCAAGATTACTTTCCAGAACATGGCATAAATTTTCATGCTTTATTATATAAGGGATTTCAAACTGCATGATCATTTGGAAAGTGACTCCACTGGAATGTGTTTTGGATTCTTGTTGAGGCTTTGTGGAGAGAGATGATCTCTGAACAGACAAAGGTAATAGTACAGGTACAGTGAGAGCTAATTGTTAGTGCTGTCAGATGGTATTTTGTCCTGTAGTCTCTCTGCTGCTGTCTTTGCCTACAACTACAATATGAAAGAGCCCCCACAGCCACCTAGTCTAGACTTAATGCTGTAAGTGCTTTGGTTTTCACTTGTGAAAATTATAATGTGGAGAAATCCTTTGGGTACAAACACAGAACCACAGAACAGTGTGGGTTGGAAGGGGCCCCCACAGATCATGTAGTCCAACCCCCCTGATAAACAGTTTTGCCTTGATCAGGTTGCATAGGATGACATCCAGGTGAGTTTTGAAAGTCTCCAGGGAAGGATAGTCCACCACAACCTCTCTGAGAAGCTTGGTCCAGTGCTCTGCCAGCCTCACAAGACAGAAGTGATTTCCTCACATTTCAGGGAAATCCCCTGTGCCCTAGTTTGTGGCTGTTGCCCCTTGTCCTGTCACTGGGCACCACTGAAAACAGCCCAGGCCCTTGAGTTGCTATATAACTTTCATGTGATTCCTCATAGTGATACAGACAAAAGTCTTTTCTGAGCAAAGTAGTGCTTCTGGTCTAGTGAGGAGATCATTCTCACTATTTTACAAGGCAAAAGGTTCCTTTATATGCCATACGGGATAATTTGTTCTCCTTCCTCCAAATTTCACCCGCTCTGTAGAGCAACTTCATAGTGCACGAAAGTTCCCCTTGGGGATAAAACCATGGGTCTGGTCAGTACAGTATCTGTGAAGATGGCTGACCACCCAGAAAGAAAAGAAATAACGAACTATGCTATGATTATCATGCCTCTGAAGTTAGCTTCAGCCCTACCTTGGAAAAAATGGAAATCAGCCAAGTCAGAGGAATCATTACAACATAAAACTGAATTTTTGATAAATCCACTCGTTTCGTCCGCTCACTTTCTGAGCGGAGCTTTCAAGGTGCCTTTTGTCCGCAGCTCTATCTGTGAGTAGCATCAGTACATGTAAGTTCTATAAGAAACTTATTTTGTGCAAGAAAGACACAGTGTGTCTTAGTAAAAGATACTGATGTCTTGAGAATTAAAGTGATAATTATTATCTGAAGTCACTTCAGAGAGAGACGTCATACAAGGCCCACGTGAAGCCTTCCCTAAAAGGTGTGGCCTGAGTACAAGAGCACAATCCCTTCCCTGGTCCTGCTTGTCACACTATTCCTGATAAGGCCAGGATGCTCATGGCCTTCTTGGCCACCTGGACACACTGCTGGCTCACCTTCAGATGGCTGTCTGTCAGCAACCCTACGTCTTTCTCTGCTAGGCAGCTTTCCAGCCACTCTTCCCCAAGCCTTTTTGCCTCACACGTTTCTGTGTGTGGCTGACACTGTCTGCCTCTTAATATTTGGTCTCCCACAACAAAGGCACACTGGTGACATAATTGGTCTCTGTCTATAGTAAATGCCTCTCCAGTGCATTTATAATGCAGACTAGATACTCAGAAGCTTCACAGAATCACAGACTGCATTGGCTTGGAAGGGACCCTCGAAGGTCATCTTGTCCATCCTTCCTGCAGTGAGCAGGGACAACTCCAACTAGATCAGGCTGCCCAGGGCCATATCAATTCTGATCCTGAATGACTCCAAGGGTGGAGCCTCAACCATATTCCTGGCAACCTGTTCCAGTATTTTATCACTCTCATTCTGAAGAACTTCATCCTTATGTCTAAACTTCTTCCTTATGTCTTCTTCTGTCTTCATCACAATTCTTCCCAAATGACTAATTTTCACACTAGTCTCAGTTAATGCCTTTCATTCTCTGTACCACAAAGCAGCTGCTCTCCAAACACCATTTTAATTGTTCAGACAGGCCTATATAGTTCAACAGACACAAGATTGATTAGAGAAGCCATTAGGCTCAAAGGTCTGGAAAAACCTGTCATCTAAGGTATCATTTACCTCTTTGAAGCCTTGCTGAATCAATTTCCAGCCAGCCAGACATACTAAAATGTAAAGCTGTAGAAGGTACCAATCTATTTTTACCTCTTCATAACGTGTATCACCAGCACTGAGGAAGGAACTGTTGGCTGTGAGGTGCACAGGTGTAATAAAAGACTTTCACTGTTGCTAGGCGAAGCTTATTTGTATTTGCTTTTATTTTGTGGAAGAGCATACGGCATCTTTTCACCAAGTTTGAGATCAGCCACATTTCTAGGCATACAATAACTGACATGAGCACATCTTTAACCTCCTAATCATTAGAACAGCACGTATTTCAGCTTGTGCAACACACTTTGCCTTGGTGCCTAGAAGAGCTATCTCAGTTTTCATTCATGAACCTGACAAAGTTCACAGCCTCCAGTGTAACCACAACCCACAAATTGTCTAGGAGTAACCTAAGGATGCTTTGCTCCATGACCCTGTGACTGCACACCTTTACCTTCTCAGATCCACAGGAGCCTGTTTTCCCCATTTAATTGCAATGTTTTTACTGTGAGACAGCGAGGTCCATCTGTTGCTTGTTGGCAACCATGAAGAAGACAAATGAATGGGCAGAAACACAACTTAAACTATATCTGAATCACAGGATAGTTTCAGTTGGAAAACGCCTCTAAGTTTATTGAGTCTGACCATTCTCTAGCTCTGCCAAATCTGGTGCTAAACCATGTCCCTCAGCACCACATCCCTGCACCCTGAAGTGCCTCCAGGGATAGGGATTCAACCATCTCCCTGGGGAGCCTGTTGCAGTGTTAGAGAACACTTTCAGTCAAGAAAGCCAACCTAATAGCCAATCTAAACCTCCCCTGGTGCAACTTGACGCTATTTCTTATCATCCTATCTCTTGTTACTAGGGAGAAGAGACTCACACCCACCTTGATTCAACCCCCTTTCAGGGAGTTGTAGAGAGCAAGAAGGTCTCCCCTCAGCCTCCTTTTCTCCAGGCTAAACATCCCCTAACCCCATAATAACTCATATGTGTTAGTGGGCTAAGACTGTTGAAAGGCAACATGGTAGATAATTAAATTATGGAACACACCATTTATACTCCCCAGTCACTGACACCACAGGCAAGGGCTGCTCTGGACTGGAGCTTGGACTAATTGAGCCATGAGTTCACCAGGTTTGCCTTATCTGTCCTACAAACCACCCAATCAGTGGCTGCTGACATTGTCAGCAGCTGCTGCCTCCAGTCTCAGGCATGGAGGTTTCTAACCCCATCCGCGCTCTCTTGGGTTGCTGAAGAAACCCTTGAGCTGCCTGTGAGAAAAAGCAGCCAGCACTGACCACTGGCATTAGTCCTGCTGCAAATGAGATCATCTTGAGTAGAAAGATTTCATTCTGTCTGGTTGTCAGAAAACTACTCTCTGAAGATGCTAGAGGACGCACATTTGTGAGGTGAACTCATTACCTCCAGGGCTGAGGTAAGCTTCCTGAGGGTAATGAGCTGCAATGCCTGATATGAAGTAGGTGTGCACACAAATTTAGCATTTAACTGCCATTCATGTGTTTGATTTTGAAATGAAGTGAAAAAATGTACAAATATGCTTAAGAGTAAACAATACATAATGGTCATCATTTCAAGTACAGCTTCTGCTATTTGTGCAGAGAAGAACCTGAGAGTGCTGGTGAACAAGTTCAGCGTGAACTACCAATGTGCCCTCACAGGCAAGACGGCACCTGGCACAAACTCGAACACAGGAGGTTTCATTTAAACATAAGGGAAAATTTCTTTCCTGTGATGGTGCCAGAGCACTGGAGCTGGCTGCCCAGAGAGGTTGTAGAGTTTCCTTCTCTGGAGACTTTCAAAACCCACACAGACGTGTTCCTGCACAACCTGATCTAGGGGAACCTGCTCTAGCAGGGGGTTTGGACTAGATGATCTCTGGAGGTCTTTTCCAAACCCTACTGTTCTGTGATTCTGTGATTCCTTTAAGGCAAGCATGCATACCCAAAAACCTAGATGGGCAGGATGTTTTACATTTTGATGTAGCCATCCTCCAGCACCAGACACACAACACCAAAATGAGAGGGTAACTCTTCCCAGTTGTGTGATCCTCCACAAACACCATACTCTTTTAACTATACGATGAATATCCTGCTTTACTTTTCAAGCTGACAAGGCATATGGGAATGAATTAAAAATACATTTATTCTGGATCATTTTTATGGACTCAGTGAAAGCTAAATCTGTCTGTGACTTGTCCACTTCCCCCAGCATGCTCCTGAAAAGCAGAATATTTTGAAATATGCAAAGCTCAGAAAGCTCCAGCAATCATGAGACTCCCCTACACCAATGTCCAACGCTGCACTCATCACCTCTCAATAAAATGATTTTGTGAACACAAATCAGGTACCCAGAGCAATGCAGGTTTCCCATGAATGCCAAAACAAAGGCTTTTAATTTGATCTAACTGATGGTTATGAGTTGACTGACACTGGACAGAAATTAGACTGTGGTTCCCACATGTGAATGCTCACCCAACATCTGCAACTTTCAAGGCAGGAATTTATTTTGGTTAGACTATACTAACTAGAGGAAATTGCACAAGCAATGAGCATTTGATTTACCTTCTCTTCACCTGTGGTGGTTTGATTTCAGGCATGCTTGGGTCCAGTTTTCCTGTGAGGACCAGAATAGGGCAGAGTTTGCTACATACTTAGCATATGTACATTGGATAGCCTTACAAGCTACTGCTGTTATTTAAGAATGCAGTTGATATTAAAAATTGATTACATACTGATTATCACATCAGATAGTACATGGTAAGGTATAAGGTATTCCTAGATGATCAGAAGACTAAATGCTCAAATCAGGAAATCAGAGTTGGAGGGGTTGGAAGGGACCTCTGAAGATCATCTAGTCCAACCTCCCTGCTAGAGTAGGATCACCAAGGAACATATCCAGGTGGGTTTGGAATGCCTCCAGAGATGGAGACTCTACAGCCCCTCCAGGCATCCTGTTCAGGCGCTCTGCCACCCTCAAAGGGAAAATGTTTTTCCTTGTCTTCACGTGGAATCTCCTTGGTTCCAAGTTTGTGTCCATTGCCTCTTGTCCTGTCACTGAACAACACTGAGAAGAGTCTGGCTCCACCATTATGACATTCACCCTTTGGGTATTGATAAGCATTCATGAGACCCACCCTCAGTCTCCTCTTCTCCAGGCTAAACAGCCCCACATCTCTCAGCCTTTACTCCTAAGAGAAATGCTTCAGTCCCCTCCTCTTAGTGGCTCTCCACTGGACTCCCTCAAGTAGTTCCTTGTCTCTCTTGAACTGGAGATCCCAGAACTGGGTATGGTATTCCAGATGTGGCCTCCCTAGGCCAGGGTATCACACAGAATCACAGAACATTAGAGGTTGGAAGGGACCTTGAAAGGTCATCTAGTCCAACCTCCATGCCAGAGCAGGATCATCTGGAATAAGTCACAGAGGAGCAAGTCCAGGTGGGTATTGAATGTCTCCAGAGAAGGAGTAGAGGGGGAGGAAAACTGCCAAATCAAAGCAGCTATCTATTATTTGCCCAGTAGGCACACATTATTGTCCTTCATTACTCAACCTGCTTCAGTATGATCCTATATAAGCATAAAACTGGGGGGGTCAGTATAGCCTGTATGGAAAATTGCTGCAGGATTGCAAAAGATCTAGAGCTTGCCAAAGAAAATTAACTTTAAAAACTGTTTTCCTTGTTTATGTGCTCTCTCCAGGCCCTCTTGTTTATATAAGGGCTCAATATATGATCAAGTTACCCTGTGTCAGCCAGGATTTGATAATTGTCTGTGTGTGCACTTTTGGCCTGGAGAAAACGCAAGAAAAGAAGGTTGTAGAGAGGCAGGAGTTGGTCTCTTCCCCCTAGTAACAAGTGATAGGAGGAAAGGAAATGACCTCAAATTGCACATGGGGAAGTTTAAGTTGCCTACTAGAAGCAATTTCTTCACTGAAAGGGTTCTCAAACACTGGCACAGGTTGCCCAGGAGGTGGTTGAATGCCCATCCCTGGAGGTGTTTCAAAGACACAGAGATGTGGTGCTGAGGTGCATGGTTCAGCACCAGCCACAGCAGAGTTAGAGAATGGTTGGACTCAATGATCTTAAAGATCTTTTCCAACCAAAATGATTCTATGATTACATGAAAATTCAGCTTAGCTTAAGCCCCTTTCACTGCAGACAAGCCTAACACATCTTACCCTCCCTCTGGGGTGGGAGCATTGACCTAACTTGCACCCAGTGACACATTATGTCCCAGGAACCTTAAGCTGTGTCTGAGACGCAGGATTGCAAAAGGCCCCTGACCATCGTGTCTTTTATCTGCAAGTAGATGGCACAGGCACACAAATGAAGGACTTACCTGCCACGCCTCAACCTTCTTAATGTCCGCGCAGGATCCGTTAGTGAAGAGCCCTTTCCCAGGGGTACAGGTATATATATCCTGCAAGGCATGGGCAATAGAATATACTGCCAAATACACGTTATAGGATATCCGCAAGTGTGTGTAGTCCATGTACGGTGTCTCCACGCTGGTGATGTTCTCATCCCCCGTGCAGGGAGGTCGGAAGGCAGCTGTTCCATTTCCAGATCCCAGTCCTTCTTCATGGCCTTTGTGGAAGGAAGTTGAAGCTGGAGAATTTTTGGACCCGTCAGGGAGATAGCAGTTAAATGTCTCCTCCCAAAACTCCTTGGCAAAGCCATTGTTACTGGACTTTTTGGGATGCACCTTCTGCAGGAACTCACGGAAGCCTGGAATCTGTCCTGCTTTCAGTGCAAACCCAATGGTGCTGCCAATAACACGGAAGAACTCCGGCATAGCTATCAGGGAAGAGCTGGCCCAGGCCTCACTTGCCAGCCAGATCTTTCCAGTGATGTTTCGCCTGACTATTTCTTTGATGAGAGGCTCCAGGTCTGGGCCACTGGAGAAAACTACAATCACCCTTGCTGTGGAGTTCTGGATGACCTCCACCACCTGCTGGATCTCCTCTTCATCTGAATACTGGGAGATGAGCTCACTAAAATCAATGCAGATATCTCTCTCCTCTGCCTCCTCCCGAAACTTTTCAATCCCTGGCCGGCCATAGTCATCATCAGCTGCAATTGTTCCCACCCAGTTCCAGCGGAAGTACTCAATGATGTCTGCCATTGCCGTAGCTTGGTGCTCGTCATTGGGGATTGTGCGGAGAAAGGACTTGAACTGGTTCTTATTGCTCAAGAGTCGACTGGATGAGGCATAGCTGACCTGTGAGAGCACAGTAAACAAGCAAAACACACCATGAAGTGAAATGCCTGGGAATAAATTCCCTACATTTATCTATCATTATTGTCAACCTTTGTAACCTCAGCTGGGATGAAGAACGAGCTGAGCACCACACCAGAGGCCATGTACTCTTAGCCTGCAGTTGCACATGATCCACTCTGAGAGTCTGTATGTTCTTCCAGCTATGACTGTCTAACAGAGGCATACATACAGGAGCAGCTGCTTGGACCCAAAAGGCTGGAGCAAGCTCATGTCCACTTGTAATGTAACTGAGGGAGAGAGACACTGACAATAACTTGGAAGAATGGCAAAGAGGTGAGCCACAGGTGGCCTACACACAAACCTCGCTGCATTTCCTGCCAAATCAAGAAGCAAGAAGAACGTATCTTCTAGATAAATGAGGGCAGTGCACATCATTCAGACAAAAGGTAGGCTTCCTCCATCCTGAACCAGACATGAGACAGCAGGCTAGTACTGCAATCCTGAGTGTACTCTGTCCCTCCCTGCCTCACACCTCTGTCCCCACTCTTAATCAGGCACCATATGTGTTATATACAACCCCTGCCAGGTGAGGAAAAGAGACTCAGGAGAGACCTTCTCAGTCTCTTCAAGTCTCTGAAAGGAGGCTGAAACAAGGAGGATGTTGGTCTCTTCTCCCTAGTAACAAGTGATAGGCCAAGAAGAAATGGCCTCAAGTTGCTCCAGGGGAGGTTTAGGTTGGATATTAGAAGAAAACTCTTCACTGAAAGGGTTCTCAAACACTTCAGCAGGCTCCCCAGGGAGGTGGTTAAAACCCTATTCTTGGAGGTGTTTAAAAGATGCAGAGATGTGGTGCTAGTTTAACACACGACTTGGTAGAGTTAGATGATGATTGATTTCAATGACCTTAAAGGTCTTTTCCAACCAAAACAACTCTATGAAGCAACAAGAATGTGTTGTACATCATTTGCCTTGACCCTCTAGATTGTCATGGTAATGCTAGTCAATACTACCTTTGCAGTACTTTCTGACTGCTGGCCAGAATCAGCAAAAAAGCCAGTAAGCATTCCACACTCCAAGAGCCATCGTATTTTAGGGTTTAAACAGGATTTTATTTCCTTTTCTAAAGCTATCAAGAAACATTTTTTTCCCCCTAATCAGAACAAGCGCCTTACTCTCTTAAGATACAATTTGTAGTTTCTACAAGTAGGAGGAAAACCATAAACCCCAGAAGAGAATAGTTTAAATACTTGTAGAACTTTTAAAATTCACTGATCTTTGCATTTTGAGATTGGTATCTGAACTCCTCAAGATTGGTTCTCATTTGAAAGTCTTCTATAAATAGTTCCCTTTGTACAAAGTGGAAATTCACAGAATACCTTGTCTCATCCTTAAACTCTGGCATTTAATGTTTCTACAAGAAGAAAGAAAAGGAAGTCTCCTGGTTCAATTTCAAGGGCCATAGGAGCAAATCCTCCTTTCACAGAGCTACTCTCTCCTTCGGACAGGTTCCTGCCCAGTGCTATTGCCAGGAGGTACAGCCAAGGTACCCCACTCCCACATGTGCTGTAAGGGTACACTGAGATGAGATACTGAGACACAGAACAGAAGTCGTAACATTTTCCATTTCCATGTCAACAGAATGGGTAATGAGCCTTACATTAACTGTAAAAGATATCCTCATCTTCTACTGAAATGTAGGGTTTATTAAGCATGGCTTTGCTAATAGCCTTGCTCTAAATGGCAGCGATAATGTGTCTTCTAATGCTGCCCAACAACCCAAAATTTAAAAGCCTGCTTTCAGTTGTCAGACTCAACCAGCTGGCTAAGATATTGTTCCCAAACTGAACCTCCTGACATCTACCTATTTCTGTACCCTCTAGATAAGACCACAGCCTCACAGCACAAACAGCATTCCCTGTTCAAAGGGGAAGTATGAGAACTGTAAACATCTCTTATGTTCAGCCCAGCCAGCTAGACCTTGGCTGCCTTTGTTCACCTGGTAATGTGATGTGCAAATCAACAATATACCAGGTGGCTCAGAAGGAGTCACCAACCCTGGAGGTGTTAAAAAAATATGTTTGCATGGCACTTTGGGACACGGATTAGGGGGCATGGTGGTGTTGGGTTGATGGTTGAACTTGACGATCTGAAGAGGTCCTTTCCAACTATGATTCATTTGTGGTGCAGATGAGAATTGGAGCCCTGGCTGAAGTAAAATGCCCTCTCAGGACAGACAAAGTGCAGTCTGACACAATCTTATTAACAAGGACTCCTATAAGCCCTGGTACCTGTATTAGTTTTTGAAGAGGAGTTAATAAGAAATGTTAGGGCTATACAAGGCAACACATAAATGGACAAGACCAAGTGTGTTTTTCCGAAGCTGTCTTCAGTATGGTAATCTAAAAACGAGAGCAACAACATTAAGCTATAACATGCCAGCCACATACTTTGCTTAGGTCTTGACAGTGCAACAAGCTTGTTAACAAAAGGAATTGGACCATGGATTCTTGCTCTGGCCCCATCAGAGTCAGCATACAGCAAGAAGGATGCTGAGACACAGGAGCTGGCAGAACACAGATGACCCCCATCCACATGCTTTCGCAAACCCTGTTTTGGAAGGCCCTAGGGCAAAAGAAAGGCAGGTCAGCCCAGAAGAAACTCTCTCAGCACCTCATCAGCACAAGCAACAACTTTACAGGTCACCTACTTGAATGATCAGAGCTGCTGAGAGACCTAAAAGCAGCCAGCACTGACTGAACTTGGCCATAAGTGAGCTTTGTGGGAGTTGGGCATGACAAGACAGTGACCAAGTAACATCACAACTAACCTGTCAAGGCTGACAACTGCCAATGAGTGACCTAAAATACCCATTTTATGGATTAGACCACTCTAGAAGATTCTAATTCTCCTAGACTAAGTTGCTGTTGGCTGCTTTATAACCTTTGTGCTTGGGGACTGCAAACTGCTAGCAAGACATATTTCTGCTGTAAGAAACCCTCCATATTGTTTCCTTCCTTGAAATTCTACTGGAAATGGCAAAGACTAAACAATCTTTGTTTGATCTCTGCAGAGCAGAGAATCAAGTCACTTCAGTAACCTAACCAAAAGAGGTGAAAGCATACCTGAGGTATGTAAAAGAGTCCCAGCAGGTTGGCCACCGCGGTGGAGATGCCAGAGCCGGTTGCCCCCACGACTGCAATTGTGGAAGGGATGTGTTCTGAGCAGTTGCAAAATTCATCCAGATTCAGGGAATCTATCTTGTTCTGGGCCACAAAACTCAGTGTGGCCTCCAGGGCTTTCGAGACTGTATTGCAAGTGTCAAATATCCTGTATCCAAGAGTCATGTTGGGAAGGAGAGTTGGGCTACTGTTTATTTCTTCTATGGCAAAGATCATAGCCTGGAGCCAGCGGAAGCCTCGGAAATTATACCTGGGGGAGCAAAAATAAAATAGAGTGAGAACAAGGAAAACAGAGGAGAGGAGATGAGGATTGAGACAAAGAGCAAAGAATTCCAGATACAAAAGGCATCTTACATCCTAGTAAAACTGAAGAGTTTTGGGGGTTGTTGTCAGTGGTTAAAGAAGAGGCGTGCACATGCTAAAAGGGTTTGTTCTGGTTTACAGCTCCTCAGTTTAAGAGCTCACACTGAAGGTTTTGAGGATGAAATTAACTTCTCTAAGTCCCCCAAAGCCTGGGAAAGCTAAACGAGAGCATGCCTTGGGAGAGCAGCTCTGGCCTGCCCCTTCTGCTCAGGTTCTTGAAAACCTGGATCTTGTGATTCCTGAGCAAATGCTGTGACACAAAGCTCAATCTACCAGGTTTCCTTCCAGGCTCCTCTGTCATGTTTCTGAATCCAGATGGCAGTGTCTGCTAAGCCTGCACTGAGCATGATGCTGCCAAAGACTTGGCTCAACTTGGTGTGTCAGCTCCTAAGGACTTTAGGCAGGCAGAGCAAGTTGAGACATCCCTGCTGGATATACAGGTGCTCTGCTCAGGGAAATTTGGCCTCCCATTGCACGCTTCACATTGTGAGAGAGAACACCATCAACCTGTTCATACCAGAGAACAGAGACATGAAATAAAGGTAAATCCTAGCTGAATTGCCAACTTGTTAAGCAGATACTTCGGTACTTTCATTGAAGGAATACCTCTTCTCATTTTACAGTGCTCTCATGCATTTGCCATCAGATCTGGCCTATGAAATTGAAACTCTGTTTTCTGAAGCGTTCTCTGCTCTCTAAAATGGAGCAGCTGCACTTCCTGACTTTCTCTCAGCTGTGCATGGAGCTAACCCAGAGCGGGGGAGCAGTGGCAAGTATGCTGCAGGACCCAGGAGTCCCTCTTCAGAGCATCACTATGAGCTGGCAGTAGAAGCAGCTGATTATGGGATCATAGAATTGTTTCAGCTGGAAAATACCAGCTGAAGGGTCTGGTCTGGTGATGGGTCTGGAGAACATGCCTTATGATGAGTAGCTGAGGGAGCTGGGATTGTTTAGTCTGGAGAAGAGAAGGCTGAGGGGAGACCTCTTTGCTCTCTACAACTATCTGAATGGAGGTTGTCTTGAGGTGGTGTTGGTCTCTTAAGTAACTAGCAGTAGGGCAAGAGAAAGTGGCCTCAAGTTACATCATGGGGGGTTTAGATTTCTTTCCTGAAAGAGTGGTCAGGCATTGGAACAGGATCCCAGGGAAAGTGGTGAACTCACCACCCCTAGAGCTTTTCAAAAAACATGTAGACATGGCAATTCAGGGCATGGTGGTGTTGGGCTGATAGTTGGACTTGATTTTAGAGGTACTTTCCAGCCTTAATGATTTTATGAACCGTTACCTAATTACCAATTCTAGTGCTAAACCATGATGCAAGGGAAGTGACTGCATATCAAAAAAGAGAGAAGCTTCTTCACAGAAAGCAGCAGGAAGAAAGTGGCTTTGATACATTCCGTTCTCAAGTTTTATTCTGTGTTTTCTCCTATAACATCTGCACAAGCAACCAGCTATATGCCTGTGAAGCCACTGCATTTCAGTACAATTCAGCTGGAACAGCAGACTCTTCCAACACACTATGGGTCAAGAGAGCAGTTAGCTTGCAGGTATGTGTTGAGTTGCAGCTGCAAAGAGGAAAGTGCCAAATCTGTTATGCTTGAGATTCATTGGGAAAACTGATGGGCTCCAGAAGTAGAAAAGCCTGGAGAAAGAGCCTGCACAAGAACGGATTCTAGAAATGGTACATTTTAGATTTTACATGAGAGCCATTTTGAATTGCTTTGAGGGATGTTTCCATTAGCAAGGTGAAGATTTCTAAAGATAAGCTTCAATAAAGCACAAACTTTCAGTCTCTGAGATGTATAACCTTTTTTAATTGCTGAATTAGATTAATTGCTTTCAAAGTTCATGTTAGCTATGTCTGACTTCTTCAAAGCTGAATGAACATAGCCACATTACTACCAGTCCATCGGTTCTAGCTGAATCATCCAGGATCAGAATTTCTAAAGATGTCACATCTAAGGTTTATCTTTAAGTCTTAAAAGCTTTCATTTATTCCATTTGATTTCACCACTCCAGACATCTTTGGCCAGCTTCCAAGTGAAGTTCTGCTCTGTGGTTGTACCTCAAAGACCAGACAGCATGATTTCAGTACAGAGCTCTTCAAATCAAAAAGTCTGAGGCTAATAAAAATCCTTGGTTATAATTTATGACTAAAACTATCTATTTTAAGATCACTCTTTAGATAATGGACAACTCTTTAGAACACAGGAGTGCGGGTTAACATTAAAAGTAATTTATCATAGAATCATTAAGGTTGGAAAAAACCTGTAAGAACATAAGTCCAATTGTCAACCCAATTGTATTTATTTTATCCAAAATATCTTTGAAATGATTTTGATAATTTACCTCAAACTAGCCTGAGCAGGAGACGTGAAGTTCTCCTCAGCTGCACCTCTGCTGATAGCAGCATCAGCAGATCAGAAGAGAAACAGATGAAATGGAGACAAACATACCTTGCTCTGTTTTCTCTCATACTTGATAGAACTTCAGACGAAGTCCCATTTTGTTAAGTGCTGCATCAGTACTTTAGCATAGATATGGGCAGGTGAAGGCAGTGCCACTAAATTAGTCTAAACGAAAGCAAGATTTCGTGATCGCTTCAGTCACTTTGAATGGAAATTGTGTGAATTCTCTCCCATTGTATTTTAAGACTCCACAAAGGGACTGTAGGCAGATTCTGCTTGGCTTGGTGTGTACATGAGCAATGGTTAAGAGAAGCCTTTGAACCTGGCAGGAGGTTACACTGATCCAGCTGACCTCCTGTGCTGCGTTGCTGCTGTGACTGATATGATTAGTCACTGGAATGCTCTGCCAGCCATGCAGAAATCTGAGTGGTAATTTCCACGAAGAAACTGCAAAGGATTTACTAACAGAAGCAAAAATAAAGTTACCAGACATTTTAAATAGTCACTGGTACTCTTTGTCAAAAATAAGCGACATCCAAACCCTATTTTCTGCCCTATTACTGTACAGGTAAGTTGGTACAGTTTTGTATTTTAACATTACTGCAATGTGGTGCTATGTAAAAGTGGCTATTAAGCTCAAAGTGGCAGTTTAACAAATAATTCAGGTGTAGAGAGGAAATTTTATCTACACTCAGTTTACAGTCATCTCCTCCTGACGCTTGTCAAAGTGGGCAACCCACTGATCTTTCCATTCCCAGGCAGGAGCACAAACAAGGAAAGAGAAATCAGGAACAATTCATCCACACATCCTCATTTTAATTGTCACATCTGCAAGAAGGATCATCACTGCAGCCCAGTTTGCTGGACAGTAAACTCACCAGATCTCACTGATTCCCACAGGTTTCTTTTTAGATGGGACAAATGTATCTGTCAAGGGATGCTCAGGATGATCTACATGTCTCAGTCACTGCTATAAAGCAAGGGGATGTAAACTAAGCAACACAAGATCACAGCATAGTTTAAACTCCCAATGGCTCCACCCCCTGTTTGTTTGCTTGTTTGTTTGTCTGATTTGGTTTAAGCAGATCTTAACGTCTGGGTCCAGCTGGGGAACTAGTCTGGATCCCTGCTGGTCTCTGTAAATCATAGAATCATTTTGCTTGCAAAAGACATTTAAGATCATCACATCCAACCATTATCTAACTCTACCAAGTCTGGTGCTAAACCATCTCCCTCAGTACCACACCTCTGCCTCTTTGAAACACCTCAAGGGATGGGGATTTAACCACCTCCCTGGGGAGCCTGCTGCAGTGTTTAAGAACCCAGAATTTTCTTTTGATATCCAACCTAAACCTTCCCTGATGCAACTTGAGGCCATTTCCTCTCATCCTGTCACCTGTTATTAGGCAGAAGAGACTGACACTCACCTCACTCCAAACTCTTTTCATAGATTCATAGAATCATAGAATCATAGAATCATAGAATCAAGAAGACTGGAAGAGACCTCAAAGATCACCGAGTCCAACCTGTCACCCTAAACCTCATGACTATCTAAACCATGGCACCAAGTGCCACGTCCAATCCCCTCTTGAACACCTCCAGGGATGGTGACTCCACCACCTCCCTGGGCAGCACATTCCAGTGGCCAACCACTCTCTCTCTGAAGAACTTTCTCCTCACCTCCAGCCTAAACTTCCCCCGGTGCAGCTTGAGACTGTGTCCTCTTGTTCTGGTGCTGGTTGCCTGGGAGAAGAGACCAACCCCCTCCTGGCTACAGCCTCCCTTCAGGTAGTTGTAGACAGCAATGAGGTCACCCCTGAGCCTCCTTTTCTCCAGGCTAAACAGTCCCAGCTCCTTCAGCCTCTCCTCATAGGGCTCCCTTCAGGTAGTTGTAGAGAGCAAAACTACCTTTTGTCCAGTCTAAACCTGCTTTATTACTCTCTCTGGACCCACTCTGGCACCTCAAAGTCTTTCTTGTAGTGAAGATCCCAAAAGTGAACCTAGTACTCAAAGTGTGGCCTCAGCAGTGCTGAGTACAGAGGTACATCACTTCCATGGTAAATGCATGATTCACAGCCCCATGTGAATTCATGACCTTCATTTACCAGTGCTTGCAAGGCACTCAATTAAAATCATATAATACGAAGGAAAAGAAGGAGAACATAAAGTGAAAGCCTCTATATACAGCTCTTGATTACCCTCCCATATCCAACAGGTACTTTTATTCAAGAATGATGGCAAAGCCTGCATATGCTTCTTGGCTCACACCAGCACCCCTCTTCTTCTAGGGGCTGTATACACATACTAACTTCCCTGTCATCTCTAGATTTCAGTACGTTAATGACACGTTATTGCTGCTACTACTACTGGTATTACTGACCTATGCAAAGGAGAGACATTCAGTAATTTCATAGAATCATTAAGGTTGGAAAAGACCTCTAAGATCATCAAGTTCAAACATCAACCCAGCACCATATGTGTTGGATTCCTGTAGTCAGTAGGTGCAATAAGTTGCTTACCACTCTTACTGAATCCCCATCCCTGGATGTGTTTAAAGACACAGAGATGTGGTGCTGAGGCACACGGTTTAGCATCAGTCCTAGCAGAGTTAGATAATGGTTGAGCTCAATGATCTTAAAGGTCTTTCCCAATAAAGACAATTCTATGATTCTATAAGAAAATCAGATCCAGGACTAAGACCCAAGTCATACTCCAAGAGCATGGGCATCCTGTCTTTCTTCACGCTTTCCTGCATTAGGAAGCAGGAGCAAGTCATCAGATCATATGAAAAGCTTCTTGCTTTGAAACCAAGAAAAGATGTAAGTGGCCCACAGAAAGCCTGTGGGTGGTTTGTCAGTCTCTCCTGGACCTCAGTATCAAACAATTTAAGACAATATGACTTTCATTTCTTTTGAGGACTGTTCAATCTGACCTGTGCTGTCTGGATGTGCCACTCTTGTGGCACAGGACCTTTCTCCCCAGCTCAGCATATCTTACCAGTCTGAAACGACTCTGTACTGCTGTTTATACTGTAAAATGCACCTCGATGCTTTAAGCACTGAGTTGTAAAGTCCACAATGAAAACTTAACTCATGATTTTGCCACACCAATGTCACACAGGAGAACAGAAACTGAGAGCAGTTTCATTTCCTGTTTATTGTTTAAGCAATCGGGTATCCCGCATTTGATATAAATACTCTTTCTGTCTTTGTGTGCCTCAGGTGCTGTTGCAGCAACTTTCCTTATAGCATGTGATGATGCATATCTGATGCCTGCAGTCGAGGCAGAGGCACAAGCAATCACTGATTCACATTCCCTGTCAGCACCCACAAAGGCCTATTTGTAAACTGATTTCTCTACCCTTCCTTGATTTCAGGCAGATTAGCAGTAGCAGTGGTGATGGTATTGTTGGTGTTACTGTCAGCATTACTGCACAGACAGGCCATACTCAAGCATTCCTCTTACTGCTATGAACTATTCGCCATGAGGATCTATTTTTACTGCAGTTAGATACAGTGTCACAGATAAGAATATTAGAACCATAGAACTGTTTTGTTGGAAAAGACCTCTAAGATCACTGAGTCCAGCCATCACCTAGCTCAACCAAGGTCTGGTGCTAAACCATGCCCCTCAGCACCACATCTCTGCGTCTCTGAAATACCTCTAGGGATGGGGCCATTTCCTCTTGTCCTCAGATTTGTTACTAGGGAGAAGAGACCAACATCCACCTTGCTCTAACCTCCTGTCAGGGAGTTGGAGAGAGCAAGAATATCTCCCCGCAGCCTTCTGTTTTTTCCAGACTAAAAAACCGCAGGTCCCTCAGCCAGCCCTCACATGACCTGGTGTCCAGACCTCTCATCAGCTTCAATGTCCACTCAAGCACCTTAATGTCTGTCTTACAGTGAGGGCCCCAAAACTGAATCCAGTACTGAAGGTGTGGCCTCAGTCATGCTGAGTCCAGGGGAACAATCCCTTCCCTGGTCCTGCTGGTCACACTATCCCTGATACAGACCTAATGCTGCTGGCCTTCTTGGCCACTTGGGCACATGCCAGTTCATGCTCAGTTGGCTGGCAATTATGTAAGATGAGACACATTTTCATATGTAGTAAAGAGACTAAAAGTTGTACTCATCCATCTATGGTGTGGACAGGTATAAAATTGATTTGGATTAGTTTTGGAAAAACACAGTGACAATGCAGAGAAGGCTCAGAGAAGGGTAACAAGGGCAGTCAAAGATATGGGACAGATTTAGCACCTTTAGTTTGACCAGGTACAGCCACATTTATGCTACTCTGGTGCACTTCCCATCCTGCAAAAATTTTTGGCACTATATGACTGGGGAGATTTTGCTTTGGGACAAAACCTTCCCTACCCCTGCCCTCTAGGAAATGTAAGTTTGATCATTCCATACTAGCCAACTGCCTAGAACCAAGGAATCTCAAATGTTTATGAAACACTCATGACCTGGGCTCTTAAGAGTCACAATGAACAGACCTGCCACAGGCTACTACCTCATCATGGAGTGCAAAACCCAAAAGGACCACCACAGCTGTGCTGATATATTTCTGTACCAGTCCAGTCAGAAGACTTCTCTGACTTAAATGCTGCTTAAAATAGAAAATCCTTTCAAGAAAATATCTACTCTCAGTTTAACATGCACCTATAACAAGGAATATATCTAAACTGTCCCATGGACGAATTATCTTCATCATTAAAATGCGATGGCTGGTCTCAAAAAGTCTTCTCAACCCAATCTCTGTTGAATTAAACTTTTCCTGGAAATAGAGATTTTCTGGTAAAGATGTGAAGGATTTTCCAGTCATCTCTGATGATCACAGAATCCCAAAATCATGAGATGGCAGGGGTTGAAATAAACCTCTGAAGATAACTAGTCCAGCCTCCCTGATAGAGCAGGTCACACAGGAACATGTCTGGGTGGGTTTGGAATGCCTCCTGAGGCAGAGACTCCACAACCTCTCTGGGCATTTAGTTCATGACTTTCCTGTACATGCACAGATAAAAACAAAAGGACCCCTCTTTATTTGCACTTCTTTCTGTGCACTCTCTATGGGGGCATCTGAGGATGATCTCATAATCCAGATGGATGTATCTTGCTCAATACCTTAGTGGGGAGCTGCACCTGAAATCTGTAAGTGTAGCAGGAATGTTGTCAGCCATTCCTTGCTTCCATCTGCAACAAAATAGTAATAGAGCCCCAGTCTAGGGTAAGAGGTTCAAAAAATTCCAGTTACACAGTTCTTCACTTTTGATTGCAAAAGAGGTCCTGTAACATTAAACTGTTTTCTTGTGCATGGTTATGGCAAAATTCCACATCAATTTCTTGTATTTTGTTTCTATGACATCTTAGTCGTAATCAGTTTCCATTACACTTCACACTTATCATGTATAGTATATGCAGGGCTGTGAGGTTAAAAATTCCTTGTTTCATCATAAAAATGGCTACACTTCAACAACAAAAGAAAGTTGTTTTTATGTGCATTTCTCCATCAGGGCTTAACTACCAAAGACTTAAGACAAAACTTTGTAAAGGTCCTACAGAGACATCTATGTGATTAGTGTGATTTTTTCAGATAATTTTCATCTATTCACTTATTTACATAACAAAACAGTTTGTAAAGTCTTAGAAGATGAGAGGCAGAACTGTAAAAAAAAACCCAAATTTTATTTCTAATCTACTCTACTTTGCATGACTGTAATCAAACGAACTTAAGGACACTCTGGGTTAATTTCCATCCTGCTAGGACAGCTAATTTTCAGCTACTATTCAAATGCTGTCAGTGCCTAGACAGATCTGTATATTATTGTTTTGGCAGCTTTAGATAATACAAAGACTGTCCTCTTTCACTGTCCACATATTATTTAAGTTACCATTTAACACAGAATCACAGGATTGTTTTGGTCAGAAAAGACCAGCAAGATCATTGAGTCCAACCATTACCTAACTCTGACAAGGTTGGTGCTAAACCATATCCCTCGGCACCACATGTCTGTGTTGTTGAAACATCTCCCGGGCTGGTGGCTCCACCACTTTCCCTCAGAGCCTGTTCTAATGCCTGACCACTCTTACAGTAAAGAAATTTTTCCTAATACCCAAACTAAACCTCCCATGGCGCAACTTGAGGCCATTTCCTCTTGAGCTTTCACTAATTACTTGAGTGAAGAGACTGATACCCACCTCACTACAACCTCTTTTCAGGGAGTTACAGAGTGAGATCTCCCCTCAGCCTCCCCTTCTTAGACTAAACAACCCCAGTTCCCTCAGACACTCCTCACAAAACTGGTTCTCCAGACCCTTCACCAGCTTCACTGTCCTTCTCTGGACACACTATGGCACCTCAATCTCTCTCCTACAATAAGGGCCCCAAAACTGAACCCAGTATTGAAGGTGTGTCATCACCAGTGCTGAGTACAAGAGGACAATCACTGCCATGGTCACACTATCATGACACAGGCCTGATGCTGTTGGCCTTCCTGGCCACCTGGGCAGGTGCTGGCTCGTGTTTAGCTGGCTGTCAATCAGCACTCCCAGGTGTTTCTCCCATGGGCAGCTTTGCAGCCATTCTTCCCTAAGTCTGGAGTGTTCATGTAATTGTTGTGACCCAAGTGCAGGAGCCAGCACGTGGCCTTGATGAATCCTGGGAGGGGGAACCAAGTCTCTCTGCCCACCTGGGTCAGGTTTCTTTGTCCACCTGGGGGATAAATTCGTTTCAGCCCACCCCCTCCTGGGCTGAGTGTAATCTGGCACCCCATGGACACATCAAATTTGATCTTGAGTGTCTCCAGGGACAGAGCCTCAACCACATTCCTGGGCAACCTGTTCCAGTATTTTACAACTCTCATTGTAAAGAACCACTTCCTTAGGTCCAGCCTAAACCTACGCTGCTCCAGTTTTAAACCATTGCCTTCATCCTATCACTACAAGCCCCTTCACATATTGAAATGTAGTTAAAAGGTCTCACTGGAGCCTCCTCTTCTTTAGGCTGAACAGCCCCAATGCTTTCAGCCTGTCTTCATAGAAGTGGTGCTTGGTCCATTAATCCAGCTTGTTCAGGTCCCTCTCTCGAGCCTTTCTTCAATCAACACTGCTTCCCAGCTTAGTGTCATTTACATATGCACTTCCTGCCTTTACACACTTGTTTTTTCTATTATTCACATCTTCCCACTGCGTCTGCAAGCATCCAACCACAGACCATGTTTACACAATGTACAGAACATTACCTGAAGTTGGGAAAGTCAAGAATTCCCCACCAAAATTTCTTATTTTCCCTTTTGGTAGCTTACCTTATACACTCCACTGATTCTGGTCTTGATTTTAGATCCTGGTCTTTAGCAGCCACTCCAAAATGAATGGGGAATAATCCTCCAAGAATAATGTCTCCCTTCTTCTGTGCCCGTTGGTTTGGCCCGTAGGCAGCAGCATTCCAGGTAAATAGCAAAAGAGTGAAGCAACAGATATATAAAGTCATTGTTCCTCTTTTCACTGGGGGTTAGAGGATGCAAAATTGGAAAAGATGATGTAAGAAAGCAAATGTTGTAATGTGGAAGCTTTTCCTTTCCTTAATACAGCACAGAGAAGATTTGGGACACATGTCTGCAGGGAGATAAGCCACAAGATGGGAGCCACAGTGCTGATATTTCTCCCTCTATCTTCTCCATTGCAAACCAACAATTCAGCAGTCCTTCTTTGTTTGTAACCATTATGGAGAGCCCATCTCTGAGAACTGTAAAAGAAAGACATGAAAGTGATACCAGCTATACACCAGAGCTCCATGCTTCTTTGGTGGTTCTGCATTGTCAAATCAACCCCTCAGTATGCCCCCAGGGCTCAACAGCCCTCCTGGTACACATACCAACACTGACAGAAGTAAGCCGAGTACTCCAGCAAAGCCAACCACAGTTCCTCATTTTCTGTCACACTTGTAAGGTAGGTTAATAAACCCTCCCATGGTTCTGCATGATTCTGCTTACAAGAAACCCTGTGAAACTTGTGACCAGACTTCCATGAACAGAGCACACTGTGAGAACATTGGATGGGTAAGTGGAGAATAAAGAAGCATTCAATGCAGAAAGAATCAAATAACTTTCGGAGTTGGGCCATGCCCTCCTTTCCGTCGATCATTCTTAACTCTGGTTCGAACTTATCCTTGCTAAAAATTAAACAAGGTCACAAGAAAGACCTCTCTCACATTGAAAAAGTGAGGGTGACTTCCAGGGAAGCATTTGAAAGCAAGATACTTCTCCATAATGAATCATGGAGGCTTAGAATCATTAAGGTTGGAAAAGACCTCTAAGATCATAAATTCCAACTGCCAGCCCAACACCATCATGTTCCCTAAGCCATGCCCTCAAGTACCTTGTCTACAGGTTTTTTGAAAACTTTTAGGGATGGTGACTCCACTAGCTCCCTGGACAGCCTGTTCCAATGCTTGATGACTCTTTCAGCAAGGAAATTTTTCCTAATACCCAAACTAAACCTCCTATGGTTCAACCTGAGGCCATTGCCTCTTGTCCTATCACCTGTCACTAGGGAAGAGAGACCAACACCCACCTCTCTCCAACCTCCTTTTAGGTAGTTGCAGAGAACAATAAGGTCTCTCCCCTCAGCCTCCTTTTCTCCAGGCTAAACAACCCAGTTCCCTCAGCCACTCTTCACAAGACCCTCTAGACCCATCACCAGCTTTGCTGCCCTTCTCTGGGCACACTCTAGCATGGCTTGAAAGGTTTGGTGGTCACGTTACTGCAAGCATAGCTGTAAAGCTTTGAAGCTGGCATCCTGCAGATGAGAAAGATTGCAGCTTCTCTATGCTCAAGACATTTTCCTTGCAGCACATATACAGGCTTTCCAAATGAAGAACTAACTTAATTATGGCACATGAAAATGGGGGAGGAGGTAATACAAAAAAAGTTATAAACTGCTCATCAGCCTACTTAGAATAGGTCAAAAAAATAGCAGTAAAAATCAGAAGTTAGTAAAATTCAGAATAGAAGCCAGGCATGGCATACTCTGCTAATCCTGAGGACAGTTAACTTTTGAAGCCAGTTATCAAGTGTCTATATCCTTTATTTGAAGATGAATTATTATGCACTAAACATATCTACAGAGATTTGACCTTTGCCTAGGTTGAAAAAAGCAGCTACTGCAGATAAACATTGTGAGCAAGGAGGTTCTTCTAGGAGCCAGACTTCATGATTCTGTGTGCTGTGTGACCACCAAGCACTCAGATATATTTCATAGGTTTTTGTTAAAATGAAGGTCCACACACAGAGTAGAATTACAGAATCATTTCAGCTGGAAAAGACCTTTCAATGAGAGAAAAGAGACAAAGCTCACATCATTGCCATCCCTCTGCACTCAACACATTTAGAGAGCTGGGTAAACGTTGAACTTCTCTGTGGTGGGTCCACTCTGAACTGTTTTTTGAACAAATGCATTTTCATTGGCAAGGGCAATAAAATCTTTGTCTAGAGGTCAAAATATGTCCAGGCAAACAATTTTCTACCACGAAATGTGGAGTCACACTGATGGATAGTGTAGGAGTTTGTGGTTTTCATATGCAAAAGTATGTATTTCATGTTTGCAGCAACCAAGCAAGTCTATCTACAGAAACTCCCATTGGTGACAAACCTGACTGCTAGATTCCTGCTTCTGAATGCAGATTGCAGCACGATCCACAAAATCTTAAACATGGACATGAAATGGCCAGCTGCTGCTGACAGGAAATACTTTGGGATGCTATGCTGGCAAGCAACTGGAGTTACATCACCCTGGTCCAGTCAGGATGCAATATCATAACCTGTGTTGACAGGTCAACCTGAATGTGTTGTCAGATCATCTGACTGCTACCTCTGATACTGGCATGTGGCCCTTTGACAGCAGGATGACAGAACTTTAACCAGAGCTAGGATTAGGAGGTGACAGAGCAATGCAGCAAAGGTTTTGGGTTCTCGATTTTGTTAGCAGATGGACAGTGGTCCTTGCTTCAAGAGTGTCCAACAGGAAGGAAGGAAACACTTTGGCCACACTTCAGCTAGAGAAAGGTCATCTTCCTCCCACCACTCATAGAATCAGAAAAGATACGAAAAAAACATATCAGACATATTCTAGGCTAATGTTCTCTCTCTCCACCTGGCTGAGACTAAGTCTGCCAGGTCCTGTGTGATGAATTAGTGAATGGCAAACAATTACTGCACCAGCTGCAGACACTTTCATAGAATCATAGAATCCTTTCAGCTGGAAAAGACCCTTAAGACTATCAAGATCAACCATGCTCTAACTCTATGAAGTATGGTTGCTAAACCATGTCCCTCATCACCACATTTCTGCATCTTTGAAACACCTCCAGGAGTGAGGATTCAACCATCAACCTGGGGAGTCTATTCCAGTGTTTGTCAACCTTTTCAGGAACAGAGTTTCTTCTAATAACCAATCTGAACCTCCGCTGGTGCAACCTGAGGCCATTTCCTCTCATCTGTATGTTGTTACTAGGGAGAAGAGACCAACACATGCCTTGCTACAACCTCCTTTTTATTCTGGCCTGGTTCATGACGCTCCTGCTATCTGATGCTCTATGGAAGTATCTACAAACACTGACAGAACACGTGCCTGGTCTTGTGGCAGGAAGAGAGATGTGGAGCACCAGCTGAGAAGAATGCCTTAAAGCATGACCCACTGCCTTGACACAGGTCTAGTTTTTCTGTGCCTACAGCCAGACAGATGGTGCAGCAAGCTCAGTGCTTTAGCAGAGCATCACATTTATGGCAGAAGAGGAAGTCAAGTATATCATGCATGCCATCTGCATCTGCTCACAGCCCACTCCCTACCCGAGTGTAAGAACTATGTAGGAAAGCTTCCACCCACATGGAGAACCATGGCCAGAGCATTCCTGATGCTACATTGCCTGTCCTTTTACCCAAGAACTGCTCAGATCAGGCAGTAAGGAGACACATCACAGAATCACAGAATTAATTCTGGTATTGTCAGTCTGTGCCTTGCTGTCGCCTTTCTAAGGATGTTCTTCCGGTGCTGAATGAAATAATGGCATGAGATCCCTGAGAAAAAGCAGTCTTTTCTGCAGCTGAACCACTTTGCCTGTTTCACAGCTGCTCTTCAAACACAATCAAAGGTGGGCAGGGTTCCCATGAATTGCTCTGAGGCCTGCATGAGTGACTGGGTCTGACAAGTCAGGTTCATCACATGAGCTCTGATTTCAGCCAATCTCAGTGTGAACTTCACATACCAGTAGAGCCAGGTGCTCTGCCTTTGGTGAAGCTGAGTGCACTTGTCTCCTTGCCTGCTTCGTTAATCTCTCTGAGCAGATACATCTCCTGCACAAACGCCATTTCTGTCTGGCACAGGCATGAGAAGCTGTGCTGGGAGCTTCTGTTCTTAGAAGTCATTATGAGTTGAACAAAATATTTCTACACTCATCTTGATTACCTTCTGTGCACAGAATCATCTCAATAGGAAAAAAAGACCTCTGAGATTCAACTATTATCTAACTCTACAAAGGCTGGTGCTAAACAGGAGCACCACATCTCTGCCTCTTCAAAACACATCCAAGGACGGGCACTCAACCACCTCCCAGGGGAAACTTATTCCAGTGTTTGAGAACCCTTTCAGGAAAGAAGCTTCTTCTAATGTCCAACTTAAACGTCCCCTGGTGCAACTTGAGGCCATTTCCTCTCATCCTATCACTCACTGCTAGGGAGAAGAGACTGATACCCCCCTAGCCACAATCTCCTTTTACATAGTTGAAGAGTGGGAAGGTCTCTCCTCAGACTCTCTTCTCTCAGCTGCTCCTCACAAGACCTGTTCTCATTCCAGAATGAGCAGTCACAAAAAAGGCCTGAACAGCAGGCCAAAACTGCGTCCTCTATGGACAATTCAGCAAGAAATAGCAGCCAAAAAGTAAAATGCTCTCCTGGGTAGCAAAGTGAGGTTAAAAACTAGAAGTAATGTGGTCATATTATTAAAGCAAATTTAAACATTCTTATGGATAGTGCTGCCTCAGATACACCTAGCTCAGTGTAGCATGTGAAAGCAGCTCAAAAGGCCAGCAAAGACATTGCATGTCTGGGAGTGATTTCATGGTTAGAAAGGCTGCCACAGCTAAAATCAAGAGAGGATACGATGGAAAGGAAGAGGAGAAAAGATCTGAAATGATGAACAAAGATGGAGCCTGATGCGACAGGCAAGAGCTTGTGGCTGAAGTTTTTGGACAAAGAGAAAAAAGAGCAACCAGGAGCTTTATCCAGAGGTCGCTTTTTGTGGGAGAGTGTTCTTGTTTAAATGTCACCAGGTTTGAGTATAGTATAGAAAAAAGTGATTGTCCCCACTGAAGAGGCCACACCTTGAATACTGAGTTCAGTTTTGGGCCCCTCGCTGTAAGAAAGACACTGAGGTGCTGGAGTGGGTCCAGAGAAGGGCAAGAAAGCTGGTGAAGGGTTTGGAGAACAGGTCTTGTGACAAGCAGGTGTGGGAACTGGGGTTTAATCTGGAGAAAAGGGGAGACCTCGCTGTATACAACTCCCTGAAAGGAGGTTGTAGTCAGGTGGGTGTTTGGTTGGGGTATGTGATTTGTCTCCCTAGTAACAAGTGATAGGACAAGTGGAAATGGCCTCAAGTTGCACCATGGGAGATTTAGATTGGATATTAGGAAAAAAATCTTTACTGAAAGAGCAGTCAAGCATTGGAACAGGCTGCCCAGAGAGGCAAGAGGTAGACGGTATAGTCTCCATCCCTGGTGGCATTAAAAAATTGTGTAGACATGGTACTTTGGGACATGGTTTAGTGGGCATGGTGGTGTTGGGTTGGTGGTTGGAATTTATGATCTTAGAGGTCTTTTCCAACATTCATGACTAACACTCTTTAGCCAAGGGCATCCCCTGCCCTGCTCACAAAGTCACCTGGGTGATTGCATACTCCTTCAAGGGCACACATGTGGTCCTCTATGCCTGTGCCTGGAATTGTGTATATCACTTAGCCAGGGTGGGATGGGATCAGTGACTTCCCCATCTGGTGTGGGAAGAAGGTGAGTTTGAGACCACAGTCTGCCAATTTATTAGACTGTTTTTCTGCTTTTCCTTTAATAAGGCTTTCTTTTTCCTTCAGGCTTCCTTGATTATGAAAAAGGAAACCACTCTCATCAGGAGCAGACAGACAATGAAATTTAGTTTCCTGGGAAGCTATGAAGGGGTTTGAGCTAATGCTACTGAATAGTTAGGAACCACTCTCTGCTATGAGACAGTACGTGGCTGAAGTGTTAAATGCATGAAAAGTAAACTCTTTGCACACAGTAGGCACAGTTGAAAGATCTAAACTGGTAAAATAGGGTTCATTTTGAAACAGCACTTACAGATGTCCTTCAAGATGTCCTTCAAGAGCATGATAACAGATTAGACAATGAAAACAAAGTTACTCATAGCATCATGGAATCCTTATGGTTGGAAAAGACCATTGTGTCTAACTCTCAACCCAATACCACCATGACCACTAAACCATGTCCCCAAGAGCCACACTTTTTTTAACACCTCCAAGGATGCTGACTCCATCACCTCCCTGGGCATTCATTCTTGGTATAGGGTAATACTCGGTATCTCCATGAGTAATTTGGAACTAGCCATTTTCACAGATGAGACACAGAATGGAAATAACATCAGGTGTCATCTGTGGATAAGATGGACTGTGTATGTATAAACCACATCTCTGAGGCATCAGAGAGATAAATATCCAGAGAGCCACTGGCACAAAATGTTATCCAGAAAAACAAAACTAAGTGCATACCCAGCTCCTTGTAAAACTCAGTCTAAAGATTTACTACTTTCCCTACTTAAACACCATAGCTGGGAAATGAAGTATCTCAGATTCATTTAATAGCACACACAGGTGTCCCAGCTGCTTTCACATGTTCTCCGTGCTTGGAGGTTGAAAATATTTGAAGATACTGCTTTCCCAATGAAAAGTTATTAGCTTGCTGCCAGTACCCCAAGATAATAGCCTCTCGTTGTGTTGTGGCAAATCTGCTGTCAGCTATCTCTGCTTTAACTGTGTCTTCCTTATTCATGGCAAGTATTGTGAAGCCAAAGATTGAATTACCTGCTAGTGCGTGCCTGAAGACATAAAACTTAGCAAAATAGAGGTGGAAATTGTGCCACTAATAGAACAAATTACTAGGGTCCTGCAGTTTCCAGCTAATACATTAAAAAGATTAAATTAACGAGCAAATGAATTAAGAAGGAAGCTTGGAATCTGTTGTTATTTTTTCTCCTTTGCAAATATTTTTACATGTAAACCACTGTTTAGCATTAGGGCATACATTCTTTGATGATAAGCTATTCAGTGCAGAACCTCCTTTCCCTGTACATATATCCAGAAAACACAATTCCATAAGATTTCTTTTGCAGGAGAAATACTAAAAATAAGTACTGTAATTTAAATGGTTTTGGACACAGACCTATTTTTAAACACCCATCCTAAAAATTATTATTTCATATTTTGCTCTGCTCTGTTTTATAACTATTGTACATTTTGATTTTGCTTGAAGCTCACCCAAGCTTCAGTGGAGAAACTTAAAAGTGGTTCCAGGAAGAGGGGGAAACGTTGGGCCACTATCATGGCATAAACAATTTTTAACTGAACAATGGCTAATCATAACTTTAAACAGCACCTACTCCAGCCTTGCACTACAAGAAAGACCTTGAGGGTCTGGAGCATGTCCAGAGAGGAGCAGCAAAGCTGGTGAAGGGTCTGGAGAACAGATCTCATGAGGAGTCACTGAGGGAACCGACAATGTTTAGTCTGGAGTAGAGCAGAATCAGAGGAGACCTGATTGCTCTCTATGACTATGTGAAAGGAGGTTGTAGTGAGGTGGGTGTTTGCCTCTTCTTTCAAGTAAATAGCAATGAGACAAGACAAAATGGCCTCAAGCTGCATCACGGGAGGTTTAGATTGGATATTAGGAAAAACTTCTCCACTAAAAGAGTGGTCAAGCATTGGAAGCTCTGGCTGCCCAGAGAGGTGGTGGAGTCACCATCCCTGGAGGTGTTCAAAAGGCATGTAGACATGGCACCTCAGGATACGGTTTAATGGGCATGCTGGTGTTCAGTTGAGGTTTGGTCTTGATGACCTCAGAGGTCTTTTCCAACTTTAATGATTCTATGATTCTGTGTAATAGTTGGTTTGGGAAGGATCTCAAGGGGTCGTTCAGCCTATCTCTTAGCCTAAGAAGGACTTAGCAATAGAGGTGCTGTTCTCAGCATATTTTCTCTAAAACCTTTTGAGGAAGAAAACCTGTGAGGTATGCTGGGCAGCCTACTCCAATGCTTCTCTGCTCTTACCAAGGCAAATGTTTTCTCACATCTAACTTGAATGTTTTTGTCACAGCTTCTTCCATTTACTTCTCCCATCCACACACATTTCAGTGTCTTCCTCTTTATAATCCCCTAATTTGGGATTTGAATTTGCATCCCCTTTTTCTCTCTCTCTCTTTTTTTAGATGAAAAAACCAAAATTATTTTAGTGGTTTTTTGGGGTGTGTGTGTTTGTTTTCATTAAAAATGTTTTTCTGAGCTCAGATTATTCTTGTTTCATTGCCCTGGCCTTTCTCCAACATGTCTCCACTTTTAACGCAGATCAATGCCTGGAAATGGACATAGCATCCTTGTTGGGCCCTTGCAAACACTGAACAGTGTGGCAGGATTCCTTTGTGTGTCTTGCAAGCTTACAGCCCTGTTTACACACCTCAGTGTGGCATTTGTCTTTTTTTTGGGAACAGCACAATATTGTTAACTTCTGTTAGATCATCAGCTGCACACTAGGTAAAGCTGGGGATATTCATATCCACAAGACCATAAACTTCACAAGAAAGTCTCATCTTCCAAAAGCCATTCAGCCCAAAGGCAGAACCTGCTAAACTTCATGTGATCAGTCTGGATCTACAACGTTCAAGCTCAGCTGAAGGAGTTCAAGCTCAGCTGAAGGAACTAGCTTGTTCAAGATCAGCTGAAGCTCTTAGGCTCTCAAAGTCAAAGCCAAGAGCTGGGAAAGATTCCCGATCCTATACATGGTAACTGGGCTGTCCCAGACTCCAAATGATCCTGGACTTCCACATAGTTTATTCAGAGTTTGTACCACTTCTGGGAGGACTGGATGGCCCGTGGCCAGCACAGCCTGAAAGTAAGATTGCCCTGGAGCCACAATGTTGGGTAGCTAGGAGGAGGCAAGCTGCTCACTTCTACAGACCTTTTCGCTTTAGATAAAAGAGTTGTCTGGTTAAATGCTGCTTTGTCAGAAAATGCTTGAGCACTCCCTGTTCAGTGTTGGCTTGTTTAAGTTTCAAAGGTTCTATACATTTCTAGAAGGCCCAGCATAGCTCAGTCAGGAGCTGCACATTCAAGAAAATAATTATTGCCTGGAGAGCTTGTGTAATGCAGGTACCAGAATAATTCATTAGGTTTTTTGTGACTTTGAAATCTGAGATTCATTAAGCCTCATTTTAATGGAAAGTTGTCATTTGATAAAGTGATAGAAACTCATCAGCAGATATCCCTGCAGGACATTGAAATTCTCTTATTAATGCAAGGCAAAGTTTAGATCATGGTAAGGCTGAAGCCGCAAGCAACACATCTGCCCTCCACAGACAAGGCAGCTTTGTGCCCAATCTCATTGCCAAAGATGGCTAAAGGAGGATACTTCTGTGAAGGGAACAATAAACACAGCACACAAGCCTTCACAATTCTGACACCAGACAAGACTTCTACTGCTGAGGTACCTCATCAATAAGACAAAAAGTTGTTCATTTAAGTCTCATAAGACACAGGAGGAGAGGCTGAGGGAATTGGAATTTTTTAGTCTGGAGAAAGAGAGGCTTAGGAGAGACCTTCTTGCTCTCTGCAACTCCCTGAAAGGAGATTGGAGGGATGTGGGTGTCAGTCTCTTGTCCCTAGGAACAAGTGATAGGCCAAGAGGAAAAGGTCCCAGTTTGCACTAGGGGCGGTTTAGATTGGACTTAGATTATAAGAAACTTCAGTGAAACAGTTCTCAAACACTGCAATAGGCTCCCCAGGGAGGTGGTTGAATTCCCATCCCTGGAGGTGTTTAAGAGATGCAGAGATGTGGTGCTGAGGGACATGGTTTAGCATCAGTCCTAGCAGAGTTAAATAATGGTTGAACTCAATGATCATAAGGGTCTTTTCCAACAACAACAAAAAAAATCTATGATTCCATTCTATCATTCTATGTCACCAGAGCAGGCATTAGCCTAGTCTTCTTGCATTTCTTTGGTCAAAATGAGGGATGTGTTCATCAAAGACATAGTCAAAACCAGACTACTAGTGTGCTCAAATGGAGGAGCTGTGTTTTGGCTTTTGTCTGAGGAATGAAACTGTTCTGTCCCTAAAGCAAGCATTAACTGAAATTTACTATGAAGCACTTCTACCAGTACCAAATTCCTACACACCATGCTCACAAAATACAAAGAATTTTGTCTGGACAAATAGCATATTTGGGAAATGCAATCTTCAGCCTTGGGAAAGTATGGAAAGATCAGAGACAAGAGGAGGGTAGAGCAAAATTCAGATCTACAAAAATGACTCTAGTTTAAAAACAGTATGTATCCACTTGGATTTGTATTAAATACAAAATGTGAATGCTAGAGCTTTTACTGAGAATTACAGCACACAGGACAGATCATGGATGCCTCCTTCCTGGTGGTGTTCAAGGCCGGGCTGGACAGGGCCATGAGCAACCTGATCTACTAGAAGGTCTCCCTGTCCATGACAGGGGGGTGGGAACTAGATGATCTTTATAAGGTCTCTTCCAATCCAAACCATTCTGTGGATCTATGAAAATCATCAAGATCATCAGTGTAGTATTTCCATGCCCTGTTGTTATCTTAAGGGGGTATTATCTGTTATAGATGGAATGGCAGGAATCAGGATGCTAATATCCTATTACATTACAGGAAAAAAGTACGCTAAAAAAAGACACATTATAGTCGCACTTGGATTGGAAAAGCTAAAAGTAGGATAAAAATACTGCATAGAAATCAGTCATGGTAGTGAAGAAACTACTGAAGCTCATATATAACAAGATCTGGCCAGTTCAAACGGAGAAAGCAGGAGGAAATGTAGGCCTAAGAGCATGTTTAAGTTTGCCACAAAAAACTTAAGCACTTGTCCTAGAGTAACATACTCAATTCTGCAAGAAAAAATAAAAATTTTTAATAAAATAATAATAATTGAAAAAGTAAACCAGGAACATTTATTTCTGCTACACCTGAAATGCCAAATATTCCTGTCAGTAAGTTGCCATTTAAGTTACTAGAACTTTTGTAACTATATATTTATTTTCATGTCACAGCCATACTATGAATTTTTCTTTACTCCAAACACCATGTACTGGTGTCCAAGAGATAAAGAGTTATGGGCAAAGGCCAATTGTATGAGATTCAACAAGGCCAAGTGCTTGGCCCTACACTTAGGTCACAATCCCATGGATGCTCCAGGCTTAGCGAAGAGTGGCTGAAAGCTGTCCAGCAGAAAAGGACCAGAGGGTGTTGATCAACAACTGGCTGAACATGAGCCAGCATGTGCCCAGATGGCTGTGAAGGCCAATAGCATCCTGGCCTGTATCAGGAACAGTGTGACCAGCAGGAGCAGGGAAGCGATTGTCCCCCTGCACTCAGCAATGGTGAGGCCACACCTCGAGCACTGCCTTCAGTTTTAGGTACGGCAGTATAAGAGGGGCACTACAGTGCTGGAGTGGGTTCAGGAAAAGGCAACAAAGGTTGCAGTGAGCTAGGTGGGTGTTGGTCTCTTTTCCTAAGTAACAAGCAACAGGATGAGAGGAAATGGCCTCACGTTGCACCAGGGAAGACTGAGGTTGGTTATTAAAAGAAACTACTTTGCTGGAAGGGTTCTCAAACACTGTAACAGGCTCCCTGGGGAGATGATTGAATCCCCATCCCTGAAGGTCTTTAAGAGAAACAGAGATGTGGTTCTGAGGGTCAAAGGTTGGACTCAATGATCTTAAAGGTCTTTTCCAACTGAAATGATTCTATGATCCTCTGAAAGAGCGTGGAGTAACATCCTGACCCATGTTTAGCACTATGAAAGAGCAGAAACATGCCTAGGCTATCCCTGATGATATTCTGCCCAACAGAGCAACTTCAGAACAAGGAAGCCTGAACTGTGAGAGGCTGATGTCTGAGCTTCTAGGGAACTGAAGATATGGAAAAAGGATCTAGGACTAATCAGAACACTTTTGTTTACAGAGTCCAACAGAGGGTCACTAAGATGATGAGGAGGAGACTGGAGCATCTCAGTTATGAGGAGAGGCTGAGAGAACTGCTGCTCTTTAGCCTGGAGAACAGACTGAGAGTGGATCTACCAATGCTTATCAATAGCTAAAGGGTGGAGATCTAATATCTAAAGGGAGGATGCAGCTGGGCTCTTTTCAGTGGTGGCCAGTGATAGGACAAGAAGCAAGGAGCATAAACTGGAACACAGGAGGTTTCACTTCAACTTAAGGGAAAACTTCTCTCCTGTGAGAGTGTCAGAGCACTGGAACAGGCTGCACAGAGAGGTTGTGTAGTTTACTTCTCTGGAGGCATTCAAAGCCCTGCCAGATGTGTTCCTGTGCAACCTACTCTAGGTGATCCTGCTCTAGTCATCTGTTGGAGTAGATGGTCTGTGGAGGCCCCTTCCAACCCCTACTATTCAGTGATTTACCAGCAGTCAAAAGAGCTTCAGCCCCTGACTCCTGCACAACCAGGTAAAAATCCAAACCTGCCCATGGGCAGCATTTACCGTATGTGGATTTAATGTGGGGTTATGAGGCTTCTGATCTTTCTCCCACTTCAGCACTGGCTCATAAAGTTCACATGACAAGCAATGCAGCTGGGGTCACATGGACTTTTGCATCAGGACCATACCTGACTTTAGGATTCACAGAACACTTCTCAAGTAACTTGCATCAGTATTATGTTCAACACCCCTTATCAGTGTGATTTGGGCCCTGGGAACTGATATCCTTTTGTGGAAATAATTCTGTTTGCTCAAGTCAGGAAGCAAAAAAGTGGTAATAGAAAACACCTTGGAGACACACTGAATGCACTCAGTGAACCCCATTAGCAGACACAGGGATTGTTGGCAGACACAGAGCTGTAAGCAGTTTCTGAGTAGCGAGTGTGTGGGGGCAATCTATGTGGAAGGTGATGTATGTCTTTGGAGTCACTTCTATACAGTTCAGAAACAAATACCAGAAAGGAATCAGACAACTATCACAGAAACATAGAATTGTGTTGGGTTAGAAAAGACTGTTAAGATCATTGAATCTCACCATTATCTAATTCTGCTAAGTCTGGTGTTAAACTATGTCCCTCAGCACCACATCTCTGCATCTTTGGAATACCTCCAGGGATGGGGATTCAATCACCTCCCTGAGGAGCATGTTCCAGTCTTTGAGAACCCTTTCCAGCCAACCTAAACCTCCCCTGATGCAAACTGAAGACACTTCCTCTTGTCCCAGCACTTATTAGTTGTGAGAAGACACCAACACCCACCTCCTCCCAGCAACAACCTCCTTTCAGGTAGTTGTAGAGATAAAGAAGGTCTCTCTTCAGCCTCCTTTTTTCCAGTCTAAACAACCTCAGTTGCATCAGCCACTCCTCACATGACCTGTTCTCTCTATCCATCACCAGCTTCACTGCCCTGCTCTGGACCCACTCCAGCAACTCAATGTTTCTTACACTGTAGTTGTGGCCTTCTCCAGTGCTGAGTACAGGGGGACAATCACTTTCCTGCTTCTGCTGGTCACACTGTTCCTGATACAAGCCAGGATGCTTGTTGGCCTTCACAGCCACCTGGGCATGTGCTAGCTCATGTTCAGTCAATTGTTGATTAACACCTCCATGTTTTCTCTTCTGGCAGCTTTACAGCCACTCCTCACCAAGCCTGGAGTGTTGCATAGGGTTTTTGTGACCCAGTCGCAGGATGTGGCACTTGTCCTTCTTCAGCCTCACACAATAGACCTCAGCCCATCAATCCAGCCTGTTCGGGTCTCTCTGTAGAACCTTCATACCCTCAAGCTGATCAACAATGCTTGCAACTTCTCATCTTTGCAGTGCTATGCCTTCTTCAGTACAAGTGCAGCAAAAGTGCCTATGTATATATATAAAAAGGAGTACTGAAATTCATGAGGTCATCACGAATCCTACCAAGCAAAACATTCTGCTGCACCCCCAGCACTCACTGACAAAACAGTAGACAGAAAACAACATATGACAAAGTCATTAGATTGCTTAATGAACTGCTAAGAAATGCTGAGAGGAGGCACAGCACTGCACAGGAGCTGTGGCAGAACAGAAGTGCTTGAGGGATTTCCAAGTTCTGGAGTTCCAGAGGCAAAGAAGCCCAACTGCAAGACTTGTGGGAAGTCACCATAAGCCCAGCAGTTACTAACTACCCTAATTTATGCTGGGACCAGCATTGGACTCTCAAATAATCTCAGATTTAGGGGATATAGTTACAGGGTACATCTGGTCTATACATTAAAGTTGTAGATGCCTCTCTGTGTTCCAGACTGTGGCCTTCTCTTGCTGTCTTAGGGTTTACTAACTTGGTTGTTTCCTACTCCTCCTGTTAAAAGCCTATAATCTTAAGAGTGCTTTAAAGTGGGTGAACAGATGCCTTAGATGTAATACCAGTCTAAGTCTTCTCTGTAGTTTCAGTTACTTTTGTGGACTTAGATTACAGGTGGACTTGATGATCTTATAGGTCTTTTCCAGCTGAAACAATTCTATGATTCTACGATTTTGGTCTTCATGTACAGGCTGAGATTAGGACACTTGAGAATTGCAATAAAATAGGAGATAAAATATTTTGCTAGAGTACCACATTTTATAGAATTGTTTCACCTAACTTTCCCTATTTCTAAATAAAGTCTCACCAACCATACTAATGAGTATGCATTCCAATTACTGCTATTTTACCTCACCTCATATTTCTGGAGAGAAACTAAACCCTCCTAGAGGGATGGAGAAAAAAAGCCTAGGAGGGTGCTCTACAGAATGAAGACAACTCTACATCCTTGTGGGATCACAGAATCATAGAATCAAGAAGGTTGGAAGAGACCTCAAGGATCATCGAGTCCAACCTGTCACCCTAAACCTCATGACTATCTAAACCATGGCACCAAGTGCCACGTCCAATCCCTCCTTGAACACCTCCAGGGATGGTGACTCCACCACCTCCCTGGGCAGCACATTCCAATGGCCAACCACTCTCTCTGTGAAGAACTTTCTCCTCACCTCCAGCCTAAACCTCCCCTGGCTCAGCTTGAGACTGTGTCCTCTTGTTCTGGTGCTGGTTGCCTGGGAGAAGAGACCAAACCCCTCCTGCCTACAACCTCCCTTCAATAGTTGTAGACAGCAATGAGGTCACCCCTGAGCCTCCTCTTCTCCAGGCTAAACAACCCCAGCTCCCTCAGCCTCTCCTCATAGGGCTTGTGCTCAAGGCCTCTCACCAGCCTCGTTGCCCTTCTCTGGACATGCTCCAGCAATTCAACATCTTTCCTAAACTGAAGGGCCCAGAACTGGACACAGTACTCAAGGTGTGGCCTAACCAGTGCTGTGTACAGAGGTACAATGACCTCCCTGCTCCTGCTGGCCACACTATTCCTGATGCAGGCCAGGATGCCATTGGCTCTCTTGGCCACCTGGGCACACTGCTGGCTCATGTTCAGGTGGCTGTCAACCAGTACCCCCAGGTCCCTTTCCACCTGGCTGCTCTCCAGCCACTCTGACCCCAGCCTGTAGCTCTGCATGGGGTTGTTGTGGCCAAAGTGCAGCACCCGGCACTTGGACTTGTTGAATGCCATCATGTTGGACTCTGCCCATCTGTCCAGCCTGTCAAGGTCCCTCTGCAGAGCCCTTCTACCTTCTAACAGATCAACACCTGCTCCCAGCTTGGTGTCATCTGCAAATTTACTGAGGATGGACTCAATCCCCTCATCCAGATCATCGATAAAGATATTGAACAGGATGGGGCCCAACACTGATCCCTGGGGGACACCACTAGTGACTGGCCTCCAGCTGGATGTGGCACCATTCACCACCACTCTCTGGGCTTGGCCCTCCAATGGTGCATGTGGCACTGGGATGTTGTTTGCAAAATCAGATTAGTTCAGACTTTTGCCTACAGGTGAAACAGCCAGGCATTCAACTTGTGTGCCTTCTATGGTACCTCACATTCCTGCATATTATACACACATTCCTGCATCTCCAGCAAGCCTTTCCTCCAACATTCAGTGCATAAGCTTTGCCAGAAAGCATCACCCAAGAGATTTGTTCTTAATTCCTAATTAGCAGGGTTAGTATCTTTTCTGGGGCTGGCGTTATAAGATTCAGAAGCGTTAATGCATACTGTGTTCACAGCCCAAGAAGTTCTACTGAACAACCCTGCATAGGTGACTGTGAAGTTTCTCCATCTCTCCCAGCTTCTAGTCTATCTACTTCCTCTCTCACAAGAAACATCTCTGAGGTTGACAAGAGGGCTCAATTGCCCTGAGACATTCCTTCTTCATAGAATCGTAGAATCGTCTTGGTTGGGAAAGACCTTTAACACCATTGAGTCCAATCATTACCTAACTACCAATTCTGGTGCTAAACCATGTCCCTCAGCATCACATTTCTGCCTCTCTCAAACAGCTCTAGGGATGGGGATTCAACTACCTCCCTGGGGAGCCTATTCCACCCTTAAAAGGTTTACTAATGCTTTAATAACCCAGTGAACAAGCTTTTTCTAATATCCAAGCTAAACCTCCCGTGGTGCAACTTGAGGCCACTTTCTCTGGTCCCATCCTGTGTTACTAGGGAAAAGAGACCAACACCCACCTCGCTCCAACCTCCTTTCAGTCAGTTGTCAAGAGCCAGAAGGTCTCCCCTCAGCCTCCCATTTTTCAGACTAAACAACCCCAGTTCTTTCAGCCACTCCTCACCAGACCTGTTCTCCAGACACTTCATCAGTTTTGTCACCCTTCTCTGGACATGTCCCAACAACTCAATATCTTCCTTGTAGGCATAACCCAGTAATGCTTTCTTACACTCTTTCAATCAGGGCATTGTTTTTTAAGATACACTTCTCTACAAGCAAGTGAAAAAAGGCTTCAGCTCAATTCTTGACTAAATAAATGATAAATGCCTATTTGAAACCACAGTCTATGATACTGTGCTGTTCTAGTCTGTTTTGGGACAAGTAAGAAGGAACTATCCTTGTTATCAACTCCTGGATGCTCTGTACCATGCACGTCTTTAATTTTTGTCTCTCTCGTCTTTCAAAAATAATAGTTAGAAGGACTGGTAATCAGGATAAGGCCATTTTTATAGAATCATAGAATCATTTAGGTTGGAAGAAACCTTCAAGCTCACAATTTCCAACCATTATCTACCTCTACCAAGTCTAGTTCTAAACCATATTCCTCATCACCACATCTCTACAGATTTGAAACACCTCCAGGGATGGAGATTCAACCACCTCCCTGGGGAGGTTTTTGCAGTGAAGAACTTTCTTCTAACACCCAATATAAAAACAAACATAGAACATTTCAAAACCATTTTAAACTGTTTTCTTTCTGTGCTGCATAGTGAGGAAGAGAAGAACAAGGAAGTGCTGGTAAGATGCTGAAGTTGTCAGTTACTTATAAATAGTTAAAATTACACAATTCAGTGCACTGTTAATCAAAAGAGATGTCATTTTTTATGACAGGCCAGCATAAGATCTACTGGTCAACAAGCCAAAAGGTCATGGACCACAAAAAAAATCCAACAGAATAAGAACACTAGAATAAGAAAAAGCAAAATTATCTTTCTCTGTTTCTCTGAGTTATGTAAAAGAATGACAAGCTGCTTGAATAACAGCAGGAACGAATAAGTTTAGATCACACAAATGTGTGATGCATCAGTATTAGGTGCAAGCCACTAGAAAAGTCAATCTGTTTGTGATGTGCAGCTGTTAACTTACAGCAACAGATTGCTGATACCAACTTGGTATGGTTCTGTGGAAAGTGATGGGCTCCCAGAGTTGGTCTGGGGAAAGATCTTTGACAATATACCTGCTTTCTCTCCTGCCTGACTTGGAAGCCTTGTGAAGGATGGCTGTTAGGAGGATGGAGCCAGCCTCTTTTCAGTGATACCCAGTGATAGGATGAGGGGCAATGGACATAAACTCAATCACAGGAAGTGCCATCTCAACATGAGAAAAATCTTTGCTGTGAGGGTGACAGAGCACTGGAACAGGCTGCCCAGAGAGGTTGTGGAGCACCCTTCTCTAGAGATCTTCAAAACCTGCCTGGACGCATTCCTGTATGATCTGCCCTAAGTGTTCCTGCTTTGCAGGAGGCTTGGACTCTAAGATCTCTGGAGGTCCCTTCCAGCCCATAGCATTCTATGATTCTATGTCAATCACATCTTTTGTCTGGGGCTTGGCTTCATGGCTTCTGAAACAATTTCAGAAATGTACTGCAGCGATGCTTCATCCATGTCAACAGATGTCAAACTGAGCATCGGCTGAATCAACACCGATTCAGCCTTCTCTCTTGAAAAACTGTGAAATAAAATACAGATTTGAGAGCCGAACATGCCCTCCAATTCAACTGCTTACAATGAGAAAACATACTTGTTTAGTAATTTCCTTTCATTTTCCTTGATTACTTATTTATTTATTTAAACCTCTGTGTCTGAAGCAAACACTATTTGATCCCATTTTTCCCCCTACAGAATCTTCAGTGAACCAAACAATAAAGACAAGTGTAATTCTGAGCCAATTTCAACATAAATCAAATTCAGAAAAAACAAGTATGTGCTCAGCTTTAGTAAGACTTGACTTTAACGAAATTTAGTAAATTCTAAAGGCTTAACAGGTACTTTAGTGGCATGCTGAATCACAGACTAAAATGGCCCCTAGATGGCTCTTCCAATTGCATTGATATTATTACTAAAACCATGGATGGCTTATTTTTACATAATGTCCAGCATGATTTATTAATAAATCCTTCTGGATCTTTTTTGGTGTTTTTTTCTTCCTACCCTTTTCCTTACATTTCTAGTTCTCTGCTGTTCCAGGATGATTTCTTTTCCTGTTTTTCCGTTGCATAATCTTCCTTATGATTGATTCAGAACAGAATAATAATTGCTCTTTTTCCAGCTTTCTTCTATCTTCTCCCTTCCCTCTAACACCAAAACCCCTTTTATCCTTTTATGTTTCTTTTGCTTGTGTACTGTAGGCAAGCTTCCTGTTAAGGAAAGCAGGAGTGAATCACAGAATCACACATAATCACAGATGAAAGCAGGTTGCACACATTGATTCTTTGCAAAAGCCATCTTGAACCCTCCAGATGCATGGTTTCTCCCTTGTGATGTGTAAGGGTAATAGAAATCACCAGGTTCCATTTCAAATCAGCAGTCTGTTTCTTTAAGAGCCTGCATCTAGCAGTACCCAGTGATACCTGCTTCAGAAATGTTGTTCTAGAAAATAGTGTTACTGTCTTGCAAGGAGCATTGCTGGCTCCACAAGTTATCATATGGCTAATGTCCCAAGCAAATCGTTTGGTCAAAATCAACCCTAATTTTGTAAAAGTCAGCTCTAGAATAAAACAGTGACTATCTCCACAACACACACACACGTTCCTGTGAACAAAACATATATTCCTGAGTGATATTCCCCTATTGGAAATTCCCTGTCATTCTCCTCAGTTGATACAATCACAGAATCACATTGAATCACAGAATGGTAGGGGTTGGAAGGGATATCTGAAGATCATTTAGGCCAGCCTCCCTGCTGCAGCAGCAGGATCACATTAGAGTAAATCACACAGAAACATGTCTAGGTGGGTTTGGAATGCCTCCAGAGGCAGTGATTCCACAACCTTTCTGGGCAGCCCCTTCCAGTATTCTGCCACCCTCAAAGAGAAGAAGGTTTTCTTTATGTTTATGTGGAAACTCCTGTGTTCCAGTTTGCACTCTTTGCCCTTTGTCCTGTCACTGGACACCACTGCAAAGAGTCTGGCTCCATCCTTCTGACACTTGCCCTTTTGCTATTGATAAGCATGAATGAGTTACCCTCTCAGTCTCCTCTCTGCATGCTAAACAGCATCAGCTCTAATCATCTAAGATATCCCAATGTCACCTATAATTTTTTATTGTTCCACTACTGGAGGGCATTAGGAGCTCAAAAGAGTCAACAAAATTGATCTTGAGGCTTCACTTTAGCTTTTTCCTGCAAATTCTGGCAGCTTGGCTCCAAGTGCCAATATCTAAATATGCACTCCAATAACTAGTGAGTGGAGCTTAAGAGGATGGGCTTGGTCCCAGTGATAGGACAAGGGGCACTGGACACAAAACAGAACACAGCAGGTTTCTCTTGAAGTTAAGGAGAAAAGCCTTTCCTGTGAGGGTGCCAGAGCACTGGAACAGGCTGTGCAGAGAGGCTGTAGAGTCTCCTTCTCTGAAGAATTTCAAAACCTAACTGGACATGTTCCTGTGTAACCTGATCTAGGTAAACCTGCTTTATCAGGAGGGGTTGGACTCGATGATCTCTGGAGGTCACTTCCAACCCCCACTATTCTGTGATTCTATGTAACAGTTGTGAAGATGCAATTAACCAAGTCAGCTAGATTTGGCACTGAAGCTGAACAAGAGCATGTAGAAGAATAACACCTCAAAGTGCTACAGATAGGTCCAGAAGAACAGGTCCACAGGTCTATTATCATGCCTTTAAAGCAGGAAAAGGTTAAGAATTGTATCTTTCTCACTTCCCGATTTAGGTGGCAAATTCACTATTGCATCTGATTGTACCACAATATTCTACAAGAAGCTTCATATAATAGAGAATCACAGAATTGTTTTGGCTGGAAAAGACCTTTAAGATCATCAAATCCAACTGTCAGCTCAACACCACCATGGCCATTAAACCATCTCCTGATGTACCATATCTACACAGTTTTCTAAACACCTTCAGGGATAGTTAGCCAATTGCCATGGTATTACTCAGCATGAGTAGAACTCACAGCAGAACTGAGGTGAAGGTAGAGAGAAGGAAAGCTCTTCAGGTTCTAAAATAATCTGTATTCAGAGCAAAGGACTTCATTCTTTTCACTGTACAAAAATAAAATGCATCTTAATTTTCTTTCAGCATGCGAAAATGTGCTTAAAACAGTATATGACAGAAAATTATCACCCTTTCTGCCAGAGTTCCTCTCTGAAATAAAGCACAAGATCCTAGGCTTGCCTTTGTTGAGTGTAGTTGCTAGGCTTGGTATTCTCTGTCTTTCTAAACAGGGCCCTTTATCACTTTGTGTTTGATGCTTATGACAATTTTTTTTCTAGTACGTAACTTAAGAATGAGGGTCACCAGAGTCATGAGGACAGATGACCCTTTCCTCATATCCATCACAAAGAGTTCCCAGCAGCTTGGAAATAGAAGCCAAATATGGGGTTTGTGTCATGAAAAGAGTTGAAAGGTGCCCTGCTTTATTGCTTGAAGGCCCTAAGCTGGAAAAGGAGCCTGGTCGCTGGAGTTGTGCCCCCAGCAGAGCAACATCACCCAGGAGCACTACAGACCTGGTAGTAGGCTAAGGCAGGGTGGGAGCTCTTGAACAGTGAGAAAAAAAAATGTATCAGAATATCTGAATGAGACATGAAGGTTTTCATGATCCTCACAATCCTTGTGGCTGCACCATCCAGTAATCAGAAGACACTGTAGCCATCCACTTCCTCTATGTATCTCTATGAAACCCAAGGAGCGCTATTGACCCTAACATGGCCACGCCTCATTACACAGTGCTTTTTCAAATCATAGCTTTTAATTTACTTCTCCCCTCCTCCCCTTCCTTTCTGAAGGTGATCTTTCTGGAAGAGCGAGACACCCAGGGTCACACTCCAGTGAGCCCCAGCCACCTCACATACCTGCCAACTCTGCAGCTATACGCGCTTCATCTCCGGGACAACGGTGTGACTTCTGCAGGCTCCATGCCTCATTTAGCCCTGCTAACGGCCTAATTGGGTTGTAAAAATGCAGGAGCAGGAGCGTGATAAAAACAAACAAAAAAACACAAACCCAAAACAACAAACCAGCTTTGCTGTGCTTATTTGAGCAAGTGGAAAAGGAAAAAAACCCACACCAAAACCAAACCACAAACCAAACTCACATTTTCTATCTTGACTAGATATTTATGCATGTATCTTTGGAGGCATGATGCTGAGTGATTGTGCTGCTATCCAGATTAACATAGCAAGTGAATGAATGCCAGGAGAGGTCCAGATGTGGATGCCTCTTTCACTTCTTAGTAACGTTTTCCATGGGATTTAGGCTCCCATCTTCAGGACTTCACTTCCACATGGTTCTTGGTAGGGTCAGAGTTAAAGGTGCTTTCGTTATCTACATGGGAGGGGAAAGGTGAACGGGAGGAAAGGCAAGTGACCAGGCACTATTCCAGGCAAGGGGAATTAACGAAATGTTCATTCACCATTTCTTAGCCATACTCAACCCTCTCCTGGGAGGAATTTTGCTCCTTGCCACAGGAAAACCATTCTGCCCGCTCCTGAGATAGTCCTGTAATTTTGACCAGGAATCTATGACTCCCACAGAAGGAAATGCTACCTCTGCCCTTGGGAAATGTCAGAAAAAGAACTGGAGAGAGGTAAGAAAGACCATTTTTATATTTCAAAAGATGTAGAGCCTCTTCATTTAGAGATCCGTTGTCTAGCAATGACATGAGTTTGCAGCCACAACTTCAGTACTGGGTTCAGTTTTGGGGCCCTCAGTATAAGAAAGTCATTGATGTGCTGGAGCAGGTCCAGAGAAGAAAGCCAGTGAAGGGTCTGGAGAACAGGACAGGTGAGGAGCATCTGAGGGAAGTGGGGTTGTTTTGTCTGAAGAAAAGGAGGCTATCACTCCACAACTCCCTGAAAGGAGGCTGTAACAGGCTGGGGGTCAGCCTCTTCTCCCTAGAAACAAGTGACAGGACAACAGGAAATGGCCTCAAATTACACCAGTGGAGGGTTAAGTTGGCTATTAGAAGAGATTTCTTCACTGAAAGGGGTCTCAAAGGCTGGAATAGGCTCCCCAGGGAGGTGATTGAATTCATAGAATCATCATAGAATCAAGAAGGCTGGAAGAGACCTCAAAGATCATCGAGTCCAACCTGTCACCCTAAACCTCATGACTATCTAAACCATGGCACCAAGTGCCACGTCCAATCCCCTCTTGAACACCTCCAGGGATGGTGACTCCACCACCTCCCTGGGCAGCACATTCCAATGGTCAACCACTCTCTCTGTGAAGAACTTTCTCCTCACCTCCAGCCTAAACCTCCCCTGGCTCAGCTTGAGACTGTGTCCTCTTGTTCTGGTGCTGGTTGCCTGGGAGAAGAGACCAACCCCCTCCTGGCTACAACCTCCCTTCAGGTAGTTGTAGACAGCAATGAGGTCACTCCTGAGCCTCCTCTTCTCCAGGCTAAACAGTCCCAGCTCCCTCAGCCTCTCCTCATAGGGCTTGTGCTCAAGGCCTCTCACCAGCCTCGTTGCCCTTCTCTGGACATGCTCCAGCAATTCAACATCTTTCCTAAACTGAGGGGCCCAGAACTGGACACAGTACTCAAGGTGTGGCCTAACCAGTGCTGTGTACAGGGGTACAATGACCTCCCTGCTCCTGCTGGCCACACTATTCCTGATGCAGGCCAGGATGCCATTGGCTCTCTTGGCCACCTGGGCACACTGCTGGCTCATGTTCAGGCGCCTGTCAACCAGTACCCCCAGGTCCCTTTCCACCTGGCTGCTCTCCAGCCACTCTGACCCCAGCCTGTAGCTCTGCATGGGGTTGTTGTGGCCAAAGTGCAGCACCCGGCACTTGGATTTGTTGAATTCCCATCCCTGGAGGTGTTTAAAAGAGGCAAAAATGTGGTGCTGGGGAACACTGTTTAGCACCAGGCTTGGTAGAGTTAGATAATGGTTGGACTTGATGATCTATGATTCTAAGGTCCTATTCTCCAGCAATGACATGAGTACAGGACAAGGGGATGAACTAGATTCCCCTTCACCAAAATAAAAACCCAAAGTGTACTTCAGGGTGGAAAGGACAGACTTCTCTTTTAATTGTCCTTTTTTTCACAGAACCACAACAATTGGGAAAGACCTTTAAGATCACAAATTCCAACCATTATCTAGCTCTGTCAGGGTCAGTACTTCACCATATCCTTGAACATCATACCTAGACAAATTTTAAATACATGTAGGGATGGCAATTTAACCACTTCCCTGGCAGCCTGTTCCAGTCTTTGGTAACCCTTCTGGTATAGAAGTTTTTACTAATGTCTAATGCAAACCTCCCCTGGTGTATCCTGACACCATTTCCTCTTGTCCTCTCACTTATTCCTAACGAGAAGAGACCAACACGCACCTCACTACAACTTCCTTTCAGGGAGTTGTAGAGAACAATGAGGTCTCTCCTCAACCTCCTTTTCTCCAGGCTAAACAACCCCAGCTCCCTCAGCTGCTCCTCATAAGACTTACTCTCCACACTCTTCACCAGCTGCTTTGCTCTCTTCTGGACCTACTCCAGCACCTCAATGTATTTCTTGTAATGAAGGCCCCAAAACAGAGCCCAGGGCTTAAGGTGTGGTCACACCAGTGCCAAGTACAGTGAGAAAAATCACCTTTCCAGTCCTGCTGGTTACACTACTCCTGATGCAGGTCAGGATCCTAGTGGCCTTCTTGGCCACCTTGACACATGCTGGCTCACGTTCAGCCAGCTGCTCATCAATACTCCCAGGTCTTTTCTCCACTGAGCAGCTTTCCAGCTACTCTTCTCCAAGCCTGTAGTGTTGCATAGGGTTGTTGTGGTCTAAGTGCAGGTCTTGGCACTTGGCCTTGTTGAAGCACATCAATCCAACCTGTCCAGGGCCCTCTGAAGAGCCTTCTACCCTCACACCTACCTTGGTGTTCTCTGCAAACTTACTAAGGCTTCTCTCAATCTTCTCATCAAGGTCATTGATAAAGATATTAAAGAAAACTGGCTCAAGAACAGAGCCCTGGATAACACCAAGGCTTGGTGACCAGCCACCAACTGGATTTAACTCCATTCACTACCACTCTCTGAGCCTGGCCATCCAGCCAGTGTTCAGTCCAGCAGAGTGTACACCCATCCAGGTCTAGGGCAGATAGTTTTTTCATGAGAATGCTGTAGGGAGCTGTATCAAAGGCTTTACTGAAGCCCAGGTAAACAATATCCACTGCCGTTCTCTCATCCATCAAGTGGGTCACCTTGTCATAGAAGGAGATGAGGTTCATTAAACAGGACCTGCCCTTCATGAACCCATGCTGACTGGGCCTTATCACCTGGTTGTCCTGTAAATGGTGTCTAGTCTGATGGACTAGAATTTTTAAATGCTTGCCTCAGACTGGCAATGGCATAGGTATTGATAGTGGTGATGTGGTTACAAGTGCAATACACAAGCAGAATGTGGCATCAATCACTATGAGAAGACTGGCTCCATGCTTGGAGCTTTAAACAGGACAAACTTTGGAAATTTAGAATAACCATCAATCCAATTGACTGGTAGTATGAAACAAAATGGGAAATGTAAAATAGAATGTTAAGCCTATTAAAAAAAAAAAAAGGCCCTTCAAGCACAAAATATTTCTACTGCACCAGAAGCTCACTGAGATAAAACACAGCCAAAAAAAAAAAAAACTAAAAATCACTTATTTGTAGCATGGAAGAAAGGGGAAAGTCAAAGTTAATAAAGGAGAGAAGTTAATACAGTCAAGGAAGTACTAATAGTTAACAGTGGAAGAATCAAAAAAGATATTTTTGTAAATATTAGTGTGCTTGAGACTGGCCATCAGCCCATTGCTTGATGTGGGTGATCAAATTGTAAGTGGCAATCCAAAAAAAGGCGGAAATATCCAATAAACATTTTGTCCTTCGTACATTGTTTTGTCCTTGGAATGAAGCTGGAGAATGTATCATCCCATATTACGTCAGCACAACAAAATTCACTGTAGGTAATAAAAGGAGATGTGAGACGAGATCTGCTAAAATTAAATGTTTTCAAATCAACAGGCCTGGAGTCTTACATAAACTCAATGAGGAGTTCTCCGAACCACTAGTGTTGATACTGAACAACTCATGGAAAAATGGGAAAATTCCGAAGGTTTAGAGAACTGCAAGTGTATCTAGGTATTACACAGCTACTAAAGAAGGAAGGCCCAGGAAATAATAGGTGCCATTTCTCAATATCAATTTGGACACAGTAATAAAATAAGTCAGCATCCTTTCTAAAAATCAACAATGATAAAATACATGTGAACCATCTCGCCCAAAAAATCCATTGTTCTTTTTATGAGAAGCTGAATTGATAAAGGCATCTAAGGCATGTGATGGTACACACTTTAAAATGACAGTTAGCAGAGAGATTCAAAACTAGTTTGTGGGTAGATTTCAAAGGTTTTGCAAAAGAGACGGTATCAGTGAGCAGAGAAATTTCTAAAGACAGTCCTCTAGATAGTAAAATGAAACTGTATTTGTTAAAAACTGCAAAGAATGGGAAAGCTCGCAGTGAGAAGAGAATTTAAATGTAACGTTGAAATATACAAAATTCCATCTCTCCCCAGGAGACCAGTGCTTGTTCTACTGTGTTGTACTCAACATACTCATCTTTCTGGTAGCTCTGCATTGAGATGAACTCTATAACCAAATCTCATGTTTCAAGGCTTCTGTTGACAACCTGCAGGAGGGAAAGGACAATTTTTTTGATCCCAATTTACCCACACGCTCTAGGACGCTTGAGGGAAGACAAAGCTTCACTGATTGGCAGCAGCTAGACTGCAACTCTGGAAAAAGTTGCACCAGTGTCTTGCTAGGACACAAAGGATCTTTTTTTTCTGAAGTGCGTGTGTTGGTCTATCTTGCTCACATGCTGAGGGTCAAATTTAAAGTCAGATATGGAATTAGGAAGGAATTTTCCATCTCACGAAGACTGGCGAGAATCCCAAGTGCAACTAACTCACTGTTTTCTCAGCTCCCTAGACTTGCACAGGGAGATGCAAATAACAAACCCAGAGATTTAATAGATTTAAAAAATCTTATAAAAATCCCCAAACATATTTCTTCAGGGTATGCGATCACTGCATGACTTGAAAGGCCTGTTTTTTCTAAGTAAATGTGGAGCAAAAGATGCACGTATTTGGGGAATAGAAGGATAAAAGTGATGTTGTATCAATCAGGACAGTTTTACTGCAAGTTCCTTGGGGCAATGAAAGCAAACATGTTTAAAGAGTGTGCTACAAATGTGTCACTGACATAAAACAAGAATAGTGTAACACTGAATTCTGCTGCAGATTAACTAAACTTTGGTGGATGAGGAATTAACTCACTTAACAGAGCTGTCACCTTTCAGTTGTTTAGGCAGTCATAGAATCACAGAATCATTTTGGTTAGAAAAGACCACCAAGCACAATCATTATCTAACTCCACCAAGTCTGGTGTTAACCCATGTCCCATAGCACTGCATCTCTGCATCTTTTAAACACCTCCAGAGATGGTGCGTCCTCTTAGAGTACCTAAAAAAAATGACCAGAAAACGATCAAAAACCTAACCACTACTTGTAACTGTTAAAACTACTTTTGGTGTTGACATATCAATTTACTGACAAGGGAAGTGTTTCCTGTAGTGTCAGCACTGTAGAAGTTGAAGTCTAGGTCACATGTATACTTGTCTTGAGCATAAACAAAAAACTTTGATAAGTTCCAGATCCAGAGTTCTTTTCCTGTGGGTGCTACTGTAGTGAAGCAGAACAAGCCTGGTTTGATGTTCAGATAGCAGGCAAAACCTGCAGTGTTAGCAATGTGTGTGATACTTTGTTTTGACTTACAAACTGAACAGAGCAAAGACAAAGCCCCAAAGGAGAATAAATAGAGATGAACAAGAGGTCATTTTACTGAGAGCTCACGTTTATGAGAACTACTGACACTTAAAAGGGGAAGTGCAAACATTGAACTTGAAAAACTCATTCTCATGTCCTATTTTATCCTCTTTTTGATTGTACTGATTCAATACTCAAAGTATGTCATTGCTAAGCCACAGTCTACCAGATCCGTAGCCAGCTTAAAGAGTCAATATAACACAGATTGAAAGGGAATAATCTTCAAAGTTATCTATCAATGGGAAAAAAATTTACTTGAGCGAACCTGGGTCTCTGTGAATTTGGAAAACTCTATGAAAATACCAGACAGGCAATGAAAAAGTACCACAAGAATCAAGGCAACAAACATCTAGAAATTGTGTGGGAGCACCAAATTTTAATAAAATTGTTTGTTGTTAATTTTATTCTGTTAGTTCTGATAACATTGCTGAAGAGCCTTGCTAAAGAGTCAGCACAATCACCTTTGCAAATTATAAAATGTCAAGACAGACTGCTCGTAAACCTTCAAAAGATAACCTATTCGTTTCTCTTACTCTTTGGAAAACTAACAGGAAAAATTTCCAACAAAACAGAGCACCCCTCTATTGGTCTATCTGTAAGGAATCAAGAAGAGCACAAAACTAAAACTAGCATTTGTAACCTTCTTCTAAGCTCAACCCACTAGCAATGAAAATATTGCTAAGAAAGCAGTTGTAGGAGGTATCCAGTAAACAACTAAATCAGTTAAATGTCAAGTGCTCGCTCTATATGTTTGATTTCTTGCTAGCTTCATTTCTTGTTCAGTCACTTCTTGTGCAGTGTTGAATGCAGTAAAAGAAATCTCTGCTTCCTCAGCCAGTAAATAGATAACAATAAGCTTTAACTCCTGTGGAGGATGGAGCATGTTGAGACTGAATCACTGTTTCTCAGTAAAAGAACAGAATATTTTTCCACAGAATATTATCCTAATGGCATTGCATACTCCTCTCACAGCTTCTCTCCAGGGATCCAAGACTCCCTAACAAACATTAAATTAAGCCTTGCCACCAAAGACAAATGCTTCTTTGCCACAATTTGCAAGTGGCTGAATACAACAAACAGCTAAGACTTACCCATGCAAATTTAAAAAGAGGCATTCAGTATTTTATTTGTAAATATTTATTTCATTCCCCAAAAGTGAAATTGGAAAAAGTATACTATTTCATGCTAGCCTTTCTCCAACCCCTCAGCTCTTTGAAGCCTCAAACCATTGAGGCTATAAATTCAATTTCTGCATCTGGAGGCTCAGCACTAATAGCTATGTCTGGAACACCAGCATCAAGGGAGAGTAAGTGTCTTCAGAGTTTAGAGGAAGCCAGCAAAGGGAGAGACAGAAAAGATTTACATTATTTATTTTAGAGAGAGATTAGTAAGAGAAGAATATCATAAGAGCATGTTATTTTTACTAGCAGCATCTCAGTAAGAGCATCAAAAATTTACATACAGACACAGAAAAAAAAATACTTCACACCTTATATACCTTGTCTAGGTTCTCTCTCCAGAAAAAGTCATTGCTGGTTATTTCAGAACAAGACTGACTGAGCTAGGACAATTAACCTTCCACCACCAATTCAACCTTCATCTGAAATAACTATAAGTTGTTTAAACACTGAGAGAAATATTCTCTCTTATTTCTACCAATAAATGTCATTGTTAGCAATGCATAATCTTTCTCTTATGATTATGCATCATTACTTTAAAAAAAAAATTGCAAGCCTGCTGTACTCCAGTGCTTAAAATTTCCACTGACTGATAAAAATCCAGGGTGTTTTTGAAAACCCATACTGATTTTTTCTCTATGCTGACTGAAGGACAGATTTGAGTAAATGTCCCCAAACATATTGTGCTCATATTAAGGCCATCAGGAAGAGACAATGTTAAAACTGTACTTGCCACTTCAATGGACACTCCAAACTTGGCTACCAAAGCCCAGAAAGAGCTGATCAGAGACATTGGGAAAACCCAGGAGGCTACTCATCTAATGTTTACACATTGATTAAGTCAAAAAATCTGAGTCTTAAGAACTTAAAGAGTGCTGAAAACCAGCAGGACTTTGGCTCACATATTTTCAAGTATGTGTTTACTACACAGGTGACATTCAGAGTTTGAAAACCACACATCAGCCATCTCTAGAACAAATGTCAACTGAAGTTCCCTCATGTAGTGAACGGTATCAATAGAGGTTATTTTTTCCCATTATATATCAGATGAACTGTCCTGGGGCACATTAAGAGGAGTGTGTCCAGCAGATCCAGGGAGGTTCTTCTCCCCCTCTACCCAGCCCTGGTGAGGCCCCAGCTGGAATACTGCATCCAGTTCTGGGCTCCCCAGTGCAAGAGGGACAGGGATCTACTTGAAAGAGTCCAACGGAGAGCTATGAGGATGATTAAGGGACTGGAGCACATGCCCTATGAGGAGAGGCTGAGAGCCCTGGGGCTTTTCAGTCTGGAGAAGACTGAGAGGGGATTTAATAAACATTTATAAATATCTGAGAGCTGGTTGTCAAGAGGGAGGGGACAGGCTCTTCTCAGCTGCACCCCGTGATAGGACAAGGGGCAATGGATATAAACTACAGCACAGGAGGTTCCGCCTCAAAATGAAGAGGAACTTCTTCACTGTGAGGGTCACAGAGCCCTGGAACAGGCTCCCTGGAGAGGTTGTGGAGTCTCCTTCTGTGGAGTCTTTCAAGACCTATCTGGATGCATTCCTGTGTGACCGGTGCTAGATTCTATGATCCTGCTCTGGCAGGGGGGTCCCTTCCAACCCCTACCATTCTATGATTCCATGATTCTGAAGTCCAGTCAGGCCTGCTTGGCCCTGATCTGGATGAAAGACTAGAAATGGATCATTCCTACATACCATAAGGTTACAGTCACTTGATTAGGAAATGGGTCTTCCTCTTTCTGACCTCAAATTGTATTGTGAATTTGAACAAACAAGCCCACTTTCCAATACAACTTTTATGTGCTTCCATTATTTGATTTTACATAACTTTACTTTCTCTGTCAAATTCTATCCTCATTTTTCCTTTAGGGAAATCTAATCCAAACTATTCTCAATCTTTCTCTTCCCTATTTGCCCAGAACCACAAGAACCCGCTGTTTTGTTTGAGAACACACACACACTGGCAGACTGATCAAATCCAGGCACAGCTCAGGTCTTGGAAGTGGGGCTTTTAATTTGTACTGAAGAACAGATATCTCTTACATGCAGAGCACGAACCACAGAATCACAGAATTGTTTCAGTTGGAAAAGACCTTTAAGATCATCAAGTCCGACCATCAACCCAACACCACCATGCCCACTAAACCATTTTTTTTGAACACCTCCAAGGATGGTGATTCCACCAGTTCCCTGGGCATCCTGTTCCAATGCTTCACTATAAAGCAAGAGGACTGAATCAAATTTACCAGGATGGGAAACGCTTGACAATAGGAAATTTAGGCACAGTGGAAAAAAAATACATAGTAACAGAAGTCAGCAGGTAGATTAAGAGGACACAGCTTTGAACAAACTCTATTCTAATTATTGAGCACAGAACAAATAATATTTAAGGAAGTTTCTTTGTCTTGATTTGATGTACCTTAAAAGGATCCAATATGTAAACTAATAATAGTTTAAAGTTTATGAATCAGAATCATTGAATCATTTTGGTTGGAAAAGTCCTTTAGGATCATCGAGTCCAACAATTCTCTATCTCCACCAGACTTGGTGCCAAACCATGTCCCTCAACACCACATTTCTGCATCTTTGAAACACCTCCCGGAGGAGCCTGTTCCAGTCTTTGAGAACCCTTTCAGGAAGAAGGTTCTTCTAATAACCAACCTAAACCTCCCTTGCTGCACCTTGAGGCCATTTCCTCTCATCCTATCACTTGTTACTAAGGAGAAGAGACCAACACCCACCTCACTACAACCTTTAAGTGAACAATAAGTGGAGAACAGCAAAGGAAATTCATTCCTGATACAAATTTCTGAACAAATATTAAAATCTGTGTAAAGTTAACTAATGTTTCAGAACCAGAATCAATTTTACCTATATTCAGTTTGTAACTATCTGATCACTTATGTGTGATTAAATCACTCTGTAACCATGGAGCAGGAAGTTTTCCTCAAAGTACAGCTGAACCTGAAACATGATTTTGCTATTTTGTTTAAATGAGCTGAAATAACTTCAGTCGCCTGAACAAGACCTGAGCTCAAAAATCAACTAGCTTAGCTCCACATGAGCTCAGATTTCTGCTGCTCTGCTTATCTTTTTTTTTCATTGTTGTCTCAATATAGAATGAATGAGAATGACCTTTTGATTTTTCAACTATCTGAGAATTGCATTATCATACAATCTTTATTTACATCATCATACAGTATTCCTAGAATAGTATCATCCTAGGCAGTTCTTAGTGTAATTTTATGGGTATCAATATAGAGTCTTGGAAGATAGTGTAAGAAGGATATAGCTTGTATAGCTGTCTGCAGAGTTAACTACAAGATCCTTTCATTTTCTTCAGGCACTGAGTCAAAAACAGAGGTACAGTGAATAACAGGTGGGATAAGGTTTTCCATTTGATACAGTTATGGATTTTGTTCAGTGAGAACATTTGTGTATTTTTATATGTAATTATTACTCTAAACCATTTAAGATGCACTCTGAACATGCAGTATGTTAAACAGATGTCAGGACTGCAGTGGGTTTTGCAAACTAAATAATCATAGAATCATTGAATTGTTCTGGATGGAAAAGACCTTTAAGAACACTGAGTCCAATAAGTCTCAACGACATCTGGTGCTAAACCATGTTCCTCAGCACCACAACTCTGCCACTTTTAAACACCTCAAGGAATGCAGATTCAACCACCTCTCTGAGGAGCATATTCCAGGGTTTGAGAACCCTTTCAGTGGAGAAGTTTCTTCTAATAGTCAACCTAAACCTCTGCTGGTGCAACCTGAAGCCATTTCCTCTTGTCCTGTCACTTCTTACTAGGGAGAAGAGACCAACACCCACCTTGGTACTACCTCCTTTCAGGTAGCTGTAGAGAGGGAGGTCTCCTCTCAGACCAGACTGAGTGGAAAAGGGTTGGGTTTTTTTCTCAAGATTTACACAATCCATACCAATAGGGATTGTACTACTTAATTAATAATAGAAAATAAAGACAGCAGAAAGCGATGCATCTAAGCATCCTTTAAAATACATAGCTTAAACATCTGACTGAGAAGGGGCAATGTGCTGCAGTGAACAATTACACATAAGTAAATGTTGATGTACAAGACCTTCCCAGATTCTCCAAGCTGGCTTTGGTATAAAACCAGAGAAGGTGAAACAAACATAGGTTTATGCTATCTTAGCAGTTTCCCAAATCCAGTAACAAACAGGGAGGCCAGCCCCAGCCATGTATGCCACTGCTGGGGGTTCCAACACGGTTTTTGATAAATGAGGACCCGCTGGGAGATGGATAATTCCCACAGTTCTTTTCCCCAAGTACAGGAAACACTGAGGGACCTGGCTGGTACTGAGGAAATAGGTCTCCAAATTATAGAAACATCGCAATTTAAAAAACATTCTCTGTGAACCTTGTGGATGAAACAAGTACATAAGCAAAGCAGAGAGATCCCATAGGTCACTATGTTCATCTTCAACTTCTATCAGCCCACAGTATTGAAAGAGAAAGGTTAGTGCCTTGAGTTACCTAACCCCATTGCCAGTTGCATTAGTGAAACTCTGTTTCCTTAATTAAGAAATATAGATTTCATAATCCCTTTTGCCAACAGGATGCAAACTCCTGATCATCTCAAATATTTCATTTAGGAGGAAATGTGCATCGTTAGGTATACACCAGCACTGCTGCCGTGCTTAACTAAGAATTAGTTCCTAGCAATTGTTCTTGTAATGTTCCCTGAATAATTTTTGCAGCTGCTTTGCTTCTAAAGAAGGTGGCATAATATTAGTGTAACTATCATAGAGATAAGTTAGCTGGCAACTACAGGCTGAAGTCAGAGATAAATATTCAGAACCAAAAAAAAAAAAAAAAAGTAAGAGCACAAATACCAGTGACAAACAGCATGATTTAGGCTTTAAAATGTTTTAAATAATCATCAAAAATTCCCCTTTTTCATCACCAAGCCTGGCTATCATATCATTTTCAAACTTGAATGCAAGCTGCCACCTAGATCTGTATTTAGATCAAGGACATGAAGTGTAAAATGAATATAAGCACCCAACAATAAAAATCTGAACCTGAAAATTACAGCTGTATTGTTACTACTTTGATATTCCTTGGTACAAAATGGGAACCTACTATGCTGTAATTAGACATTTTAAAAAGCTCTTTTAGAACTTTGGATGAAAGACAGTAACCGAATGCCAAGCTGTTGTCAACTGTTTTCACTGCTTGGAATTGTATAGTCAAATCCTCGTTCAGTCAAGCCAGCTTTTCTTATTTCTGAGACAGCTATTGCAATGTGCTCTGACTTACTTCTAAGCAAAGCTTTCAAACAAAGCCACGTAATGTAGGGCTGTTTCCAAAAATGCCCAGAAAAACAAAATCTTAATGCTCCACATGTGCTATGTGAAAATGTATTCTTTACTATTTACAAGATGTTACTGTTTTCACTGGCCATCCCTCCAAAACTACCTGCCAGTTGCAAACTGCCAACAGCAACAGAAAGCCATCAGAACAAACTGTGTCCTCAGCATCACCTAGACTCTTCTGTATCCCCAGTTTGTTGGCCCAACCGTCAACAATTCTCAATTGCACATCCGTAATTCTCTAAGCAATGCACACAAATCGCTGTCAGCAACCCGTTTTGCATTGCTAATAGCAACCACAGTGCCCAAGATTTACTTTAGTCATTAGTAACTGCAGCTATAACCTTGATAAATATGACAAAAAACATACTGAATAAGAAATAGAGACTACTAAAAATCATCTCCCAGAATAAAATTTCAGCTTAAATATTACAAACATTAATAAAATCCCATCCTTGGATGTTTAAAAGACAGAGAAATGTGGTGCTGAGGGACAGGGTTTAGCACTTAGATAACAGTTGGACTCAATGATCTTAAAGGTCTTTTCCAAATAAAATTATTCTATGATTCCATAAAAGCATGACATTGCTTACAGGAAAGGTATTTTGGCAAAACTGTAACACTTTCAGGAAAAAAAAAAGGACTAACATAAGTAATGTAAATTATTTTGAAGTGCTGAAATTAAAATAACCTGTCCCTCAACAATAATCTTCGATGATAGATAATCTTCTTGCAAAATGTTTTTGGGATCACTAGTCTCATTTGCCAGGAACTGTCACCAATCTAAAGGTTCTAAAAAAAATCATGAAATGTAGCTCTCAGCAGCAACAGTCCCCATCTAGAATCATGGAAATTAAGTCCTATGCCTCTGTATCACTAACAGGCAGTAACTCTATTTCTACAAATACCACAAAATCATGGAATCTTTTGGTTGGAAAGGCTTTTAAGATCATTGATTCCAACCATTATCTAACTCAACCAAGTCTGGCTGAGTTCCATGTTCCTCAGTGCCACGTCTCTACAGCTTTCAAACACCTCCAGAGATAAGGATTCAACCACCTCCTGGGGAGCCTGTTCCAGTCTTTGAGAACCCTTTCAGGGAAGAAGTTTCTTCTAACAGCCAACCCAAACCTCCCCTGGTGCAACTTGAGGTTATTTCCTATCATCTTGTCACTTCTTACTAGGGAGAAGAGACTGACCTTCACTTTGTTTCAATCTCCTTTCAGTAGTTTTAGAAGGTCTCCCCTCAGCCTCCTTTTCTCCAGACTAAACATCCCAGTTCCCTCAGCCACTCCTCACAAGACCTGTTCTCCAGACCCTTGACCAGCTTCATTGCCCTTCTCTGGAAATGCTCCAGCACCTCAATGTCTTTCTTGTAGCAAGGGGTGCAAAACTGAACCCAGAATGTTGACATACAAGCAAGGAATAGTTCATTAGGAGAGAGAGGAATCAAACATTGTGTATGAAAAGTACGTCATTCTCATACAAATATCAAACGTGGCACACTCAGCCTTGCAGTCCCTCATATTACATCAATGACCCTTTTCACTTCCACAGCCACATAAGGGATGATGTTCTTACCATATTTAGGCATGTCTGTAAGAGAGTGGACAGTGCCAGTGCTGTACATGACTCAACTCCCACCCCACCACTGCCTCTTGTCAAGTCTACACACCTGCTCCAGCCCTTCTCATGACCGCTGGTTTCAGTGCTACTGCTGCAGGATCTTTTGTGGCATTGCTCCGCCAACTACCTTATGCAGTGCTGTTGATATAACTTCAGACATATTCTACTTCAGCTACAGCAATTCCATTTTGGCCAAGTACTGAAAAACAGGTACATGCAGGCCCCTACCTGTGTAGCTTTATCATTGCACACAGGAAGTCCAACAAGGAACATACTGTTCACCAACCAGTATGCATGTGTATTTTATGGTTGTAGTGAACTCCTCCTCATGTAGAGTGCCTTGTGTCCAATTTTTGTTGCTGTTTGTTCATAAAACACTCACCTCAAATGAAAAGTGAAATAGACACTATGAAAGCAATGAAAATAACTACAGCAAACCAAAGCCCCAGTCTGCTTCATTCTGGCTGTTTCCAATGTATGGTGACAGATCCTGTGTGTGTAAAATTCCAGCCACGGAGTTACTGATGCCATCTGTGGTCAGAGCACAAACTCAGCAAGAATGGTTACCAGCAAGAATGACTTTGGCCATGTGGTTTCATGTGAACATCAATTTTCCTTACTGAAAGAATGGTCAAGCATTGGAACAGGCTGCCCAAGGAAGTGGTGAAGTCACCATCTCTGGAGATGTTATAGCATGTTAGGACATGGTTGAGTGGGCATAGTGGTGTTGGGTTGATGGTTGGACTTGATGATCTTAGATGTCTTTTCCAACCTTAATGATTCTATGATTCAACTAAAACCAAACACTTCTAGCTCTCTCGTGCCTGTGAACCAAAACTTCAAAACTTAAGTAGAGTGAAACAAATACGGTTATCACAGATGCTCCAGAAGAGGAAGGGATGGCAGTTATTAACATGGAGAAACTAAAGCTCAGGTCCTCAAAAGGTTCTTGAGATAGTCATCACCCACTTTACACAATGAGATTTTTCCTCCCTCAAAATTTCCATCCAGCTGCTGCTTAAGCCTGAAGGATTGGTATCTCGTCTCTGCAAATCAACACACTGACACTGTGCCTCCTGTGCCACTTCACTGCTCAGAGCTCTCAACCAGAAGTCCCCAGGCAGCCTGTTCAAGGTACGTCCCCTGATATTTGGGAAGTAAAAAGCAGCATAATCTGCTATTGGCGTATTTGTTTAAGATAAAGCCTAAAGTATATCAAGAATTCAGATATATCCATTCACATGCCACTGTTGATACTAATGTTTTCATTCTTGTTATGGTGCTTTAGTCAAGGGTTTCATATGGAGTAAAGCATTGAAAGGATGTGGTACAACAGGTGAAGCTTCTTTCTGTTGGTTAGAAACCAGACTTTTACATCCAGTTTGCATTCACTAAGCAGATCCAGCCCTTTCAATCTCTAATGCATAAACTAGGTGAATTAGTTGCCCCCCTATGGCAAGCTAAGGACTAAAGGCAGATTTTCCTGAAATAATAAATACAGGCAGCAGACGATTTAGGATTACAGCTCATCTTATAAATCTGTGTATTTTCAATGAATGGGAGGAAACTCCCCAGCAGGGTTTGGCATTTTATCAAGAATATATGCAAGAATATGTGCAAGAATATAACAGTCTTGAAAAATACATGTCTGTGTAGAAGACATAAAACATCTATGGGACTTAAATATGGAGTAGACTAGTTGTCCTTTTAGCAGACTGTTGTCTCCTGCTCTCTCCAAAGTCTCTTAGAGGGAACTACCTCCACAAACCCAAACTACTTACAAAACACTTGTGTAGAAAGAATGGCATCTAAACAGCTGCAACATTGTCTGATGTGGAGTGTGCTGCTTGGTCTAGACTGGGTAGAGCTTAGTTAAATTTCTCCTCAAAGGCTAAATGTAAAAAATATCTTTGAAAACGTAAACCAGGAGAGAGATCTGAAAGTTGGATTGCTGTTGCAAAGCTTGGACAGCTGGCTTGCTCAGGATTAGTCAGAAGTTCATAACGAGTACCAATTATGGTATGTTCAAAATATTTTAAAACATACACAGCTAAGTAAGTCATCTTGAAAGTAGCTACCATAGCAGACTCATCACGGTACATGTGGCCCCATTCAGTCATGGCTTCCCACAATGGGTTTTTGAGTGGTGCCTAAGAACTGAGCAGAAATGTGTGCTGTGTGTAGCAAAGACAGCTATGAGGTAAACGATGGAAGAAGATGGGAGCAAGGAGGCAATCTCTGCCACAAGCACCAATTATTAGACGTGGTGATGAGGGACATGGTTTAACATTAGACTTGATAGAGTCAGAGAATGGTTGGACTTGATGATCTTAAAGGCCTTTTCCAACTGAAGCCATTCGATGGTTCTGTTGAGGTACTACTACCCTAGATACTTAAACCTGCCTTGCTAGAGTATCATGTATAACTACACTGGCTGGCAGATGTGACACAAGACCTGTAAAAGATCCTTGGCCTTCTTGGGCACAGCATTTGCAAGCTAGGTGACATACTGCTGTGCACCTGAAATCATACAAGAGGGAAGGGTGCCAACAAAACTGTCTGCAAGCTCTAGATCAGTTCAGGCTTCTCAAAGAAGAATTTAAGTGGAAGATTGGATGAACAACCAATCTGCTACCTCAGTTCCTAATCTGTAAATTCACTGATTGAACCCCATCACCACCAAACCTCAACTTCCCCTTTTGTTTTCACAGAATAAAAGAATCATTGAGGTTAGAAGAGATCTCTAATATCACCAAGTCCAACCATCAACTCAACACTAGCATGACCACTAACCCATGTTCCAAAGTGCCATGTCTGCAAGTTTTTTGAACACCTTCAGGGATGGTGACTCCACTATGTCACTGAGCAGCCTGTTCCAATTCCCAACCACTCTTTCAGGAAAGAAATTCTTCTTAACATTCAATCTAAACCTCCTCTGGTGCAGCTTCAGGCCATTGCCTCTTGTCCCATCAACTAGTTACTAGCGAGAAGAGACTAATATGCCTCTGTAGGGAGTTTTGTGCCATGGACCACATGAACACAGCCATAAGTGGATGCTCCTGGAGAGCTCCCAAGTTTGCTGAACGCTTTGACACTAACAGCCAGTGTAAGAGAGACAGATCTGTCACACATTCACTGAAGCGGTCAGTCTGCTGCCACCCCCATTCCCTCCTGATGCTTCCCATACTACGGGAGTCAGAAGTAATGGGGCTGGAGAAAACCTCCCCATAATATCATGCTCCTCCATCAGCTTGTCTTCAGTGGTGCTCAGGTTCTCGAACAAAGAAAATTCATAAGCAAATGCTTAATTAATTGTGCCAGGCAATCAGCAAGCCCAAGGGTAGAAAGACAGTAATGGGAAATTAATATCCCATTTTCAAGAACATAAAGGTTCCAAGGTACAAAGAAAGCACAGAGAACAGAAAACACAGGTTAGATGATACTTCTTGCAAAAGAGGAAAACAACTCTTAAGCTCTACCTTCAGGAGATGTTGACAGGAAATGGAAAGATGAAATATCTTCCATCTCCTTAACCTAATTTGCCTGAGACAACTCCAGCATTTTATGGAAGGGACCAGACAAACAAAACAGAGCATACTGTAGACTGCTACTCATTACGAGATGTCCTCCCAGGCCAGCAGCTCTACTGCTTGCAAAGGGGAGCACAGTGCTCTGAGCAGTGTCATGATGCTATAAGGACTTGCTGGCTGAAGACAAGGAAGCAAGCAGAGCTTCTTACAGCAGGGGTGATTTATAGTGATTTCAGATTTTGCTTTGAGTTGCTCTTAAATGTTATGTTTCTCATAAGATGCATGTAAAGAAAACCAAGGCCCAAACTTTCAAGATTCCAAGTGTCCAAGCATAGCAGTGGCACAACAGGCAAACAGAAGTATCAGAAATCAAACCCCTTCAATTAAGGTGAGCTTTCTGTAGATTCATAGTACTCATAATAAACACCCCTAAAAATAATCCTGAAGTATTAAATTCTATGAGTTCTTGTGCATTTGGTTTGCATCTGTTAGCTAACTTTTAAAGCTCACATATTGCTACTTTCAAGTAGTGAGTTTAATTAGGAAAGTTACTAAACTGATCCTATAATTTAAGCAAGTGTTATTCAGAATTTGTTGTCACTCATTAGAGGTCACTTAATGTGTTCCTAACTTACTAAGCTGAAATAACTTCTAGATGCTGAATACCAGTAAAAGTCTCAAAATGAATCTACTTGCACAAACTATTGCACAAATCAAGTGTATTAAGGAATTTCTGCAGACAACAGCACATACACTGAGCTGATTTTTAGATACCAACAGTTTAGCTGCAATGAATGGAGTATTCAGGTAATTTACCTACTGTTTTGACTGTGAGATGTCTGTGAACAGAATGAGTTTTACCATTTATTTCAGGACCATACATGCACCTTTCTGGTTGCCTTATGGCCATGTATCATTTTTTGAAAGGACTGAATTCCAGTACATGAGTGTTCACAGACTGCATCATAAATTCAAGACTACACATTCCCCTCTCTCCACTGATCTCCCACAGATGCCAAAAGGAAGCTTGTACAGAGATCAAAGGAAGAATTTGGGCTCTGTGTAGTAAAATAAAACTTTGAGTTGTTATTTTTTGACATCACATTCAGAACTGCTCACTGGAAAATGTTCCCTTTGCTAGGACTATTGCCACCTTTGCTCTTCTCTTTTTCCTTCCCTGTTCTTCTTTCTTTTTTCTGCATTCTGTTTCTCCTCTTTGCACTTGTCCTCACCAATTCCCATTTCCTGTGCAAGGTGCTGGAATGGTCACTGTTAGCAGTCAAACTGTCACCACTAACCATGAGTACTTGCATTCTGACAAGTCCTCAGGAGCAATGGTGCAAATCTACCTCTAGACTTTGGACACAGCATGACAACCCTCACTTTTCTGCACAAGAGAATATTTGGTATCTGTACCGACAGTGTCACAGTAGTGCTTAACATACCCTCTCAGTTTTCAAGAAACAGCAATCAGCACTTACTGACTGCCATGGCCAGATAGACAACCACACAAGGTGTATCTTGCCCACCACAGTACTTGGCACCAGTAGTCTCTGTTCCAGCGCAAGGAACTGTAGGCAGAGACAGGTTAATATGCCATCCCCAAGTACCCCAAACTAAATAAATAGAAATTATCAAGTTCAGTACCATAAAGTTTTCCCTCCAATTCCAAAGTGGATTTAGATCAGTAAAGTCAGTTTCAGATACAGGGGATCTAGTTACAAGGGCAGTCTGATGACTGCAGAGAAAGAAGTAGCTGCCTGACCCAAACTCCTCTGCTTTGCCTGGTCCAATAGGGTAACCATCCCTTATAACAATACAGGTTTTCGCATGGGAATTCCATTGTGCTTTAGAAACCCCTGTTTTTAAACAAGACATTTGTAACAAGACTCTGTGAGGCACAGTCCTTACTCCCCCCTTTTAAAAACAGAAAACATAAAGGAAATGGTTTGCTAGAGGTCAGTGTCCAAGCTCAGAACAGATTCTGGAATTATCTTTTCAATTAAGTCACTAGATCATGGTGACTCCATTAGCATTTCACATACATGTGAAGAGATTACTATCTCTTCAGTTTTGTGAGCTGAGCAGTTCCTCTATCCTAACTGCCTCAGCAGAACATAAAATGTGCTTGTACAGAATTAGCCCTGATACATCAACAGAGATTTTCAGACTAAGGCTACCACCAGTCTATCAATGCCGCCCCCCCAGTCTGCTTGAGTGTCAATAATGTTCTTACAATCATTGGCACAAATTAGTGCAGTTAAAGCATTCCACAAGCCTTTCAGTTAATAAGTTACTGAGAAAGCCTATCAACTTATGCAGAAGAGGTTGCTTGCAACCAACAGTAGACGCAATGCTTTGCAACCAACATGCAGATGGAATAGGAGCAGACTGAAAAGCTCCCACTTGGTGGTTTTGCTTGTATTTCAGAAGACAATCCAAACAAGCTTATCAGGTATCCAGACAGATTTGAGGTTTGAGAATGGCGCAAAGGGTGTCAGACTGAGAGACCCAGAACCTGAATTCTTTCACGGAGCTGTGAAGTTTAGCACAAGAGTTAACTACAACCTACTCTGTGAATATCTTTTTATTGCTACTTTGAGAATTATGTAAAAATTCTGCCCGCATGTCACCCACTCCATCATTAGCCTCACTGAGAGGTCACAGGTAGGACAGTCTGGTATCTGTGATGAGATTTCACACACTCGGCATAGAGTTGGGATCACCCTAATCATTTTATAGATGACCCAGCCATGTCATGTCCTAGAATGAAAAGAAATTACTTTTGGATGTTTTATATGCCTTCTTATCACCAGCCATCAATCTGCTTTAAAACTACTACCTATATTTCAACAACTTCAATTACATTAATTTAATGTAATCTGTTGAAATGGTGTTTTACCTGAACAGCCACCAGATCACTTCACCACCACTCAGTACTGCTCAGCAAAAAAAACCCTAACGACTATCCCGCTAACTTTTTCCACTCTCACAACGTGGATGTATCTGGATGTACCAGTAAAGGTACAGGGAACAGAACTGGATGCTATTCCCAAAGCTGGATCTTGCATTTTTCATTGAAAGAACTTAGCCCTGCAGCATGGTGAGAAGTGTAGGACAACAAGTGAAAAGAGTCTGCAGTTGCCCGGCCTGAATCAAGAACATGAGTTAAAGACTCTAATTTCCACAATTAGCATAAACACTTTCAGGGACACACACTGCCTGAGAAACAGCCTTAGCAACGCCTCACTAATACTCCCCTGACCTCGCCCCTCCCAGCACATCCCCACTGCATTTACACCGGGTGGTGGAACCCAACTGAGGCAACAGACACACAGTTGGTAATGGGAAAACTGGAGAAGCCTCCAAAGCTACACTGTGCCCCCACATACAATACGACCAAACAGGGCATGGCTGGGAGATGTAGGTCGTTACCTCCCCTACTCTTCCAAGTCCAGCCCAGCATATCCATCAGGATATATTGTAGTTTGCACCAGGACTGCACAGAAAAGCAGAGAGAGATGGTTTTGTGGGGCACAGATGGGCAGTGAGTAGAAGGGCTGTGCATCATGGACCATGTTTTTCCTACAACTGAGTCAGTAAAACATCCATAAAAAGGGAAACGCTTCAAGCAAACATAAAAAAGTAGTTCTAAGATTCCCATCCTTTATCCGCAGAAGTCAAACCGAAGATTTTTAAAGGCAGATTCATTCATTTGTAGAACTTCTCCTTAGACTTACAGTGAAATTTGGTTTGAGTAGTGTTAGGAGCTCCCCAAAACTCCTAATTGTGTTGTAAACCGTTTTGCAGGATGCTGTTATTTGCCAGTTTCTATCAGGACCACTCGAGGTGATTTATTTTTTCCCCAGCACTTGTGATTTCAGTAAAACAAACTGTTGCTCTCTCAAGTTTAGTTATAAATTACTGCTCTTCCCCCTCACTATTATTTCTAGATAACTTCAGCCAGAGAAAACATCGCTTGAGCTCTACGGAAAAGTTCTCCTTTCGCCCTGTCCTACATGTATCCAGAAGTCAGCCTGCCCAAGATTTGGGGAGGGGAGGCCGAGAGGGTCCCTGTGTGGAATTACGCCTGCATCTGACATGGACGGCTGGGCTCAGCCCCAAACGCCGCAAGTGTCTTCGGCTTGCCTCCGCCTCACCCTGCCTCTCTGGCGGTTCTCTGCCCCTCCGGGTTTCTGCACCCCTAAAATCAGACTCCGGCGTTGCACGGCGGTTACCTTCCCTCCCCGTGCAAACACCGCAAGGCTTCGCCCCGTTCCGTCCCAGCGCTGCTCCCCCAGAGCCGACGGGCTGGCCCCGGCGGGAGCACTTTGCCCGCCCCGCTCCCAGCCCCTGGCCCCGCTCCCGGACCCACCACCCACCTGCCCCCCACGAGCCCGCTCACCTCGTCCCGCCGCCGGGGCTGCTCCTGCCGCCACCAGCTCCTGCCCTTACTCCAGCACTGGGCAGGGCAGCGGCAGCAGCAGCGGCAGCAGCATCCCCCGCCAGCCCCCCCAGCTGCCGCGGCGGCACTTGCAGCCTCACGGGAGAACCGGCGGCGAGAGGAGGAGGGGGTGGGAGAGAGAGAGAGAGAAACCCCTGGTCAGGGCCCCGGCCCAGCCCTCCCCGCCGCCTCCGCCACACGGGCCCGCTCCCAAGGGCCACGCCAGGCGGAGAGGGCCCACCCGGGCGCGCCCCGCTCCGCGCAGCGCCCGCAGGTAGCGGCCCACAGTCCCGCTGCTCTCGGGAGCGGTGTTTCCGGCTGGGGCAAGGCGGATACCACCCGGGAGGCGCAGAGAAAAGTCGTGTGCCGCTTCGTGAGCCGTCCGACAGCCGAGCGATGGCACAGAGGGCTACGGCCGCGGTGCGAGGGCAGAGGCCTGGCTCCGGCGGCACGCGGCAGGTTGTCACCCGAGTTCCCAACCCATGAGCAGGGTGTTACAGTTGGGACAGAAACCGTGGCTCACTCGTTCTTCCCTTCCAGACTGGGAGGATCTTCCAGTTCACACTAACAAAGTCTGGCAACCTGTTTTAAGAAGTCGGGCCACCTGTTTTGTGTTGTTCCCTGGTACCTGAACTCTGTGCAGTCTTTACTGCAGAGAGGGAGAACTACAGACTTGTAGTTCTTTGAATCATAGAATTGTGTTGGTTGGAAAAGACTTTTCAGATCATCAAATCCAACCATTATCTAACTCATCCAAGGCTGGTGCTGAACCATATCCCTCAGCATCCCATCTTTGCTGCTTTTAAACGCCTCCAGGAATGGGGATTCAGCCACCTCCCTGGGAGCCCGTTCAGTATTTGAGAGTCCTCAGGGAAGAGGTTTCTTCTAATACCGGACCTAAACCTCCCCTGATGCAACTTGAGGCTCTTTCTTCTCATCCTATCAGTTGTTACCAGGGAGAAGAGACCAACACCCACATCAGTACAACCTCCTTACAGGCAGTTGTTGAGATTGAGAAAGTCACCTCAGCCTCTTTTTCTCCAGACTAAACAACCCCAGTTCCCTGAGACACTCCTCACAAGACCTATTCCTCAGACCCTTCACCAGCTTCATTGCCCAATGTCTTTCTTATAGTGAGGGCCCCAAAACTGAGCCCAGTACTGAAGGTCTGGCCTCACCAATGTTGAGCACAGGGGAACAATCACTTCCCAGGTCCTGCCAGTCACTCTTGAAGCACATTTACTTTCTCAAAAGAGAAAATCTTCATCTCGCTCTGTACAGTAAACTGTTCTGTGTGGTTGTGTGGATACATACAGCCCCAGATTTGCTAGATTCATCCAAATGGGCAGTTTACTTGCATCTGAAGAGTTGAAATCCCAAGAACAAAATGTTGCACTGTTATTTGGTAGCTCTTACATGACTTGGCTTTTGCATGTCATAAGACCTGTCAGCGCTGGTTGAGAGTGACACTGTCTTTTGAGATTGTTACAGGTTTTATACCTGAAACTTATTTGCCTAATACATTGCAGGAGTCGAGGGGATGGTTTGAGGAAAAGTAGCACGTACCCTATTCTCAGATTCTGGTGCCATTCTGTAGTCCAAAACTACTGGTCTGGACGTGTCCTGAAAGTCCAGTTTTCATTGTCCAAAATAAAAAATAATCAATAGAAATGTTGTTAGAGTTGCAATGTACTGGTAAGAGTGACATTTAATGTATATAAGAATTGTATTGTATTTTTCACCCTGAAGACATGACTGAGACTTTTACTGTTGAAGGAGACCCACAAGGCTTAACTTTAATAGACGACTAGTCTCTGTATTAACAGAATTGCCAGGGGACTTAAAGCCACCTAGGTCCTCCCATGGCATTTCATGAATTGGGATGCAGTTAATTTTGATAAATAATTCTATTTATTTTCCCTGTTCCCTATGAAGGTTAAACTAAACCTTCATTTAGGAACTCAAACCTAACACTTCCTTGCAGCAGTCAAAAGTGTTAAAGTTTTGAATGCCAAACCAAAATAAACTCATTTGAATGAACAGTAGAGACTTCTTTGTGCACCAAATCACATTTTTCAGGACCATGCTGTAGTGCAGCAACAAAACTAAATATTCTTTAAGACTGTCCTCTGGTTGTGCAGAAACAGAGGGAGAAGAGGAAGATGGTTATTTTAAATAATACTTTAGCTATAGTTATGGGGATGAGAGAGGAAAGATGGAAGAAAACACGAACTTAAAAATAGGAAGTGATCCAGATCAGATCACCTTTCCAAACCTCTTCCACAACATCTGTAAGTCAGACATTGCTGTATTCAGTGCTGCATTACCCTAACTTAGCCAACCATAGAATTTATGCCATAGACTACTGATATGAGATTAAACAAGGCCAAGTGCTGGGTCTTGCACTTGGGACGCAAAATCTCCAGGCCTGGGGAAGAGTGGCTGGAAAACTGCTCAGCAGAGAAAGTCCTGGGGGTGTTGTTTCACAGCTGGTTGAAGATGAGCCAGCAGTGTGCTCAAGTGGCCACGAAGGCCAGCAGCATCCTGGCTTCGATCAGGCAGGAACAGTGTGACCAGCAGGAGTAGTGAAGTGAATGTTTCCCTGCATTGGTGAGGCCACACCATCACTACTGGGTTCTGTTTTGGGCCCTTAGCTACAAAAAAAAAAGAGTCATTGATGTGCTGGAGTGTGGGCAGAGAAGCTGGTAAAAGGTCTGGAGAACAGGTCTTGTGAGGAGTGGCAGAGGCAACTGGAGCTGTTTAGTCTGGAGAAGAGGAGGATGAGAGGAGACCTTTTCTCTCTGTTGGAACAAGCTGGGTGTTGGTCTCTTTTCCTTAGTAACAAGGGATAGGAGGTGAGGAAACGGCCTCAAGTTGCACCAGAGGAGGTTTAGGTTGGCTGTTAGAACAAACATCTTCACTGAAAGGGTTCTCAAAGACTGGAACAGGCTCCCCAGGGAGGTGGTTGAATCCCCATCCCTGGAAGTGTTTCAAAGACACACAGATGTAGTGCTGAGTGACATGGTTTAGCACCAGACTTGGTAGTTAGTGATTGGACTCAATGATCTTAAAAGTCTTTTCCAAACAAAATGGCTCTCTGATTTTGCAAGTTCACAGAAGTATGTAAGAGGGAGAATGACTATGTCTGCCCTACGTCTGTTCCTCATCTTTGGCTTTTACAGGAGAAAAGCCTTCCTCTCTGCTGAGACTCCATGATGAGTACTCAGAAGATCAATTTTGCCTAGGATTCAGAGAAAATTAGAGTTGCTCAGCTGTGAAGGAAACACCTGAAAGAGGCTGGGGCTGTTACAGGGGTGTGAAGCTGGCATGCTTGGGTTATGTAGATGTGGCTACATCACTGTCTAGTGGCTGTCCCATGGATCACAAGTCCCCTCACTGCTGCTAGACTTTATGGATACACCACGTGCTCAAATAATGAGTTTCTATGTTTTTCAAGCCAAAAATTCTTCTTCCCCTGCTGAGGACCATGGAGTCTGTGTATCTGCAACACACAGATCCCTTACAGAGGAGCAGATTTGCTCTTGAAGGGCAGTTGATGTTGTTTTGGTCAGTGCTGGAATGAAGAAAAGAATCAGCTGAGTAAATGCTGAAAGGACTAGAGTGGTATTACACTACCCAAAAATGAAATCTAGTGGTCTAGCTAGGAGTGAAACATAAACAAGGCAAAATCTGAATTAAAGGCTGCTAGAGAGAGACCCAATGTGCATTGGACAAAACCAGCAACCCTGTGGACTGAGGACAATCCAACAACAATTCCAGCCCAGCTCCACAAATGTTATTGAATAAGTCTCATGAAGGTGTGTCCTATGTGAATTAGCCTTAAACAAAGAGGACTCAAAATCTCAAGCCTGTTCCTTCTTCCTTCCTGCTGTCTTGACTTAAAAAGTTGAAAAGTCATGATTAAATTGGCTGAACTTGTTATTTAATATGTTTTATTTAGTTTGTATCTATGATTTTTTTAAATATTTATCATATTGCTAAAGAATGGTGACTGTTTTCATAGAAACTGGAGATGGAAGAGACCCAGTAAGTTCACATCCAGTCCATCCCCCCTGCTGCCATTGCAGAATTGTTCTGCATGTACATTTTCCAGGACCATTTATTTTTGAAATGTTCTGCTTTCTTGGTGAAGGTCTGTGTTCCTTGTATACAGATCTGGAAATAGCTGGTTCCAGTCTCACCTTCTCTTTGACTCCTTTCCCTTTTAATCTTCTTTGCCCTTATATTCCTTTTTTTTCAGGCACAAGCACTTCTTATTTGATTATCCTTAAGTGTTTTTTCTCTCTCCTTAACTTTTTTTTTTAAAGGATCTGTGCAGTTGGGCAGGGCTACTCTGCAGATACAAGCAGCCTAAGCAATATCATTTGAGTGGTTATTTGTTGAGCAATCCTGGAATATCCTGCCCTGGGGAGTATGAAAAACCAAAACAAAAGCTCCAAAGTACTTGCTGAATATCAAAGCAGAAGCACACAAAGAACTCTGTTAATCACAGCCAAGCACATTCTTCTTAAAGTCCTCTTTTACTATAATTTTTCAGCAATGAATTTTCTGTTGAAAATGTTATTAATAACTATTGTAGCCCCTTTGTTTATTGTTCACCCCCCTGCATTTGTTTGATCTATAGGTCACATTTGGCCTACTTGGGGCAGCAGAGTAAGCTGGCTGTTCTCTCTCATGATAGAATCATCCTGTGTGCTTCAGGAGCTAGCCAGGGATAAAATAACAGTTTCACGTCTGCACTTTATGACTGCAAAGAAAACTTGCCAGATGTGAGACAGCCAAAATGGATGTGGTGATACCTGCACCAGAAGGCTGCCAGCTTCAAATAATAATTTTGAGAAGCAGGACTTGCTGTCTATGTTTCAGCTCTGAAGCCTGTTAACAAGGATTTAAAAATCAGTGTGGTGAACAGTATATCTGTTTGCTCATAAATGAAAAGGGACAACTAGTGTGGAAAAACAGGGCCACTGAGGATGAAGTTCTCCAGCATTAGCACAATAACTGAGCTGAAGGCAAGATTTACTAGTGTCTCACTGTCTGCTGTTCCCAGTCAGGCTCCTCCTGCATTCCCTGATCTTTTCTCAGTCAGTTTTGTTTCTCTGTTTTTTTGTTTGTTTGTGGGTTTTTGTTTGTTTGTGGTGGGTTTTTTTGTGGTGTTTTGGTTCGGTTTTTTTTTTAGTTTTCCTTCTGATATTAGTTCTCTTACTTTCTTCCCTCATTTTCACATCTTTATTTCTTCTCTAGATTTCCAAAGTTTGGTTCAGGAATATTACAGAAAAACCCTGCACCCACCTTTTTCCTCAGACTAAAGCACGAAGGCAGCACATCTCTCTGAGGAAATAGTGATTATCCAGTCTGCAAGTCTGTAAATGTTATTCCCTTTGTGTTAGACTGCAGTTAGTGAAGTGCTGGGATGAAGAACCATCAAACGTGACCTCAAAGGAGGCTTTCAAACATCTCTCCAGCACTGACAACTCAAACAAAAATTATACCATAAGTTTAAAAACACAGAACCAGGCTGAGATCAGAAGACTTTGAAGTTGCAGCTGGATAGCCTAAGAATGTTTCCCCCAATATTTAGTAGTGCTTTTGGAAGACCTATATGTATGTATTCAAAAGTTTCAAGGTAAAAACTGAACCTTAAGTGCTCAGTTACTCATGGGAAGCCTCTTGAGCTTCCCTCATGTTTCCCACAGCTCCTTATCTCCTGTCCTTCCTGATCTCCTGCTTCACTTGGGACAAGAGATCATTTCCCTTCTCAGTCTTCTTCCTTCAGACTAAAGAGCCTTGGGTCTCTCACCCTCTTCTTGTAAGAGAGATGCTTCAATCCCCTCAGCATCTTTGTGGCCCTCTGTTGGACTCTCCAGTAGTTTCCTGTCTCTCTTGAACTGGGGACCCAGGAACTCACACAATACTCCAGGTGCAGCATCACCAAGGCCAAGTAGTGGGAGAGGAGAACTTCCCTTGGCCTTCTGGCCACATTCTTCTGAATGCACCCCAGAATTCCATTGGCATTCTTGGCCACAAATGCACTTTGCTGGCTCATGGCGAACTTCTTGTCTACCAGCATTCCCAGGTTCTCCTCTGCAGAGCTGCTCTCCAGCAGGTCAACCCCTAACCTGTACTGATACAGGGGGTTATGGTTCAACTTCATATGGTTTCCCTCTGCCCAAGTCGTTGGCATGTCCAGGTTTTACTGGATGGCATCACAGACTTCTGGTGTGCCAGCCACTCCTCCTAGTTTTGTATCATCAGCAAACTTATTAGCAGTATGCTCTGTCCCTTTATCCAGGTCATTAATGAAGATACTACACTGGACTGGACCGCATACTGACCCCTGGGGAGCACCACTAGCTACAGGCCACCAACTAGACCCTGCCCCAGAACTGCATCATTCCAAGAGAATTTACACTGTGAATAATAAACAGCCTTCTAAGAACAGAAACATCTTAATTAGCTCACGCACTAAAAATAATTTTAAAATGTGATTTATTCAAAGAGTCAGTTCTGTTCCATGTGGTTGCAGGTGTGAGCAGATTTTGACAGACTGACTGGGTGTTGGGCTTCTGTTTAGTTTTGGCCAGTTCAGGTATTATCTGACTGGGCAAACAGTAACTGAGAGATAAATCTTAAGTTCACATGCTGTCACAGTTAATTATTCATGATGGTGATGGCTAATAGCTACTGTTCCCTACAATCTTTGTAAGTGAGAATTTTTATTGTAGTAGAGGCTGCATACTATTGCACTCCCCCATATAAATCACAGGAATTTGCCTTCCTACAAATTAGTTACTGTCTTCTGTTGTCCTCTAATAATATCAGACAAAGAACTGACAGTGCAAGTGATGACCTGTAATGCATATCCTTTAGGATACTTACTATGCAACACATAACAGAAGCTGAGTGAAAGTATAAGTCCAGTCAAAAGATCTGAACCCCTTGGAGGTGTCTGTCTATGGAGCAGAGCATGGGGTAATTTTTGCTCCTAATCAAAATACTTCAATCAGGACCTTAAAATTTGGATCAAGATCAAAATAAAATTAAATCTTAAACGCAGGCTGAACATAGTTCTCAGTCTCTTTTTAGATTCACACAAGATGCCATCAGTCTTACTTCAGCACTTCTACTTAGCCATTCACCACAATCTACTCTCTTCAGCTGTTGTTGAGTTATTCATGCTGAGAAATCCATACACATTGACACTTGTGTATGTCTTCAATATGGCTTAGTCCTCAACTGCTATGAAAGCAGTTGGATATCTCAATGGACATGCAGATGAACATCAGGTTCACCCAACCAATGGTGCACAGAAAAGCATTAGTTTACAAACTGGGCATCTTCTACCTCTGATTTGCACTGCTGTGGCAACAGATGGAATGGTGTATGAAGTGCGAGTGTTCTCACTTCAAGACAGATGGCCTTAAAACTGGAGATAAACAAGGAAAAAAGACTGAAGAAGTATTAAATATTTGGGAAAATATGCCTCAGTGAAAACTTGAAAGAGATACAATTGTTTAGTTTATGAAAAGGAAGGTGAGGGTGTGAGTTTATCACAGCCATGTATAATGTGCATGGCAGGGGTGGAAAGTAGTAAAAGAGAGCTCTTCAGTTTCAAAGCCAAAGGCAGTTTCATGGTAGAAAAGCAAAAAAAAAAAAAAAATAGAGAACCTTACCTGTTTGGTGTTCCAGGCTAAGCCAAAAGAGATGGAGAAACCCTCAGCTCCTTGGAAACAGACAGACAGACATTTGTCTGCGTTTCTAGCCAGACTCCTAACAGAACAAGAGACATTTCTTGGAATTTGAATTTAAACAAATTCAGACTTAAAATCAAGTAAAATTTATAATATAGCTGACAAGTAGATGTCAGAAAAATTACCAACAATTTCTGGTGCAATGTCCTTCAATGGAAATCTTTTCAATTCAAAACTGATTTTTTTAATAGCCAAGGACATTAATTGCAAATCCAACAGTCCCTGTTACAGAAGAGGTTGGACTACACATTCACAATGCTTTCACCTGCCTTTATAATATTCCAGTCTCTGAATTTATACCTTTATTACAGTATTGTTTGATCATCAGTCTTAATGAAGCTCTCATTAACCACGTCTGCTTTCCTTTGAAATGGTCACACATGGTGTTCAGCCACTACTGAATAAATCCAGTCATTAAAGAAAGGAAATAATTAATCTCCTCTTCTGTGTCACAGATGCTAATGGGATGATATGATATCTACACTGTGTATCAGAAAGTACACTGTTTCCTTTTCAAAACATAAAAGGTAATTTTTAATGTAGTTGTTGTATTGCACCTGCTTTTTGTCAAAGACTTTTCCACACTTACCATGCCTTAGAGTTTATTTTTGGGCAGAGCAAGTCTTCAGACTTCATACAGAATCACAGGGGTTGGAAGGGAATTCTGAAGATCCTCTAGTCGAACCCCCTGCTAAAGCAGGATCACCTAGAGTAAATCACACAGGAACATTCTCAAGGGGGGTTGGAATGCCTCCAGAGATGGAGACTCCACAACCTCTCTGGGCAGCCTGTTCCAGTGCTCTGCCATCTTCAAACTGAAGAATTCTTTCCTTCTGTTTATGTGGAACCTCCTGTCTTCCGGTTTGTGTCCACTGCCCCTTGTCCTGTCCCTGGACACGACTGAGGAGAGTCTGGCTCCATCTTCCACTTCTACAGAAAATAAGAATTTTCTGTGTGGCTTTTAAATACTCAGGTATTTGTCAATATTTACAGTACATATGAAGGGCAAGGGAAGAAGATGTGTTACCATGTTTAGCTCTATATCCTACTACATTGTTTTTCTACATAAGTCATAATAGTTTCTATGACAAAATGTCATAGAAGGAAGGAGTTTACTTCTTGGAAATTCTCTGCTCTGAAGGCACTCTTGGTTAATCATTGTCTCTCCTTTGCAAATAGGAATCGACTCACTAGAATTAATATCCATATTCACTATTGCAGAGATTAGTTTCAGATCGTTACAAGAATGAGTAACTCTGCAAACAAACAAGCAGTGATTTATTACATAGGCCTTTAGTACTGGGTATTTGAAAATCGTTTCTCCACCTTACCAGCTGTGACTTGGTCTAATTGTCTGTAACAAATCTTGTTTACCTCATTATCTGTCTCTGACTGGCCAGTATAACTTTAACTATTCCATGGCCACCATTCACTGCTCTGCTTGGTAGCTGATTCAACAGTTAGGTCACTACTGGAATAAAGAAAGGGATGTTGCCCTGGTTTTGCTGGGACTGAATCCCAGGCCAGCCATGAGCTGAAGACTATTAGCAGTTCTGAGTCAGCCAGGACAGCTGACTTGAGTTAGCTACAGGTGTATCCCAGACCATAAGCATCACACTCAGTATAAAGAAGTTTGCTGCTGCTGGGTGTTTGCTGCTTGGGCTTTTCTTTACCCCTTTCCTGTTCTTGAGGACTGCTGCACTTTTTCTAGGCTAAGTATAACTTTATATATATTGTATTAACATTGGTATTATTTTGATTATTTCCTTAAATCTATTTACATTTTAACCCATGTATCTTCTTATCTTTTCTTCATTCTCCTACCCTACTCTTCATAGGGTAACTACTATGGTTTGGCCCTAAGTATGGGCAACATGCATAGAGGTGTATTATCATGACAATGAGTTCTGGATTTCTAGCAGAAAAGAAGAGCCCAACAAGAGACACAGATGAATATCATATATCACCTGCCTGTATCTGAGGCTATAGCTCTGTGAAAATCTTCCTAACAGAGACACAAGGTTAAGCAATGCCTGCTTGCTTCTCTTGGTCCCAAGCAGTAACTTACTCTTCTCTGTGTGATTTGACTGTCAAAATAGACAGGACACTGTGCAATTAATCTGATTAAAAAAAAAAAAAAAAACAACAGAATTAAAAATACATGTGTTTTTAATGTGGGCCTGTTCCCTTTGCAACCCCACAATCATTGGTGTCCTCATAACTAAGGAGGCTAGCTGGGAACAGAAACGGCCATAAAAATGGACACAAAAGAATGTCTCTGTTCCTTGAAGGTTCTTGAAACTATTCCAATAAATAAAGTAGAAAGTATTAATTAGTTCAAGCATGATTCTTCCAATGACTAGCCCTTGCTTAGGAGTACTCAAAATGCTTTTGTAAGCTAAAATTACTCCTTGGGCTGAAAGACAATTTTTTTTTCTTACTTTACAGTGATTGGACTTTCTTGTGACTCTCTAAATCAAATACTAGAAGCAAGATAGCAGTTCAAAAATATCTTACATGAAATAAACTTTCCATATTCCATGCCATCTCCTTTGTCAGTAGAAGCCCTATAAAAACTGAATTTCTTTTGCAGGCTGCTGTTCTGTTCTCCTAGCCATTGTATTTTTTATTCCAGATCAGCAATTTTAACGTTGTTAATGGTTTCTTCTTATTGTGCACCCAATGTGTAAACAAAGGTCTTTTTGTACAAAACAAAGTCAAGTTATCATCTTCAATCACATTTCTAGGATCAGGTTCAGCTGACAACTACAGAGTTATTTTTCCACCCCTATGCATTTTCAACATGCTACAATTGCCTTATGCTTGTGAGATTTCCTGTTTGTTTGCTTAGATTTCTTCAGAGGTTAACTTCTCCAAAGAGCAGTGTGGAAAAGAGTAATGAAGCAAATTTCCCAGATCCTGAGAAGCAAAGAATGTGTGTTGCTGGCAGAATGTGATTGCTAAGAAACATCTTGGATGCCATGAGCATCCAAGCATAAGGGCTGTGAAGTCAAAGAGTGTAGCCACAGGAAAAAGATGAAGCTGTCAGGGCTTTGAGCATATGGTGCACATGGTCATGATCAAAGGTTAAAAGTTATTTTTTAACTCATGTAAACAGTTCTTTTGTGCTTCCACAGTGCCTTTTGTTTGGGGATGCTAAAGTGTTTTTGTAGATTGGGGGACCATTACCTTATCTAACAACTGAGGACACTAATGTGCAGAGACAGTTGAGGTACAAAGTCAAGTCATGCAATCAGAAAGTAAGGGTTAGCAACAGCAGAGACTGCTCCTTTCTCTGTGTGCTTTGTTCTTACAGTATCAAGGATTTAATTTTTAAAAAGGAAAAATACTTTGTTAGTAGGGTGGTTATTAACTGGGTAGCCTTTCCTGTAGCCAAAAATAATCCCAAAACGTAACTTTGTAGTGAAATACCGTTGATTTGCCAAAGGGAAGACTGATACTTACCCAGGCAAGGAAGTACTATTCCTATTTTAGATCTGAGACAGTCAGTACTCAGTCCTGTGTACTAATGTATGAATGATGTTTGCAACAATTGTTATGTCTATATACCTCCACTCTGTCCACCTCTGTAAAAGTGAAATAGATACAATTACACAATGCAGCTACAATTTTGTTTAAATCTTAGCCTTAATGCAGGCTCTGATTCCCAAGTATCAAATCTCTACCTTGGGGTCCTGGACATTGCAGTACTGATGCAGTCAGTATAAAAAATTATTTACAGAAAATTATTTACAGAGCTTCAAAACAGCCATACCAGGCCTATTCTGTCCAATGCAGTAAACATCAATGCTCAAAGTTCAAATTTTATCTATGCTCTTAGTGCTTAAATGTCTTGTCATTTGCTCTCATCAGTAAGGAATAAAACTAGAACTAGCAGAGTACAAGAATAATGGGAAAGCATCATAGAATCATTTCACTGGGAAAAGAGCCTTAAGATTGAGTCCAACCGTTATCTAACTCTGCCAAGTCTGGTGCTAAACCCTGTCCTCAGTACCACATTTCTGCATCTTTGAAACACCACCAGGGATGGGGATTCAATCACCTCCCTGGGGAGCCTATTCCAGTGTTTGGCAATCCTTTCTATAGCCAGCTTAAATCTCCCCTGGTGCAACTTGAGGCCATTTCCATGTGTCTTATCACTGGTTACTAGGGAGAAGAGACCGATCCCCACCTGGCTCAAACCTCCTCTCAGGGAGCTGTAGAGAGAAAAGAAGTCTCCCTTCAGCCTCCTTTAAGGGCCAGGAAGCTGTTGATGGACAGTAGGCACCAGTTTACCAACCTGATCAGGAACTTTAGAACTTTGTTCTGGGAGCAATACAGAAATAGTTTGATTACCTTATAAATAACACCTTGTTGTATTTTCAGCCATAGAGAACATTCCTCCCTGTGTGCATATCCATGTGGCTAATTAATGCCTCTAGATGCTCCTGCTAAAAAAAAAAAAAAAAAAAAAAAAAAACAAACAAAAAAAACAACCAAAACATCAAACTTTCATGTTATCTCCTCATTTTGCATCCTACCCAGGAAAACTGCATCTGTACCTTTTTTTCCCATGTGTTTTTTGCTTGTTAGTTTTTGTTGGGTGGGTTGGTTGGTTGAGGGTCTTGTTTGTTTTTTTTTTTTTTTTTGGTGGGGGTTGCTGGTTTGGTTTTCTTCTTTTCTTGCTGACTTCAACAGCTGCTGATAAAAATCTGGTTATCACCAGCTGAGGACACATCTGTTACTGACAAGCAGCATGTGCTCCCAGGCCCCCATGTGAAGAACTTTGCGTTATTATTAAATACAGTCCTTCTTATATACTGTTATGGATTTTTTTTTTCTGAAGTAACACTGTTCATTAGGAAAAGCTAATTCTTTGAAAGCAGCCCTACTAGCTTTTCATAAATTAACTCAATAATAGTCTGGGGGGGGTGGGGAGAAAAGGAAAATTATACGGTCATGATATCTGAGTTAATATTTTCAAAATGAAGCCTTCAATTTCAACTGGAAAACCTTTGTTTCCAGTATTTGTTTTTAAAGGTTTAAAATGTTCAGAAGCTGAAATAATTTTCAAGATCACATAACAATATTTTAAATCTCCTCAGTCTTTTTTCCTCACAGATTATTTCCCACAAATTTTCCATTCACTATCTTTTAGAAACTTAGGGTCTTTCTGGCCATTTCAGGAAGAAGAGAAACTACAAATCAGACCTTCACAGTAATAAAAAAAAAAAACTGGTGAGACCCCTCTGTAACATTCCTCTATTTTTTTCCATGTAACTGATGCCCATCTGCATAGTGTGAATCAGACACTCTTCTAACACAGTTCTTACTGGGGCCTTTGCCAATAATTTTGCCTGTTTCCCAAACTTCAGCTTGTTTAGTGCGATTCATTTAAAATCAGGGACACTGCAAAACTAATACGTTCTGTCTGCCCTTTCCTGTAGATCATTTGGTTGTCTAGGTGTTACTCAGATTTTCTAAATCAAAGAAACAATGACTCCATGTTTCAGTTCCAGGGTCCAAAGTAGTGCAAGAACAAGCTGATCTATCTCTGCAGTACAATGGAGAGCAGGTCTTGTGAGGAGTGAGTGAGACAAGTGGGGCTGTTAAGCCTGGAAAAAAGGAGGCTGAGGGGAGACCTTCTCACTCTCTACAACTACCTGAAAGGAGGTTGGAGCCAGCTGGGGCTCAGTCTCTTCTCCCTGGTAAAAAGTGATAGGATAAGGGGAAAAAACATCTTCACTGAAAGAGTTCTCAACCACTAGAAGAGGCTCTCCATGGAGGTCGTTGAATCCCCATCCCTGGAGATGTTTAAAAGCAGCAGAGATGTGGTGCTGAGGAATATTGTTTAGCATCAGACTTGATAGACTTAGATAATGGTTGGACTTCATGATCTTAAAGTTCCTTTTCAACTGAAATGATTCTATAATTCCCGCTTTACTGCTCATGCGTTGCATTTTCTTAGGTGTACAGGGAGTAAGAGCTGTAGAAGGATTACTATGGAAAATCTATTAACTCTGCTGTGTACTGACTGCACACGTGCAATGGTTCAGGATTCCGGGAGCCATGGAAATACCAATGACTGGTTTAAAAGATGCAGCTATTAATAAAAGATTAAGCATACTTGTTTGGATGGATGACAAGCAGAGATATTTGCTCTAGATAGTACAAAAGCATATTGCAATAAGAATATAGGATACTGAAACCAATAAACCAATACTTCCTTTAACCCACATTTGCTGAACTGCTACTTTTAAGCCTCTGACTTGGCTTGCTTCCTTTGTTGTGCTCTTTTTCCCTTGCAGAACCAAGTCTGCCCAGGTTCTAAACCTGCTTGTTATTCACATGCCATTCAGAAACATCTACACCCTTTCCTAACCTTGTTCAAGCAAAGCCCAGAATCTGGATTTCCTACTGAAGTGGTCTGCAGTGACCCGAGATCATCTGGCTCAAAGGGAATAGCCTTGCAGATCAGAGAGTGCAGCAGTTCTCCCCAGATCAGATTCTGTACCTCGCTCTTTCAAAGGCTTCCTCTGTGGCTTCAGCCAAACAGTTTATCTCTGTGCTTTACTCTCCCATGACAGTATTTATCTACTTACCTTGGAAATTCCTTGCTTGTTATAATGTTGCTGACAACCTGAACACTAAATGACTGGAGAGCAACAATGCCAACTCTTATATATGCCCTGACATGTGTCTCAGTGCTACAAAGACACCAGGACCTTCACAAACACCTTCTCCTAAGTGTTTCTTCATCTGTTCTTTGGAGCTGTTTAGCTCCATTGTGTCTACTCCTGCCTTTCCCTGCAACTGAAAGGTTTCATTTATGCCAGATTATAAATCACATTGCAGCTAAAGGCAACAGCCATTTTAATGTTATTTATTTATTTATTTAAAACTAATTTCAAATGCAGGAAATAAACTCCTCAGAATTTTCAGCTGGTCAATCATCCTTCTAATTTCACCTCACTTATTTGTCTGTAGGCAATGTTAAGCAATTGCTATGATCCATCTCGGATGTTTCAATACTGACCTGTTCCTACATAGACTGGAAATGACGCATGCAAAATCAGACAGGCCTTCACGTGGCTCCCTTAGAGAAGGTAACATAATCATTGAATCGCTTTGACTGGAAAAGACCTTTAAGATCATTGAGTCCAACCATTCTCTAACTCTGACAAGTCTGGTACTAAGCCATGTCACTCAGCACCACATCTGTCTTTGAAACACCTCCAGGAATGGGGATTTAACCACCTCCCTGGGGAGTCTGTTCTAGTGGTTGAGAACCTTTTCACGGAAGAATTTTCTTTTAATATTCAACCTAAACTTCCCCTGGGGCATCTTGAGGCTGTTTCATCCTATCCCTTTTTGCCAGAGAGAAGAAACCAACACCCACTCACTTCAATGTCCTTTCAACGAGTTGTAGAGAGCGAGAAGGTCTTCCCTCAGCCTCCTTTGCTCCAGACTAAACAACCCCAGTTCCCTCAGACACTCCTTACAAGACCTGTTCTCCAGACCCTTCACCAACTTCATTGCCATTTTTTGGACATGCTCCAGCCCCTCAATGTCTGTCTTACAGTGAAGGTCCCAGAACTGAACCCACTACTCAAGGTGTGGCCTCGCCAGTGCTGAGTCCTGCTGGTCACACTATTCTTGATACAGGCCAGGATGCTGTTGACTTTCTTGGCCACCTGGGCACATGCTGGCTCAATTTCAGCCAACTGTCAGGCAATACTTCCTCATCGTTTTCTGCCAGACAGCTTTCCAGACACTCTGCCCCAAGCCTGGAGCATTCATGGCTTTTTTGTGGCCCACACACAGGACCTGGCAACTACTAAGATCTTTTTTTTTACTTATGTGTCATAGTCTCATTTTCATACCTGCAGGGATTGGATTAGCCCTCAGCTAATTCTGTAATTCTGGCAAACTGAAAGGCAAGGGAAAGTTGTTTTCATAATGTATCTTAACAAGTCTCTCTTGGATTGTGGATTCTAAAATATTTGTAAGACAGAGGGAGGACAAAGATGAAGAGGGATGTTAATGAAAGTTGTTGTGGTAGAGAGGTTCTCAGTTTTGAACTTTCTGAAAACTGAGCAGTTTCTATTGCTTACAGCAATAGAATTAGGCTGAAGAAAGATTTAGCATATGGTTAAAACAACTAATTAACTTTTATGTTTTTGAATGGGTGACTAGGCATAATTTTTATGATTTTCATGAGGTTGTTTTATTTTTAAGACCTATACTAACAAAGGCAGTGGACAAAAGGTATGCAGCTGTTAGCTTCAAGCACAAACCATGTACAAGAAAATTTGATCTCATACACCTGCTACAAAATTCACAGATATGTAAGGAAGTCTGACTCAAGGAGTGTGGGAATATTCTGGATTTCAGAATGCCTCTGAAGAAGCTCTCTGCTGTTGGCTGGAGAGTAGCCTTCCCCAGAAGGCAGGGGGCATACAGCTGCCAGAAACTTTTATTTCCTGGGATCTGTGGAGCAGTGGCTTCTGCCTTGGATCTGCACTTGATGCATGTGCAATTCCTGTGGCAAGCCAGCTCTGTGTGTCACTCTCGTCCTTACACTTTCTCAACCTTCTCCCATTTTCTTCTTTGTCTTTCTCCAGCATTCCTGCCTAATTATCTTTTTTCTCTTGAGAACTTTCAGGTTCTCTGGAGAATTTTCCCTGCCCCAGCATTATGGCCCTCCCAGTGCAGAAGATGGGAAAGACATCTTGGAATTTCAGTGTACATAAGTATTTCACATCCAAATTTGCTTGCCTTTTAAATTATTTATTATTTTATTTTTCCTGAGTTTGGAAAGGAAGGAGGAAGATATTGCTGTGGTCAAATGTAACTTCAGATAGCAGATAATTCACCTGAAGAAGAAAATTTTTCATTAAGGGACATTAGCCATGAGGTGGTTCATTAATGACAACCCCCTCAGAAGTGGCTATGGAATATTCTGGAAATGCAATAGTACGCTGTCCCCTCACACATTAACCACAAGAAAATATCACTTGTTGCAGTAGCACTGGCTGAGGTGAACAAACCTGCAGTAAAAGTTACTTTCTTGCTCACTAATGACCTGAATGATGGGACTGAATGTACTCTCTGCAAGTTTAAAGATGATGACCTGGGAGGAGTGGCACACCAGAGGGTTGTGCTGTCATCCAGAGGGATCTCAAGAAGCTGGAGAGATGAACAGAGAGCAATCCTCAACAAAGGGAAACGTAAAGTCCTGCACCTTGGGAGGGAAAACCCCATGCACCAGTACAGGCTGAGGCAAACCCTCTGGAAAGCTGCTTTGCAGGAAAAGACATGGGTAGCCCAGTGGACAAGTTGAAGATGAAGCAGCAGTGCACCCTCGTGGCAGAGGAGGCCAACAGTGTCTGGGCTCCATCAGGGAAAGCATTACGAGCAGGTGCAGGGAAGTGATCCTTTCCTTCTTAGCACTGCTCTGGCAGCACCTGGAGTCCCGTGTCCAGTTCTGGGTTCTCCCAGTACAAAAGAGACGTCAACCTACTGGAGAGTGTTCAGAGAAGGACCACAAATTTGATGAAGGAACTGGACCATCTGTCATCTGAGGAAAGGCTGAATGAGCTGGGACTGTTCAGCCTAGAGAAGAGAAGCCTCAGGGGAGGTATCATCAGTGTGTGTAAATGCTTGAAGGGAATGTGCGAAAAATCCTGAGTCAGGCTCTTTCCAGGGGTGCCCAGTGACAGGACCAGAGGCAATTGGTACAAACTGATATCCAGGAGGTTCCCTCTCATACAAGAAGACCCTATTTTACTGTGAAGGGTGACTGAGACAAGCAGCAGGTCACCAGAAAGGTTGTGGAGTCTCCCTCCTCAGGGTTATTTGGCAGCTATCTGAACATGAACATGGGCGACTTTCTCCAGGCGACCCTGCTTGAGCAAGGGACTTGAACATTCCAACTAAGTCCATTCCAACCTCAACTGTTCTGTGATTCAGTACTGGCTAACCAGTGGACTAGATTATAAGCAATCTACTGCAACTCTAAGTCTGATGACAGGATTTGACCTGAGGGCACTGGATACTGGTTTAACAGACTGCTTCCATTTCTTTGTTAGCATGTTCTGAAATTCATAATGCTAGATGTAAAAGTAAAGCAATGGTGGTTTTAAGTGAAGCTGTTTGATGCTGTGATACGTAGCAGGTGTACGCAGATTTGTGTCTTTACATGTGCAAATCTATGTGAAAGACAAAAGACCCTTAAGGTTTGATGTTTGGGTAGGAGCAAAGCAGGCTTTAGCTGTTGTTCTGGTGATCTGCATGTTAGTGAGGGTTTGAGGTGAATGACTTGAATGGAAAGGGAAAATGCTGGAAAAAACCCAACACAACAAACCTGAATTGAACTACATCATGTTCTTAACAAAAAAAGCAAGAGGGACAACACCAATCTGGTGAGTATCCACCTGATTTAGTATACCTGATAGATACACATGCTTTATTTATCTTTATTTATCCAGCATTAAAAAAGATTGTGTGACCCACTGGAGAGATATTTGACCACCTGCAGCATAGAATCAAAAGGCCACATTTTCAAACTGGAATTTTGTATCTAATCTTTGAGGTGTGAAGGTCAATAAAACAAGGAGATGTGCACACAGAGCTGAGCTCCATCAGAACACATGAAACCCTCAGCTGTGCCATTCTTGGGCATTGCAGCAATACCTTTTTCATTCATTTGCTTACAAGAGATAAATCTGGGAGAGTTTCCTTCTTAAAAAAGCCAAATGTGGGTGTCTGTCCATACAGTGCTTTAATGGAAAGAGAATAAAACACCAACACAGAAAAATATGTGTATTTTAATTAGTCATTAAATAAGTTTACTACCAAATGTAAACCTTTACATAGAAATAAAACCTCTACCTTTTTATAAAGTGTGAACTATATTAATGTGAATGAAAATCTTTGGAATGTTAGTGTGATGGCTTTATAAGCTGACTCCCCAATGATTTGGCTAACTCAAAACTACATGAGCGTTCTCTCACACACTTAAAAATGGAGTAAGATTTTGAGGTGGTATCTAACAACTCACAACATCATTTAACAGAAAAGAATACTTGCACCCAGCAGAGACTGCAGAGAATTTATGCCCCCAGACTACTGCTCCAAGCTGAGATTTGTCTTGAGAATGTGATACTCATGTCCCTACTCTTGACAAAAATGTGAGACCTACATACACAGTCAAGATCTCTGAAGAAGTTTGTTTTATTCTGCTGTATTCTTCCTGCTGAAAGATAACAATGCTGTTGAAGAATAGAGTGCAGAGATTTTTTAGGACTGGAGAACTGGCACATGTGGAATGAAACAGAGCATTTTTACCGAGGGATTAAACTACTTCCTATTGCTGAGTATATCAGCAATACAGATTGCTCTGTCTTCAAGGTTTGAAGCAAAATTAAGAAAGGGAGAACACAGACAACTAAAGTGGAACATGACCTACTTATATGATATTTTTTAATTATCTACTTAGATAATGGCATATAAGTGGTACCTCATGCGACCATTTTCTATCCCTGCCTCCACTTGCACAACTACTATAGAATACAGAGGAACAAAGTGTGGAGGACACATTAAGCTTGGATGTGTAATAAGTAAGAAAAGAGTTATTTGCTAATTATATAGTGGTGAGCTTAAAATGTAAAAAGCATGCTTGTTTTTGTAGAGGTTTAGTTACAATGTACTGCTGCTCTGTATAGCATCAGGACCCTATGACATAACCCCTATATCTTATCTTGACCGGTTTGTGCCAAGCTACGTTAGTGGTACCAGGCACAAGGATGAATAACATAGTACTACGTGATGTATTAACTGAGCATGTGCAAAGACCAGGATCAGAAGGGGGACATCTGAGCAAGACCATCAGCCTTCATTGTAAAAGACCCGATTGGATACCTCCGAATGAGCAATAAAAAGGAACTGATAAGAAACTGCTAATGGTGCGAAATTCACACTCCATAAAAAGGGGCCCCAGGGTCTGGTCAGTGCGTCTCAGAGGAGGGGCAGGAGAACCCCCCCCTCCCTCCCCCGGACGCCCAGCACTGCTTTTACTTATTTTTACTCAAAAATAAAGTATCCTCATTCTTAAAATTGTAAAGTGCGTGAGGATTATTTATAACAGATGGTAGTAAAAAAGATATTGAAAAATAAACTCAGATAACCAGAAGTTATGTTTAAAGCAAGTGTTTCCTTCAGGTGATTTCTAGTTTAAAATGTCTGATAGGAATTGCATCGTTTTTCTCAGAAGGTGGAGAACTGCCCTGAACTTCCTCTTTCTGCTATGGAGCTTGACAAGAAGTTACTGGTACAAAGCCACACTGGCTCTGCCAAAAGCATTTGTGGCTCAGGATTAATAGTCTGCATCTGACCATGCTTCCAGTGATGGCTATGATTCACAGGTTGTGGCACAGCTCTATTTCTGAGACATTCCCTTCTGTAACCCATGCAGCTCTGCTTTCTTCATTGACTATGGATTTTACTATGTCACAGTGTGTATTGGAAGGTACAACGAAAAGATAGCATGCAGACAGGCAGAACATCTTATTGACCACCATTCTGCAGCAAAAACCAAAGCAGAGAACACTGGACATTGGATTTCAGATGCTGCATATTGTTCTGTAGAGTATCTGAGAAGGATTCTTGTTCTGGAGGAGCATCTAAGAACATGGGACTTCTAGTCTTGCTATGCACAGAGATGGTTCCCAGTCAGCAGTTTGGCTGGTGGCCTCAATTTCAAGCTGGATAGCTTCTAAACTGCTAGACCAACACCTAAAAGAGATGAACATGTGTGTTACAGAAATGTGAGAAATAGGAGCTGAAAAAAATGAGTTGATAGAAAATGTCCAGTTATTCTAGGATTCAGAGAAAGAGTGAGGTGGGACTCAGGAACATTGGCTGTGCAAGGGAACAGGTCTGGCTCTGAATAATGCATTTCCCCCTTGCTGCAAAGAAGGACAGACCCTGATGTCAGCATGAGGATCATTTCAGTGCAGAATAAACCCTGGACTGCTGAGACCTAGCACTGAAACAAAATAGAGCAATGCAATGCAAGGATCAAATTCTGTTCCCAGTAAAAGTTGATTCTTCCAGTCTGGCATTGGGCAGCCTGTTCTAGAGCAATGCCTTTGATCCTTCAGCTCTTTGATGACAGAGATACTTGCATTTGATGGAAGGCTCATCTCCTCCCTTCTCCAGCTCTACTTTTCTTATAAGTGAGGATGGATAAGAAAGTTTTGCACAGTTTAGTGGTTTTAGGAGACAAATCTACCAATAAACTAGAATACAAGGATGAACTGCAGGAAAAAGCGGTAAGCCAGCGCTGTGGCAGTTTCACAGAGCACAAACAAGATAGGAGAAAGATATTTTTGACTTACTGCTGGATTTATTAAGTTGTTGTAGGACCTGAATTTCTTAGACTAAGTCCAAGGAAGTTTAGCTTCAGTCAAGTATGAAACCTAACGTTCTGTCAGCAGCTTGAATGTAGGTAAAGGGGTGATTACAAAGCAAAGTCAGTGACTTGAGGGACAGTAGAGCTGAAGCTGAGAAATAATAACTTACTCTGATTGGTAGATGAGATATTTCTGTTCTTCAGTATCACAAAACCCAGAAGAAGTGTGATCAGTATAAACGCAGCCGTAAGTGGGGCAAAGAAATTTATCTTCACTTGCTGCATTTCTTCTCTCTGTATCTCTGAATATTAAAACAGAGGAGTTGTACACACAGCTAAGATTAAATTTGGTGACTTAATCTTTCCCAAAGTTACATGATTTAAAAAATCAGGGAAAGGCCCTCATCCTTTGCTTTTATAGTGGTTTAGTGGTGTTAATCATTATCCACACTGCTTTATTTCTATTTCCAGTAACTACCAAGAGAAACAACCAAGTCTTAAAAGCTACTTCAACACCAGCAAGGCAAAATAATCTTTCTGAAATTTGAGTACTATGTGAAAGAGAACCTACTTAATTAATAAAAGAGCCACTGTACAAGTTTGAAGAACCTGGGATATGTTGCAACTTGGTATCTGTTGGAAATGATGGTCAAAACCAAATGAAATGCCATAAGGGATGTGAAAGTAACAGGGAATGGAAAGGAGTTTCCCTCTGTTTCTGGTTATTGCGCTTTTGAGGGTTTGGTTGCTAGGATTAGCAGCTGACAGTTATGGCCAGACAAGGCTGTTTATGTGGAGTTTGTAGTTTCTTACCCAGCAACACTGCTTATCAGGTGGCTATTTTCATAAAGCCTGGGATGAGAGAATAAGAATTGACTATGGAAGAGGAGGATACAGCACTCCAGCTAATAGAGCCATGTTGACACTCACAAGCAACATGTAGAGCTGTGCAAACCTCAAAAGACTTCTGTCTTGCATTTGAATATTATTTAAAAATCCTAGAATGCATGGACATCAGAGGCAGTTTCTCATATCTAGCATTAATGACTTAACCCTTTAGCTAAATTTATATGAAGAAAACTTCACTGTGGAACTTCTTTTGGAATGAGTGGCAAGATTCTTTTACATCTGCAGTACTAATGTGCATGCCTGCACTGCCCTGGTAGGCTCTCCTGAAATGCTACCATTCCCTGTTGCTGTCACTTGAAGCGTAGTCCTCCATCTTCAACATTGTCTACAGCAGACATGCAAGCCAAGTGGGAATTGCCTTTATTTTGATGTGCTTGTGCCATAGCTTACAAACAAAAATAGGTCAAAGGATGTGTTCCTGTCCTATGAGATAAATAAGATAAAATACAGCTTTAGTTCAAAGAAAGGATCAGTCATGTGGAGCTCTGAGATAATCCAGCAGTAAAGTCTTACTGGAATTTAGATCTCCAGCTTCTTCGTGCAAGAGGTGTCTAAGAAAAGACACAATCTTAGAGAAAAAAAAAAAAAATCCCCAAACAGTAACTTTGGAATGCACGTTTCCTTCTGCCAAATGTTATGAAAATCTCCAGGAATGCTTCTAAGACTAGTCAAAGTTTCATGGCCTTTACTCTTTAAATTCAGTACAGTCTATTTTGCAGTTTGTGAGACAAATCTTGTCCATGGGATGCTTCCGTTTAGGCTTCTGCCTCTCTCTAGGGAATGACTAAGAACAGCAGCTCAAATATATATATATATATATATATATATATATATATATATATACACACACATGTACATAATCTTTTTTACTCTCAGGGCAGTCAAACTCTGGAACCGTTTTCTGAAAGAGGTTGGGGAAATCTCTGTCCTGGGAGATATGTAAAATTCAGATGAATATGGCCCTATGCTACTTCTTGGCCCAATTGGACTACATGATCCCCATGTGCCTCAACAGTTCTCTGACTCAGTGAAGTGACAACCTAACAGCTAAATATGACCCCAAGAGACTGGTTGCCACCTAATTTGGGCATCCAGGTTGCTTTATTCCTACTGCAGTAGCATTTGGGGAGGGGATGAACAAGGCTGTGCTCTGGATTGTGTACCAGTAGCCTTCCTTCTCTGTGCCCTCTCCTAACTGTAGTAAGACTGGAGAGGGAATTTGGTGGTCATGGCCATTGGTGAACAGGATGGGGAACATATAACCCTCATAATCAACTCCTACTGCTACTTAGGCTTTATTCTCTGCCCTGACTATGCTGCTATCTGTAATCAGCTCTAGTGCAATGTGCCCATGCAAAGCTTGGAATGGGTAAATGGACACTCACCTATGTGTAATGGCACTGAGAAAAGGCTCTCCAGCTGCTCTCCAAGGTAAAGTAGGCAGCTAATATTAGTGGGAGTGTTTGTAGGAACTGAGACGTCCAGCTTGCTAGTAACCTTGTACAGCTTTGTTACAGCATCCTGTGAGACATCCATGTGAGCTATAAAACGTTGTGTTTTGTTTTCATATGAAACTATCCATGACATCTGCTTGGGCTCAGGATAACCCCCGCTGGAAGAACAGGAAAGATTCAAGTACTCGTTGGGCTTTAGTTCTCCAGTATGCAGCCATTCTATCTCAGGTTGACTATAGTTGGCTGAAATAGAACAAAGAGAAAGCATCGTGAGTCAGACATACCACATCTTCTAACAGTCCCTGCCAGCTACTTAAGATTTTCAAGCAGAAGTCAGTCTAAACAATTTTCCCAGGAAAACAATGGGAGTCCCAAGAAGGGTTAGTGATGTTTTTAATGTGTAGACTCGCTGCTCCGTGTCCTTAGGATGTTTCAAGGATGTAAGTCTGATCAGCCAGACAATGGGCCTCTGTCTTTTTCACTTTCTTTAGATTCTTTGACACCTCAGACCTGTTTGCATAAGCACAGAATGGAAATGGGACATAGTACAGCCTGCTTGACCTCCTGATTCAGTAAAGGGGGAGCCACAAACATCTAACTGTTAAATGTAAAGAAAGAAATCATCTGAGGGACTTCAGATAGGATAAGCTGCAGGTCCAGTGCTGTCATACGTAGAAATATCCTTGGTGTCTGTCAGTATTTTAAGGAATAATTTTGTAGCCTATAAAGGAATTCACTCAACTGGATAGTGGACCTCCCTCAGCTCAGCGTTTTATGTGGAAGTGACCACAGTGTGAGTTATTTTACTTTGTGCTGTTGGGTACTCATCTCAGTCAATTGAAAACATACCTGCTGCTTTAAAAAGTCAGGTTTTCTAGGCAAGAAAGAATTAGCAAAACAAGATTGTAAATAATTATTTAAACATGAAATATTAATGATAAATGGAAGCTCTCAACCCACACTCTCTATTGAATAATCTCCCAAATATTCTAAACCAGGATTTGTTTGGCTAAAAGACCATGATAGAAATAGGAGACTGGTGGAAAAGGAGAAGGAGATGTAAAAATAATACTAACTGCACACTGGCATACAGCAAGTTAAAAAAGCCCCAAACCATAACAAAACCCAAGAAACAGACTCAAGGTTTCATTGAAAATACTTCATTGTTTTAGTACCAATAGGAGTAAAGACCACAGGTGAAACACTGGAGAAGGGATGAACCTAAGAGGGTTGAACTGTTCTGCACACACTCGATGTGTTGAATCCGAACTCTAATCCTTGCCCCAGTGAATTCTTAATACAGAGGCATGAAGAGACATGATGTTGCTTTTATTTGCTGTATGCCAACACATAGAGAGAGTTGTCAATTAGGAGACCTCAAGCTTCCTTTTTCTCCTCAAGATCTGACTTATTTAGCTGACTGCTCCTCCAGCTTGTAATCTGGAATATTTATTCTTTCCATGGCATTTTATAGGGAGGGTAGGAATGTAACCTGTGGATGTGAAACTTGCCAAATAATACAAGTGATTTAAGAGTCTCAATCTTATTGACAGTAAACAAATGGAAAGAGTGCAGTATTTCCTGGTTTTATGGTTTCTCCAACCTCAATTTACTGAACAGTGATGTTGGTTGCAAGTATGGTGTGGGCTACATAGGTGTGAGCTTTGGATTGTTAAGAGAAAAACATGTTTTAGGGAATTATTTGTATTTTAAACTAGCATGTCTTCCAAAAATGCTGTGGGTTTAGATTTAAATAGATCAAAAGACAGCAGATACAGCAAACCTTTCATATTTTTCTCAGTGGTCTAATCACTCTACCTGGTTTTGTTCAACGATCTTAAAGGTCTTTTCCAGCCAAAACAATTCTATAATTTTCCAAGGTGACTGTGTGCCTTACTTCTCATTTGTGTCAAGCCACTGACTGTTTTCAAATCTTCGCTGAATTTGTTAGCCCTTTTTAAAGTTATTTTTTAATACCCAGTGTTTTATGTGTGTTTCAGATTCTCACACTGAAAACAAGACTGAGTCTTCTGTGTTATAAGGTAATCAGATCAATCTTTTAATGTCTCCAGTTGGACCAAATTTTTTCTAGCCTTCAGAAAACTTTAGTAGATCTTTTCTTCATGCTTTTAAGTTTTTCAACATCCCCAAGGACATAAACTATTAACCTAACATCAGTTTTACTCCCAGCTCTTTGAGTACTGTGTATTTGGAAATAGCTTCCCCAGACTTATCTACTTCCCTTCCCGATCTATCCAAAGAACACACTAGAGCAATGCCCTAGCAGCACAATTCTCAGTTTAGCTGCTTGCCACCTGACTCAAGCCTGGAGCATTCATGGGGTTGTTGTGACCCAAATGCAGCACCCAGCACTTGGCCTTGTTGAATCTCACACAATTGGCCTCAGCCCATTGATCCAGCTTGTCCAGGAACCTGTCTAGAGCCTTCCTACCCTCCAGCGGATCAACACTCCCTCCCAGCCTAGTGTCATCTGCAAACATACTGAGAGTGCACTCAATCTCATTGCTCAGATCACTGATAAAGACATTAGAGAGAACCTGCCCCAATATTGAGCCTTGGGCAACACCATCTATGACCACCTTGCAACTGTTTTTTTTTAATGTCATACATGTAAGTAACACATAAACTGTATTAGAAGGTTCTTCAGCATTTCCAACTGGGCTTATGCACAAAGTGATCTAGATAGCTTTGTGTGACTGTCCTATTATTCTTGTACAGCATACAGCACCTAATCTTCCTTTTTCCTTTTTCAGTGTGACACATCAAACTACAAAAACCCCTCCATGTATGATATGAAATTCTAATTAAAAAACTCTTGGTAAGTACAAGTACATTTCAGCATTTGTAATTTTCTTCTAATTTTTAAAAACATGATTTAATACTGTTCCTTCATTTGAGAGGTTATTGAACACAGAGTCATTTGGAAGGAACACAACAACGAACAGTTTAAAACAATCTTCCTAAGTTAATTTTCAAAGGTCTGGGAGAGTTTTAGTGCCTAAGTATGAGACTTCTAGAACATGTTGCTCACTTGTTGGCTAATCTGACAACTGACTTAAGTACTTGAATTAACTGAAGAGTGGATGCTAAGCATCTCCTAAATTAGAGGCCTCAATATTGATTGTACATTCTGAGTTTCTGGGTTCTAAAACTTGGATGAAAATACTTGTCAAGTAGATTCTGAGACAATCAAAATTAACAGCCTAGCTTTTCCCTCTGTGAAATGAGCAAATACTTGCTGGTAGCACAATGCTAAGTAAGATTTGGGATTGTTTAGTCTGGAGAAGAGGAGGCTGAGGGGAGGTATTCTTGCTGAAAGGAGGTTGTAGTGAGGTGGGTGTTGGTGTCTCCTCCCTAGTAAAAAATGATAGGACAAGAGGAAATAGCCTGAAGTTGCACCACGGGAGGTGCAGTGGATATCAGGAAAAACTGAACGAGTGGTCAGGCATTGGAACAGGCTGCTCATGGAAGTGCTGGAGTTACCATTCTTGGAGGTGTTTGAAAAACATGTAGATATGGCACTTCGGGATATGGTTTAGTGGACATGGTGGTGTTGGGTTGATGGTTGGACTTGATGATCTTGGAAGTCTTTTGCAACCTTAATGATTCCATGATTCTACCATAAGCTCAGGTATCTACTCCATTTTTGACTGTTTACACTCTTTTGAACAGTTTTGAAGGCTCAAAACACCAGTGCAAGCTAGAAGCTGTTATCATTAGTAACTAGCACTATTATGGTGGAAAAATGAACACAGAGATGGACAAAAGTTACTAGCAGAACAGCTTAAAATAGGAAAACATCAGAAAAATATATTTGGAATTACTAAAATTATTAGAAAACATCAGGAAAAATGGCTTCCTCACTGAATCCCACTCTCCTGTTAAAAGATTTTCTGCCTTTTTCCTCTGATAGCATGCAGGATGTCATCATTGCCTGTGTTTTTTCTTGAGAGATATTTTCAGTCTTATTTTAACTGAGCATATGAATTTCTACTCCTCCACACAAGAGCTGCTCATTTCTTTATTTCCCCTGCAATTTATATCATAATAAAATAACTGGGTGTTTGCAGGAATGTCATGTGCTAATTGTAATTTACCACCAGTGATGCTATTATTGATTTTAATAGGAGGCAGTGCATCAGATGCATATGAAGAGGTGCATTTCCCAGAGTACTAAAAGCCATAAAACCTGCAGGAGGCAAGAGGAAGAAGGCAGAATGGTTTTCACTATAAAGTACCATGGGATGTGAATCAGGAATGATGAAATACTGACAAATTGTTGCCTCATTTCCTACTACTTCTGACTGAGTACTTCTACTTTTACCTGAGTACTTTTATTCAGGGCAGAGGATTTTCACAGAATCACTGAATGTTAGGGGCTGGAAGGGACCTCGAGAGATCATCTAGTCCAACCCCCCTGCCAAAGCAGGTTCACACAGGAACTCATCCAGGCAGGTCTTGAATATCTCCAGAGAGGAAGACTCCACACCGCCCCCCGGGCAGCCTGTTCCAGTGTTCTGTCACTCTCACAGTGAAAAAATTCTTCCTTCTGTTTCCATGGAACTTCCTATGCCTCAACTTCCACCCACTGGCCTTTGTCCTGTCATTGGGCATCATCAAGAAAAGCCTGGCTCCATCCTCTTGGCACTTACCCTTCACATATTTATAAACATGAATGAGGTCACCCCTTAGTCTCCTCTTCTCCAAGCTGAAGAGCCCCAGCTCCCTCAGTCTCCCCTCATAAGAAGATGTTCCACTCCCTTAATCATTTTCATGACTCTGCACTGGACTCTCTCAAGCAGTTCCCTGTCCTTCTTGAACTGAGGGGCCCAGAACTGGAAACAATATTCCAGATGTGGCTTCACCAGGGCAGAGTAGAGAGGGAGGAGAACCTCTCTCGACCGACTGACTGCACTTGTTCTAATACACCCTGGGATACCATTGGCTTTCATGGCCACAAGAGCACATTGCTGGCTCAGGGTCACCCTTCCATCCACTAGGACCCCCAGGGCCTTTTCCCCTTGCCCTTGTTGAACTTCATTCAATTTCTCCCTGCCCAGCTCTCCATCTGTCCAAGTCTCACTGAATGGCAGCACAACCCTCTGGTGTGTCAGCCACTCCACCAAGTTTGGAGTCATAGCAAACTTGCTGACAGTGCACTCAGTGCCCTCATCCAGGTTGTTGATGAATATATTGAACACTTTCTGTTAGGAATGCTCTTATCCATCTTTAGAAGGTCTGAAGGTGCAGGTGCATCTTCATTGGCCAGGGGACAGTACCACGCATTTCTGGGCTGAAGAAATTCGCACAGAATTCCCTCTATCAATTCCCCAGACCAGAAAACTATTAGAAGAGATTTCTTACCAATGATGTGCAGTAAGCACTCAGATGTGTGTATGACCTTTGGTGATCCTTTATCTTTGTGCTGTACAATACAGGTGTACTGTCCTTCATCCACAACTCCTGCATTTAACAATTGCAAGGTCCATTTGTCCATATCCATCTTGGTGCGATTTATATATTTAGGACTGAGGTTAGCATGCTTTTCATGGCCATAGTATACTTCATGCACAACTTCAACAGACCCTTTTTGCCAAAAAACTCTTAAATCCTGTAGGTCAATTTTCTGAAAGTTTGGAAAAGAGCAGGACAGGAATGCTGTGTGATTGAGAAATGACTTCACATGATGCATGATGGCAGCAATACCTTAGACAAAGAGAGAGAAGAAATTTAGACAAAGAGAGAGAAGAAATTAAGATTTCCATCAGCTACAAAGAATCATAGAATGCTTGGGTTGGAATGGACCTTGAAGACCATCTAGTCCCAACCCCTTGCCATGGGCAGAGACACCTCCTCATAGACCAGGTTGCTTAAGGCCCCATCCGTCCTGACTTTGAGCACTTCCCAGCTTGGAACTCACACAACTTCTCTGGGCAACCTGTTCCAGTGCCTCACCACCCTTCCGGGGAAGAATTTCCTCCTAATGTCTGACCTAATGAAGCTTCTTCCAGTTTGAAGCCATTACCACTCATCCTATCTGCTTATATCTGTATTCAAAAGCTACAGTGATTTTTCCATTACAGCCTAATTCCTTCATTGCAAAGTAGAATGGAACAAGAAACTTCCTGGAGAATGTGTTCCTAGAAGAGATTCACACTGTTCTGTGGGTAAGCAATACTTAACAACAGTAGCTATGAAAATTATAGCATTTAGACACAAATTCTTCCACAATGTGTGACAGGACATGTAGTTCTTCAGCTTGACACTTCCTATTATGCAGTCCAGGTCATAAAACTGTTTCCTATTTTTCTTCCTTTATTTTCTTTTCCAAAGAAGTCCCACCACACAGGTTAAAGTTCCAAACCATTCTTGTATGTTGCATCCTGAGTGTTGTGAAGTTCTGGCACAAAGGAGATACTGCACGATTTCTGTTCTAAATGTTGAGTTCATTCTCCCAATAAAATAACACAGCATTGCAGTGGAAAAAAAAATTAAAGTGCACACTGTTCTATAATTAATCTAGAGTTTAATGACAGAGTAAATGTCAAACTTAACTGTTCTGTTGCTGATCCAGTCACAAATGGTGCTGCCCAGGGCCCAGTCAGTATCAGGGCCAATTCTCTTTAATGTCTTTATCAATGATCTTGATTGAGTGTGCTCTCAGTTAGTTCGCAGATGACACCAAGCTGGGTGGGCGTGTTGATCTGCTGGGTAGGAAGGTTCTAGACAGGGTCCTGGACAAGCTGGATCAATGGGCTGAGGCCAATTGTGTGAGATTCAACAAGGCCAAGTGCTGGGTCCTGCACTATAGTCATAACAATCCCAAGAATGCTCCAGGCTTGGGGCAGAGTGGCTGGAAAGCTGCCCAGCAGAAAAAGAACCTGGGCATGTTGATTGACAGCCAGCTGAAGATGAGACAGTCTGTGCCCAGAGGCCAAGAAGGCATCCTGGCCTGTATCAGGAATAGTGTGGCCAACAGTACCAGGGCAGTGATTGTCACCCTGTCTTTTCCAATCAAAATCATTCTATGATTCTGTGATCTTGTTAACAGAAATAGTCAACAACCACAATTATACCTTCATGCAAAGAAAGCACGAGCTGCGTTACACGGGATGATTTTTCTCCTGCATATAGCCATTGTTACAGATGACAATGGACTGGGAGGAGAGTCTTTTCTTGGAATGAGAAACGCGGTCCTCCTCTGTGCCAGAAAATACAAATTCCTCTGCTGTGTTCAAAAGGAGGGGCAGATTTATAGTCTCTCTCCTGGTGCAAAGTTTTGACTGCTCCTCCAGAGCACTAGGCTGCAAAATGATCTCCACAGCTGCCTAAAACTCCTGTTGTTCTCTATCAAACTGTCAGTTTTCAGTTTACTACTGCTGTGCTCTGTGACATACAGAGGTGATATACACACATTTTAACGATGGATTTAAACTGAAAATTTAAGAGCAACATCAAATAAGTGTACTGTAAAGATACAAAGCTGAAGAGAGAAAACCCTTACTGTACATTTTATAGAGTCCCTGCACACAATTTAGATATGCATTACATAGGCTATATTACCGTGACTGTGCAACAGAAATTACTAATTACTAAACAAGTAATTCCTTAGTGGATTAGAACGAATCACATCAGGACACAAATAATCAAAACATTTTTTACAACTAAAAATGTGTTTTTTACCTGGGAGAAGTAACATAGCATAAAGGAAGAATATGCAGACCTTCATGATGCTACAAGAAGGAAGAATGAAAGAAATATGTTAGAGGTTTAAAACGCTCCAGTATCTTCTCCAGTACTCCCGAAGAAGTGGTAAAACAAGAAGTTTTAGTGAGAGAGAGGTTATTGAGAAAATTAATCTCACCGTGGACTGGTGCAAGGCCTTCTGTGTGCTTCATAGCCTTTGACAAGAAGCATGCTGTGGTTTAGAGAGAAGGTAACATGGTGCAAGATTACTGCAGACAGGGCATGCCATGGAAGAAATACAGAGCCCCTGGGGTGCAAAGGACAAGATGAGTACCCAAAACGCCTGGTGTGGAGGAAAGAGGAATGAGGAGCATACTTAGCCTGGCAGCATGGGGAAGAAGATGAAGGAATTGAAAGTAGAGGGGGAGGAGAGAGTGACACAGAGGAGGAGGAGGGGGAAACAGTGAGATGACATCAGTTACCAGAAGCAACGAAGTGTGTGACCTTCTGTTTTGTAACAGGAACCTATCTTCACAACAGTAAAAAGTAACTGAGAAAAATGCTCAGTGGAGGCTAAAAAGCACATGATCTGTGGTCAAGAAAAACTGGTATCAGTTTAAACATAAAAGGCTGTGACCTCATAAGGTTGGACTTGATGATCTCAAAAGGTCTGTTCCAACCTAAACAGTTCTATGATTCTGCGATTCTAAGCAAAACACTCCTATGGCTGCTTGAGTTCATTTGGTGTAAGGGTCTAAAATCCTGGTGAGCAGCCAAATGTCATTCCCATGCACCAGTAAGAGAATGGCACTTGCATCTCACTGGCCTGTAGTTATTGGCTTACATTTTAGCAATTTTTCCTGTGCCTTTTCCACATATGTGGGAGAAGCCTCCACGCTAGTTCTGCCAAGGTTCTTCACTCTCTGCTGTGAAACAGCTCCAAAGAATCCTTTTGCTGGAACAGATGCAAAAACACTTAAGCTCTCTGACTGCTTTAAAACAGTGGAATTGCTGTCCACTGTCCTGACTGATAGTGCAGCTTCTTGATGGCTTCCCATTTTTTGGGTCCTATTTTATTTTAGGCAAGTATACCATACTTGGGTCTCTGGGAGCAAGAGTCTCTCTTCTTCTGTTTAGTACAGAATTCCCCTCAGTCTGCTGCCGTGTTTTATGTGTATGTGCTCTGATCTACAGAACAACAAATGACATTTTACCAGACTAAATGCCTCCTGCCTTTTCTTAGAAAAGGAGAGAAAGAAGGCCAGATGCCTCAGAGTATGTAGATAATTTCCTTTGTGATCCACCTGTTGTAGCAGTATAGAAGGGAGAGTTTGTGTAGAATCCATTGTTGTAGACAAAGGCAGCATGTGCCCAGATGGCCAAGATGGCCAACAACATCCGGACCTGTATCAGGAAGAATGTGACCACCAGCACCAGGGAAGGGACTGTCCTGCTGGACTCAGCACTCGTGAAGCCACCCCTTGAGTACTTGACTCAGTTTGGGGACCCTCACTGCAAGCAAGACAGTGAGTGGGAGCAGAGAATGGCATTGAAGTTGGTGAAAGGTCTGGAGAATAGGTCATGTGAGGAGTGGTTGAGGGAACTGGAGTTGTTTAGTCTGGAGAAAAGGAGACCTTCTTGCTCTCTACAACCTCCTGAAAGGAGGTTGGAATGAGGTGGGTGTTGGTCTCTTCTCCCTAGTAACAAGTGACAGGATGGGAGGAAATAGCCTCAAGTTGCACCAGGGTATGTTTAGCTTGGCTGTTAAAAGAAACTTCTTCACTGAAAGGGTTCTCAAAGGCTGGAATAGGCTTCCCAGGGAAATGGTTGAATCCAATCCCTGGAGGTGTTTCAAAGACATAGAGATGTGATGCTGAGGAACATGGTTTAGCACCAGACTTGGTAGAGTTAGATAATGTTTGGATTCGATGAATTTAAAGGTCTTTTCCACCTGAGATGATTCTGAGTCTTTCTGCTCTACGTACCTTAATCAAAGAATCATTCAATCATAGAATCAACCAACCTCCAAGATCATCCAGTCCAACCTATCACCCAGCCCTATCCAATCAACTAAACCATGTGTAATAGTGTGAGAGCTGAAATCCCCAGCCCACACCGACAATAACCAGGCTAGCTCAGTCTGTAAGCAAATGAAAACTGTATTTACAAGCAAAACTATAATCTAGGATGAAATGCAATGAATATGTACAAATATACACTATTCACAACATTTACAAATATATACAATCAACAGAAAAGCACAACCAAGCCCCCTTTGCTTCCCCGAATGGCCCTTTCCCAAGGGGCCTCCCCCCGAACCAGAAGGAATCCCCCCAGACTCCCCTGGCAGAAGGCAGAGAGCCAAGAAGCAGAGAGGCTGTTAGACTTAGCTTGTCAAGGTCAGTATCTTATCTTCAGCCAGAAAAGAAGCAGCAGCCAGACAGAAAAACCGAGTGAGCAAGCCGAGTCCTTGACTGCCCAAACTCAACAACCTTGTTTCGAATAGGGATTCTTAAACATTTCTCTCTCTCCAATGGAAGTGTTTAGAATAATCATTATTTTGCTACACCCAATAGTGATTTATTTACATTCCTTCACCTTCTCTGCTTGAACTTTGTAAAGAAAAATCAAAAAAAGACAGTTTTAAAACCATCACATCATGGCACTAAGTACCTCATCCAGTCTTCTCTGTGAAGAGAAGCCTCATCACTCTCTCTGTGAAGAACTTTCTCCTCACCTCCAGTCTATACCTCCCCTGGCACAACTTGAGACTGTGTCCCCTTGTTCTGCTGCTGGTTGCCTGGGAGAAGAGACCAACCCCCACCTGGCTACAGCATCCCCTCAGGTAGTTGTAGACAGCAATGAGGTCACCCCTGAGCCTCCTCTTCTCCAGACTAAACAACCCCAGCTCCCTCAGCCTCTCCTCATAGGGTTTGTGTTCTAAGCCCCTCACCAGCTTTGTTGCCCTTCTCTGGACACGTTCCAGTACCTCAACATCTCTCTTGAATTGAGGAGCCCAGAACTGGACACAGTAATCAAGGTGTGGCCTGACCAGTGCTGAGTACAGGGGAAGAATAACCTCCCCAGTCCTGCTGGCTACACTATTCCTGATACAGGCCAGGATGTCATTGGCTCTCCTGGCCACCTGGGCACACTGCTGGCTCATGTTCAGCCTGCTATCAACCAGCACCCCAACCTCTCTCTGGCTGCTCTCCAGCCACCCTGTCCCCAGCCTGTAGCGCTGCTTGGGGTTGTTGTGGCCAAAGAGTAGAACCCTGCACTTAGCCTTGGTAAATCTCATCCCATTGGCCTCTGCCCACCCATCCAGCCTGTCAAGGTCCCTCTGCAGGGCCCTCCTACCCTCCAACAGATCAACACCTGCTCCTAACTTGGTGTCATCTGCAAACTTACTGATGATGGACTCAATCCTCTCATCCAGATCATCAACAACCAACTGCATGTGGCACCATTCACCACCACTCTCTGGGCACAGCCTTACTACATTGTGAACTTTTATCAAGGGCTTTTCCTCCTTGGCTAGGCCCAACTGTTATTAAACCAGACACCACTGGCTGTCAAGTAAAATTGAGTGTGCCAAGACACTATAAACTACAGAAACTCCTTCTCCACAGTTGTGCTTCCCTCCTGTGGATAAGAATTTTTGCTTCCAGTCATGTAAAAAAAAAAAAAAAAAGGGAAGAAAAAAAAAGAATCACCCTATTTTCTGATTCAGTGCAGATGTTTAAAAGGATAAATTAAAGCGATTTAGCAACTGGAAACCTAAGGGGAGAGTGTGTACTCCATGTTTAGCAATGACTGTCTCACAGCAGCAAAGACCAAAACCAGAACTCAAAATAAGAGTGAGAGAAATAAACCCAGGCAAAAATACCAGGTAATGCTGATTGCCGTTCTTTATGGGTTGGACTGGGAGCTCTGAGGACAGAAGTCTCAAAGGTCGTACATGATTTCCTGGCTGTTGTCTTCCAGGAGAAGGTGGCTGCTGGGGATGGCTGCATGAGAATCATCCCATGAGAGGGGTGTACACCCACATTCCATTCCATTGTCCACTAAGTGTGACAAGCTGCTTGTGTTATGCCAGCTGCTTTATAGAGAGTTGCTGAATCATAGAATCATTTTGATTGGAAAAGACCTTTGGAATTATCAAGTCCAACCATTTCTAACTCTACCAACTCTGGTGCTAAAATGAACCAGGCTACTAAAACTTCAGTGCTTGCAAGCAGCTTCTATTCCACTTATTTTCAAGATGACTTTAACTAGCAAATGAAAATCTTTGGAGCCACAGTCCAAAAGACTGAAGAGAATTACATAGTTTCTATGCTGGCTACTTACACCACTGCTTTCTGTGCTCTATTCTCATTTCTGTCTGCAGGCCATTGAAATTCTGGTTATGTCCCACAACTGTTTAGCAGCCAAAGGGACATGGTTAGAAAGGAAAGTTAGACTTTGCTTCAGTGTGTGGCTTGCTGCTGGCAAATGGTGCAAACCAAACTGCCCTCTTCAGGGCCATGAGCAGTGCATGAACACTATGCTGCAATTCAGACAATTGTAGGTACGGATGTGCAGTTTTTCTGTTCGCGTGCTGGCTGCATCCAGCTTTGGAAGTGACACGTTTTCATGATGCCAGAGATAATGCATGAGATGGGTGTGGTTTGAAGACCTAGGGCTTATCCCTTACACCCAGAAGTCTGTGAGGTCAGCCCACAGGGAGGTAACCATTTTCCCTTCCTAAAAAAGGCTAGCATGGTGTGGGGTGTATTTCCTGCCTTTTGAGATCTTGCCAGCCGTTTCTAGAGATGTTCCCATGACTCACAATTATGAATACCGTGGATGTCAGAGACAAAAAATGGAGAAGTTTATTAATGGAAATTATGTGGGTATGCAATAAGTAGTCACACTCAACCCCTTATCTACTATCTCTGCAGTCCAGTCACTGAAAGGAGAAGAAACCATATGGGTACATGCATTTCACTGGCCTTATTCATGACTGCTTTGGTTTGACTCAAACCACTCTGAGAAAAGTCACGAGGCAGCTCCCACTTGGCTGACTACAGAAAGATTCTTTCTCTGAAGAACTCCTAAGACTGATATTTGGGAAAAAGAGGCAGATTCACTCACTTTACTTTTGAGAGCAATTGCCAGAAACCCTGTGCAAGTTCTTTTGAGACGGACCTGTGCTTTTTGTCTCTTGTTCCTCCCAAACCAGCATGTGAAAACCCAATATGTACAGTGAAGCACGAAGGTCTTTGAGTAAAAACCAGTTTTGTATTTGGCATTCTTGCTTGTGTTTTCATTTCTTCCCTTTTTCTGTTTTCACTTTTGGATGTGGTCATTATCTGTTGAAAGAAACTCTCAAATCAGTGCTCTCTGACTCCTACATTCTTTCACTGCCCTTCAGTTCTTTGCCAAATGTTCCTTTCTTACATCTTCTTGCATGTAGTCAGTCTATTTTCTTATGCCAGGTACATATCTTCTGTGGGAAGACTTTCCTCCCCTCTCAGTACACAGTGAACTCAAACCAAAACTGGCCACAGAACCAATAAACTACTCCTTAGACCCTTCTCATGTTGGAAATTTTTCTAAACTTTCCACCTTGTGCACCAATGAGTATCTCCCTGAGCAGTGTTGTGAGCCTCCTGAAGACAGGTCATTTGTGACTTTCCACTACTGACCCCAAAGCCTCTATCCTGGAGACTTCTAAATGCAATTCTGCTATGAAATTCTGCATTTACCTGCCTTCTCTCATGAGATAAACACAGGTTGATTTGAACAGGTGTTATCGAAGGAAGTAACAGCTTAGGAAAATTTGCTTAACATGCCAAGATCAGAGATTTCTAGAATGCACTCCACCCAAATACTGCATCATACAACCACATAAATATCCATAAAGGGATGCATTTTAAAAAGATACAGTTCCCCAAGTGACCTGTGTTTCCTCTGTGCTTTTCCAGTTAGAAAGTGGCACTGGTTTAACCAATTGATCAACGTTTTTTTATTGCTTAAGAGCAGTCTTTTACTCCAAGTTACATGTACAAATGCTGGGCTTGTTTAATTGTTATTATGTTAAAAAAAAAACCAACAAAAAACACTCTGTCTCCCCAATTTTTTATTTCTGAATGCATTTTGCATTTCTTCCCATTATCCCTTCTTACAGTAACATACTTTTATCTAATAAATGCGAGAGAACTACAACTTTCTCTGTGATTCTGGGATCACATTGCTCCAACACCCAGAAACTGCTTTTTTATTAACAATTAAACCACATCAATTATTTAAATAATACCTTTGGTACAAAGATCATGGAGCATTCCACTGCCTCTGCAAGCAGAATTATTTATCCATGATTAAAGGGCATGTATCTCTGAAAGAGAGCAAGAGCAACTGCCTAACCACACACAGTCCCACAGCACACATCACACGGCATGAACATATACTCCATGTAAGTGAAACCGCAGGGGAAATTTGGAGGGGAAAAACATCATCAACCAGAATGAGATTTTCTTTGAGATTAACAGTGGTGTTTATTCATAGTTCCACCTAAAGGACAGGTCAGGTTGACATATTTTTCCAAATTCTAAGCTACAACCAAGCACAGAATTGGCAAGTTGGTTGAACCACTTCTGCATCACAGTTACCTCATCAGGTGATGTCTCTCCTCCTCTTTCAGCTCTCATGCTTGCTTCAGGGTTAATCAAACAAACTCTTAATGGTTGGATTTAATGTTAAAGGTCTTTTCCAACCAAAATGATTCTATGAAACTCATCAGCTGGGAAGTAGCAATTGCTGGACTCATTACTCACCAGATCACACTGAGCTTTCTGACTCTGCAATGAAACTGAGAAAGCACATATCCCTGTTCCCACAGAGGTGACAATTTAAAGATGCCAGCTGATCAGTGGACCAGTGAGTTGCTGGAGTTTCCTTAAGGCTCATTGTCGAGAAGAACAAATTCAAATGACCACTCCCAGGCTGTCCATTTTCTGAGCCTCTTCTGCACAGGACTCTTTGCCTGGAACTGGCAACATGGCTGCACAGTGCAGTACAAGCAGAACCTCAAGGAGCAGTTTGCCAGGCACCTCTGATGGCAAGACAATGTACTGTACACAAAAAGGTGAATCTGTAGTTGTTCCTAACCTATGCCCAAACACACCTAACAAGAATTAGCAGCCACAAAATATGTTATATAGAATTCGTTTCACAGAAACACACCAAATCACAAAACAGAAGCAACTTCTGAAGATCATCTACTCCAATCCCATTTCTAGATCAGGATCACGTAGAATAAATCACCCAGAGTTTTGGTTAGAAAAGACCTTTAAGATCATGCAGTCCAACCACTACCTAACTCTACAAAGGCTGGTGCTAAACCATGTCCCTCAGCACCACATCTCTGTGTCTTCTGAACACTTCAAGGGATGGAGATTCAGCCACCTCCCTGGAGAGCCTATTGGAGCGTTTGAGAACCCTTTCAGTCAAAAGCGTCTTCTAATATTCAATCTAACCTCCCACGGTGCAACATGAGGCTATTTCCTCTCAACCTATCACTTGTTACTAGAGAGAAGAGACTGACACCCACCTTGCTCCAACCTCCTTTCAGGGAGTTGCAGAGAGATATGTTTAGTCCTCAGGCATTATGTTCTGTGTTTTCAGTAAGTGTCTTTCAAAACCAGATGGGCATATGAGAGAAACCTCACATTGCTTCTCAGACAGGAGGATCACTGATCAGGAGCTACTTTTTCTTGCAACCAATTAATCTCAATTATTAAACAACAATGTGGTATTCAGAAGTACAATTAAATGATCCAAGCCCTCCTGCTCTCTGTTCTAGTGCAGAAATCACTCCAGGGACACATAGTGATTTTCTCACAGTTGCTTCACATGGCACTTCAACTGATTTAGAATGCTGGAAGGAAGAGTCTTTGCCTTTTGGTTTTGGGTCCCTCCCTTCAACCACCAGAATCAAAGTAGCTGGGAAAAAAGAACCTTTCTCCTGTCTACTGCAGTAAACTAAGACTGCCAGCTTTATAACAAGCACAACTGGAAAACACTCTCCAGATCTACTTTGGTCCTTTTACTTACTTTCTGATTCCAAATGTCCTGCTCCAACAAATCAGGAAATAATTGTGCTGGTGCCACTATATGATGGGTTCTGGCTCATTTGGCTATAGATGGGCCAGCTTGCTCTGCTGAATGAAGGATGTGTGTGATCAGTAGCTGTGACTCAAACAAAACTGTGGCATCACTTTACTAATAGCAATTACATTTTTACAGGTGTATGCTCCTACTTTTAACTTACATTACAAAGGCTTGCCTCAGTGACTGCTCAAATCATTATCAAACAAATAACAAAGCAAAACCACATGGTTGACAACATTACTACAGTACTAGGGCATACCTTATTTCTTTCTCCAGGCTTCTCATCTTAGAGGCAAAATACTCCACTATGGGTCTTCACAGGTTCTTTTCTCTGCCTGCCACTGTATGAAGAAAGCACAGATCACAGAAAATGAACCCTTTCCTATCACTAATACATGTGTGCTTCTTACAGCAAGTACCCTCCATCCGAAAGTAGCTTCCTCTTTTTAAACTGAAATTCCCCTTCTTTCAAAGCACATTTAATGCTCTCACAAATGTCAATTTTACTCACGGTGTCCCCGAGCTGCTGTGTAGCCCTGGTCTTCAAAAAATCCTCTGCTTGGATTTTGCCTGATGGAAATAACCATTTCTGGATAGGGTTTAGTTCTTATGGATGGCAAATTCCATTCCAGATTAGAAAAAAACCCATCTGTCCTTTCCCAACACTCCCTTCTGAAAGTCACCAAGTTAATTTAAGATCATAATGACAGAAGAAAAAATACAGCTGAATGTGTTGTTATGTAAGAATAGTGATTGATTCCATAACATTTATGGGAAATCAGAGAAATTTAAGGCCACGGCTGCCAAGCTTGTCATATTCTTACTGTTTTTCTAGTATCATGAATCTGGAGGTTGTAGCAAGGTAGGTATTGGTCTCTTCTCTCTAGTAAGTAGTGATAGGATGAGAAGAAATGGCCTCAAGTTACACCAAGGGAAGTTTAGGTTAGATATTAGAAGAAATTTCATCCCTGAAAAGGTTCTCAACCACTGGATCAGGCTCCCCAGGGAGGTGGTTGAATCTCTGTCCCTGGAGGTGTTTCAAAGATGCAGAGCTGTGGTGCTGTGGGACATGGCTTAGCACCAGACTTGACAGAATTAGGTAATGGTTGGATTTGATCTGAAAGGTCTTTTCCAATCCAAACAATTCTATGATTGTATGACTGAGTAAAAAATGTTATGGTTACATATTTGACTATTTCTATGTATAATTCCTTGATAAATTCCTAACTTTATTGTGCACTGCCAATTTATTTACACAGAATTTGATTTCCACTATAACTTAATTTTGAATCTGCCAGCATAGTAAAACTTGTAACTTTATAATCCATTAAGATTTGGTTTAAGCTGGTTTATTAGCATGCAGTGAACCTCATGAAAGCCCATCTTAATGACTGCAGTTGTGCTCACCAGCCCTGGACCAAACATTATTCACACCTGAGTCTTTTTTATCTAAATCACAGTTCATAAATGGTATTTAAAAAAGAAACAACTGTCTGGGAAGAAAAATCTATTTTTTATCTATTACTTATTAAACATTATTAGAAACAATTTCCAAATCAGTTTCTATACACACCTTCCTTTGCTCAGGACAAACTACTCACCAGCTCTGATGAAAAACAGAGAAGCAGGCTGCTGTGAGTGAAAAAGGGAAGTATTTTTCTCCAGTCTGTAGCAATCAGAGAGCTATAATTTGCTTCTAACTCAAGTTTCCTGTGAAAGCAGCTGAAAGAATACTTTCTCTGACTAGACTCATTAAAAACTAATTTGATCTAATGTAAGTGTTTTCCAAACAAGCTCAGTAAAAATCTAAAACCTAGTAGCTTCTGCAGACTTCAGGTTTTTTTACTTGGTTGCGACTTAGCCTTGTACTTAACAAAAAAAACAGGAGAGGTTCACAGGATTTTTGGAGACAATGGAGTATCCTCTGTCCACTCTAAGATGTTCACCCAAAGTAATGATGAATGAGACCTACATAGTGTACTGAAAGTGATCACACTGGAAATGCCCAGGGGGGTTGCGGAGTCTCCTTCTCTGGAGATACTCAAAACCCACCTGGATGCATTCCTGTGTGATCTGGTACAGGTGACCCTGCTCTGGCAGGGGGTTGGACTAGATGATCTTTCGAGGTCCCTTCCAGCCCCTAACATTCTGTGATTCTGTATTTGTACTTCTGCCTGCAGAGTCTCACCATTTATACTGAATGTCACACAAATTTATGGAGTTCAATTGTCATCTGAGTCAACTCACCAGCCAGATGGGCTGGTTGCAGTGAAATGAGGAGGAGGCAGTGCCCTGTATATAAGCTTGAGTAAATTTTGATGTGATGTGATTTGCTTCCTTGTTTATGGTGAAAATTTTACAATCCCTTTATAGCTCAGCTTTGCCTATATAGTGGTCAGTAACACAGAGATGTTGCAATGTGCTGTCTGCAAAACTTGTTGAGCAGCATCTGAAATAAAAAACAAATGTGGCTAAATCATAGACTCATATCTTTGTTTTGGTTGGAAAAGCCTTTTAAGATCATTGAGCCCAACCATGAACCGAGGCTGGTGCTAAACCTCAGATCTACTTCTTTTAGACACCTTCAAGGGTAGGGAATCAACCACTTTCCTGTGCAGCCTGTTTCTGTGTTCGAGAATCCTTTCAGTGAAGAATTTTCTGCTAATATTCAACTTAAACACCCCTGGAGCAACTTGAGGCGATTTTCTCTCATCCTATCGCTTGTTAATAGGGAGAGGAGACTAACAATCACCTCACTACAACCTCCTTTCAGGGAGTTGTAGAGAGCAAGAACTCCCCTAAGCCTCCTTTTCTCCAGACTAAACAACCCCATTTCCCTGAGCTGCTCGTCAGAAAACACAGGCAGGACTTGGAATTGACCTGCACCCTCTCCACCTCTGAAGGAGGGCTGTAACTACTAAGCTGCTGTAAAAATAGTCCAAATGTAATACAGAAAGATAGAGACATCATCCTTCTGACCGTATTTCAAAAGGAATAAGAACCTGTAATCCAATTTTGTGCAGAGACAGATTCAATATGTTCTGAGACAACCAACTACATCAAGTCTATCAAACAATATGAAGAGCAGAAAGACTTTCTTTTGGGTCTTGGCTAGGACTGGGTTTTGCTAGGGAGGGCCTGAACTAAGCATCTCAGGTTTTGTCACCTGGAAATCTGTGATCCTGAAGGCCTACAAGATTTAGGATAGGTAACAGCTGAAAAGGGGCTTTCATGTGTGAATGCCTTACATCCAGTTCAGGAATCATCTTAGGTACTGAGAAACTTTGGTGGCTTTGGCTTTGATTGGACAAGCCTTTTGCATTTTCTCATGGCCAGAGGCAGCTACTATATTGCTTTTGAAAGGTATGTGCTTCAGTTCCTAGCAGCAATGGCCAGCACTACCTGGGAAAACACTCTAGCCCTCAGGAAAGATTGAGATTTAAAATGTTGGTGGTCCCAGGGTTCATCTTACCAAGTCTACATAGCTGTCCAGGAATAAGAACTGCAGTAGAGCTCTCAGGTACCCTTGGTTTAGTTTTGATTCAGACAAAGCAGCAGTTGCTATTATGAAGCAGGGGGACTACATTTAAACTTCAGTCCTTCAGGTTATTTAATTAGCTGTGTCCTACAGGATGTTCCAGTTAAACTGGGAATAAGGTTTATTTAATATACAATGCCTGAGTTTTCTGAGGTGGAGATTAAAGTGCATTTGAAGATCTCCTGGCTTCTGGTTTAGCAACCTGTGCAAACAACATGTGATTCTTTGATGTGGAAGTGATGGTAACGTAGAAGGGAATTAAACACATAAAATTTAAATTCAAGCAATGATTTTACCAACACTTAACCCTATGTATATGCTGGTGTTCTGACATGCTCCTGTCCATGCATCCTATAGACTCACTCAGTCTTTTTCTGTATTATGCTAACTGAAAGAATCATGACATTTGACACCAAAGCAGAAAGGGCATCCCTTTCCATTACGGTCCTCCAAAAGGATAAGAGAATCTGGCAATCCTCCTAATAAGAGGATAAATTAAATTTATTGCTTTAAAATAGAATGAATCACATAAGAAGAAAATTCACAGGCACTTTTGTGTGGGGTTCTGTTCAAAGCCATCACTTGGAGGCAGCAGTGAAATAATAAGCCCCTTTGAACAAAACTTGGGTATTTAAACCGCTATGCTCTGCTAACTCTGCTTTTCTTTGCTTGACTACATTTCTTATTAATGGAACTACAGACAATTGTTCTGTCAGGAGTGATCTTTCTCTAGCTAGGGTGAACAAAATTACTTTATTTTATCCTGGGATGCATTCAGAAGAGTGTGGCCAGCAAACTGAGGGAGGTTCTCCTGCCCCTCTACTCTGTCCTGTTGAGGCATCATCTGGAATACCATATCCAGTTCTGGGATCCCCAGTTCAAGGCAGACAGGGAAGTCCAGGAAAGAGAGTAGTGGAGGCTACAAAGATGATGAGGGGACTGGATCATCTCTCTGAAGATGAAAGACTCAGAGACTTGGGGATTTTTAGCCTGGAGGAGACTGAGGGAGGATCTCATGAATGCTTATAAATATCTAAAGCATGAGTGTAGGGAGAATGGAGCCAGACTCTTCTCAGTGATGCCCAGTGACTTGACAACAGGGAATGGACCCAAACTGGAACACAGGAGGATCCACGTAAACATCAGAAAAAAATTCTTCCCTGTGAAGGTGGCAGAGTGCTGGACAAGGCTGCCCAGAGAGGTTGTGGAGTCTCCACCTCTGGCAGCCTTCCAAAACATCTGGGTTGTGTTCCTATGTGATTCACTCTAGCTGACTGGGGTTTGGACTAGATGACTTCAGGACGTCCATTCCAACCTCTGTTGTTCTGTGATTACTGAGATTTCCTGACCCTTTGTTGTTAATATGACCAAGAATCATTGAAGAATGGTGGGAGAGTACAAAATTTTAATAGGTACACTGGGAGTATCAAAGAAGTTGGAGAAAATACTGGTGATTAGGTCATCGATGAAACTAAATAGCCAGAGGAAATGAAAGAAACTGACACCATCATCAAATCACCTCTTATCCTGTGTGGGATTTGATAACAGAGCTGTGGAATAATCTCTTCTTTATCCTGAAATCTTCATATATTGTGACCTTTCTATTGTTGTTTTAAAAGAGGGTGACAACAGCAAACTGACAGGCAGAGTTTCATTTTCAAGGTTTGATGCAGGGCTAAATTAAGATAATCCCCTGAAGTGAAAGGACAGGAACCAGCATCTTTCAGAGATGCAGGATGTAATATCCCTCAATACATTTGGTGAGTTACAATGAAAGAAAGAACCCATCCATAAGGATAGGCTGCACAGGTAGTTTCCTCTTGGACCAGAAAGACGTAGACTACTCCTGTCCTGAGGCTAACGCAAAGCAAAAAGCAGCTCAAGGCTCTGCAAACTAGCCTACAGATAGCTTACCTATTGGTGAGTGATTTCTCTAACCTTTAAGAACTGTGATTGTGTGCATGAGAGCTTGTATTCATCCAAAGACATAGGAACAGCTATCTTAAATCATCTTGCATTGTGCAAGCTGGAATGTGTCTGTAGTGTATTAGCTTGCCAAAATGAGGAAACACTGTTTTAAGCCATTTTGAATGAAATGAGCAATATTAGGTTGAACAATGGAAAATTGCATGAGTTGCTGAATAAATATCAATTTTGGTAAATCTAGCAGCTGCCTCAAGGAGACTGAAAGGTTAGAGTTTTGTATCACCATTATTGCACATTTTTAAGGCTCAGACAGGTAATTTCACAATCTGAAGCCCATTTATGCTCATCTGCAGTACAGTTGTGGAGTTCATACTCAGATTACAGAATCACAGAATTATTTTGAAAAGGCCATTAAGATCGAGTCCAACTGCTACCTAATTCTACCAAGTCTGGGTTTAACGTTAATTTGATCATTCTCCTGTTTAATTGTAGTTAGTGTAGTGGGAAATATTGTTTTATTAGGATGTGAATGCATTTTAAGCTTTTTTGTTTATCAATAGATAATCGTCTTTGTAAAAGGCTCACAGCTGCAGGGTTTATTGCATTCAGAAATGCAGTAAGGATGTAAAAGCTAGAGTCACTCTGCTGGTAAATATTTGTCTCTGTCCTCATGTGTAGCTGTGTTCTTCACAGTACATTATGCACTTCTGTGTAAGACATTTGCTTACCTGGTCTTTTAAGACCATTATATTACATGCCTGTATAAATCTGTGTGTGAGTGCAGGCTATGTTGGCAGGAAAAAAAGCCCGTTTGCTTCTAATTCTGTGTAACTGAAGTTATTACCTAACTTCAGGAGAGCTGATGGACAGTTTGTATAGCTATGGTCTCCTAAAAATTGATTTGGTCCACACTAGACTTCACATTGTATTTTATCATCCTACTTCAGAACAGGCTGGATAGATAGCCCAAGGCCAGTTATATGAGATTTAACGAGTGCCAGGTCCTGCACCTGGGTCAAAACAACTGTGTGAATGCTCCAGGCTTGAGGAAGAGTGGCTGGAAAGCTGCCTAACAGAAAAAGACATGGGGGGTGTTGATCAACAGCTGGCTGAACATGAGCCAGCATGTGCCCAGGTGGCCAAGAAGGTCAACAGCATTCTGGCCTGTATTAGTAATGGTGTGTCCTGCAGGACCAGGGAAGGGATGGTCCCCCTGAACTCAGCACTGGTGAGGCCACACCTTCAGTACTGTGTTCAGTTTCAGGGCTCTGATGGTTTTAAGCTGTCTTTTTAATTTCTTTCCTTGCAAAGTTCAAACAGAGAAAGCGAAAGAGTAAATAAGTCACTATTGGGTGTAAGAAATCAAAATACTGATTGTTCTAAACACTTCCATTGGATAGATAGAAATGTTTAAGAACTATTACTCAAAACAAAGTGGGGCACTCTGCACATTCTGCATTCTGCAGTGGGGGCAGTTGCTGGGCTGTCTGGCTGCTGTTTCTTCTTCTCATCTGGCTGAAGATAACACACTGACCTTGGCAGCTAAGTTAACAACTTTCTGCTTTAACTAACTCTGCTTTCTGCCAGGGGAGTCTGGGGGGGGAAGCTCCTGGGAGAGAGGCCCCTTTGGGAAGGGTCCCCTTTGGGGGGAAGCAAAGGGAGATTGGTTGTGCTTTTCTGTTGATTGTATATATTTGTAAATGTTGTGAATTTTGTATATTTGTCCATATTCATTGCATTTCATCGTAGATTGTAGATTCTGCTTGTAAATACAGCTTTCATTTGCTTCCAGACTGAGCTAGCCTGGTTATAGTCGGGGGGGGGGGGGGGGAATTTCAGCTCACACTGACACAAGGGCCCGCACTGAAAGAGGGACATTGAGTTGCTGGAGTAGTTCCGGAGAAGTGTACCAAAGCTGGTGAAAGGTCTGGAGAACAGGTCTTGTGAGGAGTGATTGAGGGATCTGGGGTTGTTTAATCTGATGAAAAGGAAGCTGAATGAAGACTACCTTTATCTCTAGAACTCTCTGAAAGGAGTTTGAAGGGAGGTATGTGTTGGTCTCTTCTCCCTAGCAACAAGTGATAGGACAAAAGGAAATACCCTCAAGTTGCTCCAGGGGAGGTTTACGTTGGCTGGCAGAAGAAACTTCTTCCCTGAAAGAATTCTTAACCACTGGAACAGGCTCTCCAGGGAGATGTGATCCTGAGGACATGGTTTAGCAGTAGCCTTGGTAGAGTTAGAGAAAGGTTGGACCTGATGATCTTAAAGGCCTTTTCCAATTGAAGCAATTCTACGACCCTATGATTTCGCTCTTTGAACTACTGTAACATCTGGAAGTCTAAGTTCTTCACCTTGAAACTGCATTGTGTATAATAGTCAATGGATCTTCAAATATTATTCAAGGTTATTTAATGTATTTCTATTATCTCACCAACTCTTGGCAAACTCCAGTGATACTCCACTCAAAGTGAAGTTTATTAGCAACACTCTGAAATATTTAGTCCATCAGAATGTGCCAAGAAAGGATTATATAATCTGTAAATATATTTTTTATGCACTATAGGTTTACATTTATATTGCAAAGGCAAGCTCTTCAAAGCTCAGAAATCCCTGCCTAGATTATAGCACTCCATCTACCTTTCCCAGCACAGTCCTTTATACAGGCCTGAAGGAACAGTGTACCAAAAGTAGTATTGTGTAAGAATAGTATGGTCAAAAGTTCTTTAATTGATACAGATGTATCTGCCTATCTGTAGTGCTATCCAAACACCTCCTTCAATGCATTATTTCTATTAGGTACTATTTCTGTCCTACAGAAAGTCACCAACAGCATTCAGTACTATAGCATGCCAACATTTGAAATATGACGTTTTGAAAGGCTTTGGTTTTATGAAGCGTCAGGTTGCAGTCTGGTGAGGAAAAGACCTATGCAATGGAATAATCTTAATAAAAAGTAATTTTGATTCTACTGACATTATCAATGATATCGACCTGCTGGGAAGTTAACGATTTGAATAGTAGCAGCTCTAGTTATGATGTGATTAAGAAAGATGGAGAGAAAAAGAGGAGTTTCAGAGGTAGGTCTCATCAGGAAAGGTACAATTACATCATTTTAGGTCTGTAGATCAAAGAACCATGAATAATTTAGAGTGGAAGGGACCTTTGGGGATCATCTAGGGGAATCTCTCTGCTCAAAGCACACGTAATTAGATCAGGTTGCTCAGGAACATGCCCAGTTGAGTCTTGAACACCTCCAGGGAAGGAGATCCTGTAACCTCCCTCTGTTCACCTAGGCTGACACTCTCTGTGCACAAGCTGGATAATGTTTTGGGTTTTTTTTCAGAACTAGATTAAAGAACATCTTCTTAAAAGAGATCTAAACCTGTCTTCAGCATTCAAAGGGATGGTGACCTAACTACTTTCTCTGAAAAGCTGGTAAAATGCCACTTACATAACTTAAAGGCTAGACACCATAAGGTAAATATTTTGGACTTCACTAAAAGGAATAAAGATGAAAGTTGCTAAATTGGAATTTGGGGGTTTCCAAGAGACCAATGTTCACAGCCTGGTTATATTTAGCATGGCCAAACACAGGCAGGTCCCAAACACAGACAGCTTCAAATGATTTAATTTATTGAATTTCAAGGAAGTTATAAGTACAATCAGTTAGGAAAGTATATCTAGGCAGAAAAATGTAAATGGAAGATGATGATTTTTGAGAAGGGTTTATTAGCTATCCAAAAGTCACCATCATGGAAATGAACATTGGCCAAACTCTTTTCAGTTGTGAGGGAAAGCCTTGATTAGAAACAAATAAAGTATTTACACCAAATGGAAAAAATCTGAAACAGGTCAAAAGAATGATGAATGAGGAGCAACAAGTCTTATGAAACTGAAATGGGAAGACTGCCAAAGAAGGAGGTTTCTGCCTGGAAAGTCGAAGGACAATGTCAAATTATTGAAGAACAGTAACATTAAAAAAAAAAAGAATAAACTCTGAAATGTTTGGCCACAACTAGATGCAGCTGCTAAAACTGCTTCTAGCAGTGCAGAAAAGACAGAATAATATTTTCTTCCCTATATTTAAAGGAAAGCAATATGATATATGTATGTCAAATTGTATTGATGAACTAATTTCTGACCCATTAGTTACTGACATGTTAAGTAACAGCTGCCAATATTGTTAAATCTTTGGGTCCATATTATTTGTTCCTGAGAGTCATAAAAGAATTTGATGAGTTGACTTCTGCACCTCTGACAATTTTTAGCTACTCTTGGAATGATAGAAAAACACCAGAAAACCCAAGTCTCAGTGATAATATTGTCTCAACTTTCCCTGAAAATAAGAATGATACTGCTAATTATAAATCAGCCCAATTCAGTCACAGTAGAAGACAGGGAAAGTGCTTAGATGAGAAAGACCTGAAGGGTTAGATTCCAATTAATGTCCGTTATTGTACTTCTGTGGAAAGACAAGAAGTTACACTCATAAAGACATCACTGTTTATGGGGATGTTTATAAGGCATGTTCATTTAGTAACCTCATTATACCGCTCAGAAAAGATGCACAGTGCAATGAGAAGGGAGCCCACATGAACTGGCTCAATGACAGCTCCCAGTATCTCTCTGCAAAGCAGAAGCTGTTGCCGAGCAATGGTGTTTTGTTACTCAGAACTGGGTATCAGCAGTGGGCTTGTCAGGTGGTGTATGGTATGAATTCCTTTGAATCTACTTTTGGGCAGCCACACTGTGACTCAGCACACACCAGTAGGTGGGTTTGTGTTCAACAGGACCATGACGTGGTGCAGCTTTATGTGTGATGTGAGCAATGGTGAAGAGCACAGGGACTCTCACTGCGTCTAGCTGAAAATGGAACAGTTGGACGAGATGATCTTAAAGGTCTCTTCAAACCTAAATGATTCTGGGATTCTGTGACCACAGCTTTCCCTGGATGACTTTGAAAGAAAATGGCTATTTTCTCAGCAAAAGAGTGGAAGACTTTGGCTGATAGTTCACATGTGCAGACAAGTAGCTTAGGAGAACTTGGTGCAAATCAGCACAGAGGGTCTGATAAACATGAGCCAGTTTTTCTCGGGTGAGAAAACCATCTTAGATCCTCCTTGGCTGTGTCATGAATTCCCTGGCTGCATGTATCTATCAAGATATTTTCAAAGTCTTGGCATTTTAATTAAGTGACAACTTTGATTTCTCAATCCATTGTTACAGTCTGAGACACTTTGGAAACAAGATGGTAAAACCCAGGAATTTCCCCACCTCACCTTCCTGGTGAAAGAGGCTGAAACTGTTTTTTCTTAAACTTAACAGAAGAAAATTCAGCAACTGGATAAACCAGCCATAGGAAATTTTTGTAAGACAATTATGGGTAATTGCAAGCAAGGGATTACAATTTAAAGCCTTATGCAGCCTAATCAAAATGAATATTGCTGATTCAATCAAACTATGTTGTAGATTATGTATCTTTTGTTTACTCTCAACACTTTTTTCCCCCTGAAAAAGGACTCAGTGTAGGCACATATTTCTCTGCTTCCCACAACCTGTCAACCTGTGTCCTGGAGCACTGAGCAAAGGGAATTTTGGAAAGATTTTTTCAGAATGAGTCTTGGGTACTTTCTTCTTAGGTGCATTTCTCTTTTACTAATGATAAAGAAGTCCCTCAGTGGAACATGTATTCTGAGCTGTGGGGAATGTGTCATGATTTGTTTCCTACCCAAGACTGATGAAGCTGCTAGCATATGAAATGCTAGGAGTTGGCCATACAGAAAAAAAAAAAAAAAGGAGGGGGGGGAGGGCAAAAAAAAAAAGGCAGTTGTAGTTTTTAAGAACTGTCATTAATCATAATCTCATGTCAGAGAGTGAGGAGCACACCACTGCCAGCACAGTTCTAAGAAAAAAAGGGAGCTGACAGAAAGGGAAGTGGGACCAAAGGATTGTTTGTGTCTGGCTGCCTGGCTATTTGGTGCTGCGTCCTGGAGGCAGAGTGGGATGGTGAGACAGGTAATGGGGGTCCCCAGGCAAATGAAGATGAGAAGATGAGCTGCTAAGTCAGAGGGTAGTTTTCACAGTGCACATGCCTTTGGGAGAGGTGTGGAAAGTGGAAGTCAATTGCATGCCCTAATTTTCATTCTTTTGCTTCCCAGGATCTGTGCCAAGACTATTATGTACCGGTGTACCTTAAAATGAGTTTAAAAGTGTGTCAAATTAATTTCCTAATATATTTCAATTGTTAAACAGTATCTGTGAGGGGTATGAAGTGTAGCTGATGACAGAGAACTTCTAAGATTTACATGCTGTCACCAACTGCATATGAAGCTTAGTACTATACACTGTATTTAAAAGCCTTCTGTCTAATGTAACCAGGACACTTCTCTATGTTGGTAAGTAGGCAAATAGACACGAAGAAATATGAAATAGCATGAGCAGAACTATACCAGGCACAGATCTACACCAAATGTTACAGACATTTAGGATATTAAGAAAAATTTCCTTACTGAAAGAGTCATCAGGCATTGGAACAGGCTGCCCAGGGAAGCGGTGGAGTCACCATCCCTGGAGGTGTTCAAAAATGAGTAGACGTGGCACTTCAGGTTTAGTGGGCATAATGGTGTTGAGTTGATGGTTGAACTTGATGATCTTAGCAGTCTTTTCCAACCTTAATGACTATGATTCTATGAGATTTGCATTATTATATAGATAATGGTTGGACTCAATTATATTAAAGGTCTTTTCCATCTGAAATGACTCTGTTTCTATCATTCTGTTTATTATTGGATAAACATGAACAATCTCTGAATCTCTGCCATGAGAAACATGCATTCAGAACTGAATTTCAGTCTATGTAAAACAAAAGCATAAAACATGAATGATAACCCTGGTACTTTAACAGCATCATTTCAGCAAAAATAAATGGCCATAAATAGTCAAACCAAATTTAAAACAAATGCTAGAAGATTTTAATCACTAATGAAGAAATTTCTGGAACATCCTTGCACACCGAGATGTAGGTGTAACCCAGGTTGGGTTATATAGTTACAAAAAAAGGCAGAAAATTTTGGCCTGGGATGGCATAAACCCATTAAAATGCAGCTGATAAGTTGAGAGGCAGATAAACCTAATGACAGGAGAACAACAGGTTTGGGAGGGTGTCATTTTAGCCACAGGCTTTCTGCCAGAATTCCTCCTCTACTCAAAAGCACGCCGAGTAGGAGTAAACACTAGGTAGAAACTAAGCCTGAAAATAGCCTAGACAGGTCCATGTGCCTGCACAGAAACTTCACAGCTGCATAGCATGCTATGAAAGCATTTCATGAGGCAAGATCTACCAAACACATCAGAAGAACAAGTCTTTAGTATCGTAAAAAATCTACAAGTTACGGTGATCTCTAAGGTCTTCTGTAAATATTCCATTCTCTTGGAGAGACATCTCTTTCCTCTGAGTGTAACTCTGTGTGATGCAGCTGGCTCACTCAGATCTGGATCAGGTTTCATACAGAAGATGATATTCTGCAGTTGCATAGACCGTGTTTAGGCCAAAGAGCTAAAACTAGTGCATTGCCTGGGTATACCCCTGAACAAATATTCCACTATTTTACCTTTTCTCCAAATCTATGCTGCCCAATTACTCAGGCTTGGAATCTCTCACCCTTTCAGTCAAGAAGTTTCTTCCAATATCCAATCTAAACCTTCTTTGGTGCAACTTGAGGCCATTTCCTCTCATCCTGTCACTCATTACTAGGGACAAGAGACTGACACCCACCTTGCTACAACCTCCTTTCAGTGAGTTGCAGAGGGTGAGATCTCCCCTTAGCCCTCCTATTCTCCAGATTAAACAACCCCAGTTCCCTCAGCTGTTCCTCACGATACCTGTTCTCCAGACCCCTTACCAGATTTGTTGTCCTTCTCTGGACCTACTCCAGCACCTCAATGTCTTTCTTGTAGTGATAGCCCCAAAATTGAACACAGTACTGAAGGTGTGGCCTCACCAGTGCTGAGTCCAGGGGGACAGTGACTGCCCTGCTCCTGCTGGTCACACTTTTCCAGATACAGGCCAGGATGCTGTTTGCCATCTTGGCCACCTGGGTATACTGCTGGCTCATGTTCATCATGGCATTTTACTCTGACATTCCAAGCTTGTTCTATGCATAAATAATTTTATTTCAGTTAATTCTGTTTCTGCTGTCACTTTCCCTGATTCTGTTCTGTCTGTTTCATACATTAGAATATGAACCATTTATGCCTCTTCCCACTAGGTATTCCCAGAAACTGCGATGGTTTGAAACTGTCTTTTTAATTTTTCTTCTCAGAGAGCAAGCAGAGAAAGCGAAAGAGTGTAAATAAGTCACTTTTGGGTGTAAGAAAGCAAAATAATGATTGTTCTAAACACTTCCATTGGATAGATAGAAATGTTTAAGAACCACTTCTCAAAACAAAGCTGGGGCAGTCTGCAGTCGGAGTGGGGAGTTCGCCTCCTTGCTGGGCTGGCTGCTGTTTCTTCTTCTCTTCTGGCTGAAGATAACACACTGACCTTGGCGAGCTAAGTTAACAGCCTCTTTGCTTTTAGCTAACTCTGCTTTCTGCCAGGGGGGTCTGGGCGGGAGGCCCCTTGAAAGGTCCTCTTTGGGGAGAAGCAAAGGGAGCTTGTTTGTGTTTTTTCTGTTGATTGTATATATTTGTAAACTTTGTGAATTTTGTATATTTGTACATATTCATGCATTTCATCATAGATCGTAGAGTTGCTTGTAAATACAGCTCTAATTTGCTTTCCAGACTGAGCTAGCCTGGTTATTGTTGGTGTGGGGGGAATTTCAGCTCACACTGACACAACAGTTTTCCTTTATCTTGCTTCGGAGGAGCTTATTCCTACCCATTCGATCTTTAACACAAATATTTGGGCTGAGGTCAATTTTATGAGGTTTAACAAAGCCAAGTGCTGGGCCCTGCATTTGAGTCACAACAACTACATGCTTGGGACAGAGTGGCTGGAAAATTGACTGGCGGAAAAGGACCTGGTGGTGCCAGCTGACAGCCTTCTGAACATGAGGATGTAGTGTGCTCATGTTGTAGTGTGGTAGACTGAAATTCCCCTCCCACAATAACAACTCCAGACTACCTCAGTTCAGAAGCAAACGAACCAAAAACTACGGTCTACAATGGAATGCAATGAACATGTTCAAATATACACCATTCACAACATTTACAAATACGTACAGAAAAACACAACAAAGCTCCCTGGCCCCAGAGGGGCCCTGCCTCTTTCCCCAGACCCCCCTGGCAGAAGGAAGAAGGACAAGAAGCAGAGAGGTTGTTAGAAACTTAACTTTCAAGGTCAGTATGCCAGTATGCTATCTTTGAAAAACAAAGCGCAGAAGAGAAACACAGACTGCCCAGCAGAGAAACACCAGACAGACTAACAGACAGAGACTGCCTGTCTCTTGTTTTGAGTACTGACTCTGAAACATTTCTCTCTCTCCAATGGAAGTGTTTAGAATAATCATTATTTTGCTTTCTTACACCCAATTGTGATCTATTTACATTCTTCTACCTTTCTGCTCGAACTCTGTGAAAGGAAATTAAAGGCACAAACCATCACAACTCAGGTGGCCAAGAAGGCCAACAGCACCTTGACCTCTTTCAGGAATAGTGTAGCCAGCAGGAGCAGGGAAGTGATCGTGCCTCTGTAGTCAGCACTGGAGAGACCACACCTTGAATACTGTATTCAGTTTTGGGCCCCTCACTACAAGAAATCATTGAGTTGCTGGAGCATGTCTAGAGAAGGGCAACATAGCTGGTGAAGAGTCTAGAGAATGAGTTTTATGAGGAGTAGCTGACGGTACTGGGATTGTTTAGTCAGGAGAAAAGAAGGCCTAGGGGAGACCTCCTTGCTTGTTATAACTCCCTGAAAGGAGGTGGTAATGAAGTGGAGGGTCAGTCTCTTCTCCCTAGTATCAAGAGACAGAAAGAGAAGACACAGCCTGAAATTATGCCAGGGGAGTTTTAGAATGAGTATTAGGAAAAATGTCTTTACTGAAAGAGTGGTCACACATTAGAATAAGTTGCCCAGGAATGTGGTGGTGTCACTGTGATTGAAGGCATTCAAAAAGTATGTGAACATGGCACTTCAGGACATGGTTTAATGGCCATCGTGGTCTTATGGTGATGGTTGGAATCGATGATCTTAGAGGTCTTTTGCAACCAAAACAATTCTACGATTCCATGATTTTTCTGCCTTGTGCGTACATCTGTGTGAACTAGTTGGGCTCATCACTACAATTGCTGGGCATCTGCTTGGCATTTGCACATTATCTGTTTGACCTGCCAGCCACTGTTTTGCTGACATTGTTTGGCATATTTATTTCTTTTGCTATTTCCTTTTCTCTGATTTTAAATGAAGTTGTTTTAAATGGATTGCTTAAAGGTCTATTAGAGGCCTTTGGGATTTTGGTTCAGCAGTCTTTCAGACATTACTTTCTTCAACAAATCTACATGTTTCTTGACCCTTAATGAATAGCCTTGACTAAAAAACCCCAACAAACCAAAAAAACAAAATCCAACAAAAAGACAACACCAAAAAAGAAACCCACCAAAAAAAAAAAATCCAAACAACAAAACTCTTCAGAGTGGGGAAAAAAAATTACTACTTCCCTTTTTTTTTTTTTTCTGAACACTTACTGAGAAAATGGGTAGCCTTTCTTCCCAATGTTCTTTCCACCTTTGCATTAGAATTTCAAAACTATGTTCCCCTTTATCTCCCTATAGAAATTGCAACCAATACTCCCCCAAAAAGTGCAGTCCCTTTAATCACCATCTGTTTTACTAAGCCTAATGGTTTGCATCTACAACAGAAGGTGCTGTCTGAATCTGAACTTAGAGCAGTTTTGTTTGGAAAAGACCTTTAAGATCATCCAGTCCAACCATTATGTAACTCTACCAAGGTTGATGATAAACCATGGCTACAGCTCAAGGGATTCAGAAATTTAATTTGGCTCAACTCAAAATGTTTTGCTCACAGAAATGTTTGGCACATAGAATAATTTGAAGTTTTTAAAAGAGCCCTGACCTTGCACATCACATCATCACAGAAATGTTCAGGTGGTAAAAGACTCTCAGGATCACCAAGTCCAACTGATAACCCCTACAAGGTGTTACCACTACAAGGTTCACCCCTGAACCATATTCCCAAGCACCACATCCAAAAACAACCTTCAAACACATCCAGAGTTGGTGACTCAACCACCTCCCTGGGCAGCACATTCCAATGCCTGACCACTCTTTCTGTGAAAATTTTTTTCCCAATGTCCAGTCTAAACCTACCCAGTCATAACTTGAGCCATTCCCTCTTTTTCTATCACCAGTTACCTGTGAGAAGAGGCCAGCACCAGCCTCTTCACAATGTCCTTTCAGGTCTCTCCTCAGCCTCCTCTTTTCCAAACTAACCAGCCCCAGCTCCTTCAGTCACTCTTCATTAGACTTATTTTCCTTCACCTGCCTTGTTGCCTTCCTCTGCACTCCCTCCAGCACCTCCTCTCTTGTATTGAGGAGCCCAAAACTGAACACAATACTCAAGGCGTGGCCTTACCAGCACCAAGTACAAGGCAACAATCATCTCCCTACTCCTGCTGGACACAGCATTTCCAATACAAGCCAGGATGCCATTGGTTTTCTTATCTACCTGGGCACTGCTTGCTCATATTCAGCTGCTTGTTGATTTCTGCCAGACAGCTCTCCAGCCATACTTCCTCAAGCCTGTAGCTTGAGGTTGTTGTGACCCAAGCACAGGACCTGGCATTTGCCCTTGTTGAAGCTCATCCCATTAACGTTGGCCCATTGATCCAATCTATCCAAATCCCTCTGCAGAGCCTCCCTACCCTTGTGCAGATCAATACTCCCACCTAACTTGGTGTCATCTGCAAACTTACTGATGACACACTCCGTGTCTTCACCAAGGTCATCAATAAAGATATTAAACAGAAGTGGTCCCAACACTGAACCATGAGGAACACCACTTGTGACCGGCTGCCAGCTGGATTTAACTCCATTGACCACCACTCTTTGGGCCCTTTCACCCAGCCAGTGCTTTCATCCAGCAGAGTGTGTGCTCATCCAAGCCATGAGCAGCCAGTTTGTCCACGAGAATTCTGTGGGAACCGGTGTCAAAGGCTTTTTGAAAGTCTAGGTAGACAATATCCACAGCCTTTCCCTCATCCAACAGTCAGGTCATCCTGTCATAGAAGGATATCAGGTTGGTCAGGCAGGACCTGCCCTTCATAAACCCATGCTGACTGGGCCTGATCCCCTGGTTGTTCTCTATATGGTTTGTAATGATGACCTACTCCATGACATTCCCTGGTACCAAGGTCAGACTGACAGGTCTATAGCTTCCCAGATCCTCCTTTCTTCTTTTCTTGTGGATGGGTGTTACATTTGGTACTCTCCAGTCCATTGGGAACCTCCCCAGGTAGACAGGACTTCAGGTAAATAACAGAAGCAGCCTGGTGAGCACATCAGCACCCTTGGGTGTAGCCCATCCGGCCCCATAGACCTGTGTGTGTCTAAGTGGCGTAGCAGGGCACCGACCACTTCCTCACTTATTGTGATGACCTCCTTCTGATGCTCTTCCCTGACTCCTAGTTCATGAGGCTGGGTGTCCAGGGAACTGCTTGCTCTAGTGCTAAAGGCAGAAGCAAAGTAGGCATTGAGCACCTCAGCCTTCTCCTCATCCTTAGTCACCTTAATGTCTATCTTGCAGTGAGGGGCCCAAAGCTGAACACAGTATTCAAGGTGTGGAGTACAGAGGAAGAGTCATTTCCCTGGTCCTGCTGATACAGGCCAGGATGCTGTTGGCCTTCTTGGCCACCTGGGCACCCACTGGTTCATCTTCATCCAGCTGTCAACCAACACCCCCAGGGCTTTCTCTGCTGGGCAGCTTTCCAGACACTCTTCCCTAACGCTTGGAGTGTTCATGGGGTTGTTGTGACACAAGTGCACATCTTCTACTGCCTTGTTGTTTTTTTCTATATTTAATGGGGCATATGATTTCCTCTTTAATGACTTCATTGTATTCCAGCTCTATTAAATGGAAATTTTAGGTAACAAAAAACTATGAACAGTAAGCACAGCAGTCATGCTGCTGTCTTTCAGCCTGTCTTAACCTGCCAGATATCTGCTGGACCTTAACACAGCAGAGAGGAGGCAGAACAGAAGGATTCTAGAGTGTATGGAGGACAGCTTCTTGGCACAGCTGTTACGTGAGCCTACCAGGGGTGAGGCCCTGCTTGACCTGCTGTTCTCAAATAGAGAAGGGCTGGTGGGGGATGTAGTGGTAGAAGGCTGTCTAGGGTCCAGCAATCATGAAATAGTGGAGTTTTCAACATGCAGGGAAACAAGGAGGAGCAACAACAAAACCCTTACTTTGGACTTCCACAGGGCAGACTTCAGCTTCTTTAAGCAACTAACCCAAGGAGTACCGTGGGAAGTAGCCCTTAAGAACAAAGGGGTCCAAGATGGTTGGACCTACTTTAAACAGGAACTCTTGAAGGCACAGGAAAAGGCTGTACCAATGAGCTGAAAGATGAGCTGATGGGGAAGGAGACCAGCCTGGATGGGAAGCATCTTTTGAAGGAATTAAGGGAAAAAAAGAGCGTGTATCGCCTTTGGAAAGGGGGGGAGGTAACTCGAGATATATTTAAGGATGTTGTTAGATTGTGTAGGAGAAAAATCAGAGAGGCAAAAGCCCAGTTAAAACTTAAACTGGCCACTTCTGTGAAGGACAATAAAAACGATTTTTATAAATACATCAATGCTAAAAAGAGGGGCAAGAAGAACCTCCACTCTTTATTGGATGTGGAGGGGAATATTGTAACTAAAGATGAGGAAAAGGCAGAGGTACTAAATACCTTCTTTGCCTCAGTTTTCAACAGCAAGACAGGAGGGCTTCAGGATAACTGGCCTCCTGAACTGGTAGATGGGGTCAGGGAGCAGTATAATCTCCCTGAAATCCAGGAGGAAGTAGTTAGGGATTTGCTGAGCCACTTGGATACTCACAAGTCCATGGGACCAGATGGGATCCATCCTAGAGTACTGAGAGAGCTGGCAGATGAGCTGGCCAAGCCACTGTCCATCATTTACCACCAGTCCTGGCTCACTGGAGAGGTCCCAGATGACTGGAAGTTGGCCAATGTGATGCCCATCCACACAAAGGGCCAGATGGAGGAACCTGGAAACTACAGGCCTGTCAGCCTGACCTCAGTGCCAGGCAAGATTATGGAGCAGATCATCTTGTAGGAAATCACAGCACACCAGCAGGATGGCCAAGGGATCAGGTCCAGCCAACATAGATTTAGGAGGGGCACGTCCTGCCTGACCAGCCTGATCTCCTTTTATGACCAGGTGACCCACCTGGTGGATGTGGGGCAGGCTGTGGATGTAGTCTGCCTGGACTTCAGCAAGGCCTTTGACACTGTCCCCCATAGCAAACTCCTGGCCAAGCTGCCAGCCTGTGGCTCAGACAGCAGCACTCTGTGCTGGGTTAGGAACTGGCTGGAGGGCTGAGCCCAGAGAGTGGTGGTGAATGGTGCCACATCCAGCTGGCAACCTGTCACTAGTGGTGTCCCCCAGGGATCAGTGTTGGGCCCAATCCTGCTTAATATCTTTATTGATGATCTGGATGAGGAGATAGAGTCCACCATTAGTAAGTTTGCAGATGACACCAAGTTAGGAGCAGATGTTGATCTGTTAGAGGGTAGGAGGGCTCTGCAGAGGGACCTTAACAGGCTGGACAGATGGGCAGAGTCCAACCTGATGGCATTCAACAAGTCCAAGTGCTGGGTGCTGCACTTTGGTCTCAACAACCCCATGCAGAGCTACAGGCTGGGGTCAGAGTGGCTGGAGAGCAGCCAGGCAGAGAGGGACCTGGGGGTACTGGTTGACAGCCAGCTGAACATGAGCCAGCAGTGTGCCCAGGTGGCCAAGAAGGCAAATGGCATCCTGGCCTGCATCAAGAATAGTGTGGCCAGCAGGAGCAGGGAAATCATTCTTCCCCTATACTCAACACTGGTTAGACCACACCTTGAGTACCATGTGTCCAGTTTGGGCTCCTCAATTTAAGAAGGACATTGAGATACTTGAACATGTCCAGAGAAGGGCAACGAGGCTGGGGAGAGCACAAGCCCTATGAGGAGAGGTCAAGGGAGCTGGGGTTGTTTAGCCTGGAGAAGAGGAGGCTCAGGGGTGACCTCATTGCTGTCTACAACTACCTGAAAGGAGGTTGTAGCCAGGTGGGGGTTGGTCTCTTCTCCCAGGCAACCAGCACCAGAACAAGAGGACACAGTCTCAAGCTGCACCAGGGGAAGTTTAGGCTTGAGGTGAGGAGAAAGTTCTTCACAGAGAGAGTGGTTGGCCATTGGAATGGGCTGCCCAGGGAGGTGGTGGAGTCACCATCCCTGGAGGTGTTCAAAAAAAGATTGGATGTGGCACTTGGAGCCATGGTTTAGTTGTCATGAGGTGTTAGGTATTAGGTAATAGTTTGGACTTGATGATCTCTGAGGTCTTTTCCAACCTGGTTGATTCTGTGTGATTCTGTGATTCTGTGACTTGAGTCTCTGCATTTATCCGTGAAGGAGAATGTGAAAATCTAGAGATGATGCAACACAATAACCTGCCAGTGGTTATTTAACTATTGAATGGAACATAAACTTCCACCACAGCATTTATAGGGAGGTTGCATAGGCTCTCTGAGCCATGAAAGGACTAACTGTAGAAGCTCTGAAGATTTTCAGGTAATATCAGCAAATTTTTACCCATGCTTGAGAGAGAAGGGTTGAAGCTTTCTGGGTGGACATGGATCAGTGTTCTCAGTTGTCAATGTGCACGAGTGTGTCTGTGCTTCTGGAAGAGAAAAGAAAGAGAATCTATAAGGAAGCCTGAGGCTAGTGGTGTTCCCCAGAGTTCAGTACTGAGAAAAGTTTTGTTCAGTATCTTTGTGAATGACTTGGACTAAGGGACAGAGTACACCCACAGCAGATTTGACACAGACCTAAAAGGTGTGGCTGGCACACCCTCAGGCTGTTCTGCCATTCAGTGAGAATTGGACAGGCTGGAGAGTTGGGAGGAGGGAAACATCATGAAGTTCAACAAGAGCAATTCTAGAATTCTGCACCTGGGGAGCAATAAGCCCTTGCACCCCTACAGGTTAGGGGCTGACCTGCTAGAAAGCAGCTCTGTGGGGAAGAACCTGGGAGTGCTGGTGAACAACAAGGTCCCCATGAAGCAGCAATATGCCCCCATGGCCAAGAAGGCCAATGGTATTGCGGGGTGCACGAAGAGAAGTGCAGCCAGTAGGTTGAGGGAGGTTCTTGTCTGCCCTGCTGAGGCCACACCTGGAATGTTGTGTCTAGTTCTGGGCTGCCCAGTTCAAAAGAGACAGGGAACTGGAGAGAGTACAACAGGACAACAAAGATGCTGATAGAACAGGAGCATCAAACTCATAAGGAGGGGCTGGGACCCTTTAGCCTGGAGAAGAACAGACTGGGAGGGGATCTTACTAATGCTTATAGGTATCTTAAAGCATGGGAGTCAAGAAGATGGGGCCCAGTGACAGAACAAGGTGCAGTGACAGAAGCTAGAACAGAGGAGCTTTCACTTAAACACAAGGAAAAACTTTTTTTCCTGTGAGTATGATGGAGTGGTGGACCAGGGTTCCCAGACAGATTGTGGAGTCTCCTCCTCTGGAGACTTTCAAAACCTGCCTGGACACGTTCCTGTGCAACCTACTCTAGGTGAACCTGCTTTAGCAAGGGGGTTGGACTAGATGATCTCCAGAGGTCCCTTCCAACCCCTACTGTCCTGTGATTCTGTGTGCCTATGGCAATGGGTGACGTTTTAAAATTATGTTTCTAAGAGGATTCTGACTTGTTGAAAATCTTTGTCTTGACTCATTTCTGTAATAAACATTTGGCAACAGGAAGCTATAATTTATTTACTTGGAAATTTCTCATCTTCATTATCGTAAAAATGTCTTACCATTTCTATTTTTAGGATTGCACAAATGGGGCATAAATCCCATTTCTCTTTCAAAGCAGATTGTGTTTGGATGTAAAACGTCAAATGTGTGAGATTTGTGTCCATCTGAATCATCAGCTTGGTTTTTTATTTCCTGGGACAACCTCAGTCATCAAGTCCCATCATGTACACATCCAGACCACTGTGTCAATGATATATTAAACTTGTTTCACAGCCTCCTTTGTATATTTAACAAGCTCTAATAATTTAGGTATGGTATTCCCAGCACAAACTAAAGGCAACCATTTGCTCTTATAGTCCTGAAGCCCTAAAGACCCTGAGTGACTATTGAAAGCTTATTTTCAGTTTCTAAGCCAAAGGTGTTGCTGCTACTGATCCCAAAGCAAACTCACAAACCTGGGCGAGGGCAGGGTTGGGCTTCTCCACACTGGACCAAGCTCCATCTCCACTCCCAGCTGGGGCTGAGCTTGACTCCTCCATCGTACCCTGCGCTTCTTCTCCACCCTGGGGCTAGGCTGGGGCTGGCCTGGGCTCCCTCTCCACCCTACCTTGGACTGGGGTTCAGTTGAGCTTCTTCTCTACCCTACTGTGAGCTACTTCTCTCTGGGATGGGACCCTTCTCTGCCTACTTTTACAGTCTGATACTTATGCCCATTTTTTATCTTTGTACAGAGATTGCCATGAGTAAGTTCAGTTTACATATCTGCAGGTTTGCTGGTACAGTCTAATACTTTCTCATGGCTTCCAAATTTCTTTTTGATGTGCAAGTCTTTTCATGCCTCAGGAATGGACATCCAGAAAGACTGGGAGGATATAAAGGTTGAAGTGACAAAAGGGCAGTCACACAAAAATTTATCTTTCCAGAACTTTGAATGGACCCGAAGCATTCAAGACTGCCTTTGTGTGAACCAGAGACAGGAAGTAAAACAATACCTAGGTGAAACACGTGATGGATGGAAATGTCCATGCCTTTGGTTTTTTTACCAAAAAAACCTCAATGAGGTGTGACTCACAACATGGGTGTGAGGATTTCAGGAGAATAGAGCAGAAGACCATGCATGGGTTATAGGTCTAATTTAGAAGATTGTTTTCTCCACCTTGATGAAGAAAGAAAATTACTTCAGAGCAGTATTAATCATCCCGGTATAGCCAAACTGAGGATAAGCAAGAGTTAATCTTCTTCATAAAGACCTAAGTGTAAGGGTCATTTGGAATAAAATATAATGGCTGAAAGGACAAGATGAGAACATGAAGACACAGGAGCCACTATAAACTAGATTACACAAAGAGTGAAATCACTGGAACCTGGTGACCACCTGGTCTGAGAGGATGTGAATGCCCTTTTTGGCTGTGTTAGACTTTCCATGGAATCTGGGACCAGAGGAAAGACTGGAAAGTGCTTGGGAGAAAACTGAAGAGGCAGATTTGCAAATAATGATTGCAGACTGAGTGCCCACATTATGATGCTTGAAGTGACTATTGCAGCCATTTATGGAAGAAAGAAGTAAACAGACAATCATAGAATCATTTTGGTTGGGAAAGACTTTTAAGATGATCAAGTCCAACCATTATCTAACTCCATCAATTCTGACTCTAAATCATGTCCCTCAGCAACATATCTCTGCATCTTTTAAACACCTCCAGGGTTGGAGATTCAACCACTTTCTAGGCAGTCTGTTCCAGTGTTTGAGAATGCTTTCAATGAAGAAGTTTCTTCGAATATCCAATCTAAACCTCCCCTGGTGCTATTTCAGGCCATTTCCTCTCAACATATTAGTTGTTACCAGGGACAAGAGACCAACCCCCACATAGCTCCAACATCCTTTCAGCGAGCTGTAGAGTAAGAAGATCTCCCCTCAGTCTCCTTTTCTACATGGATATGGATCTTTACTTTCACAGGTCTTACTCTGTCTGCATTTGAAAAATGTGTACTACCTCAATAATTTTCCAGAAAGTAACTTTAGTGATGACGATCAAGCACTTTTCTACATCAGGCTCCCAGTTAAATTAGTAATTGGTCAAAGGCAACGCAGGAAATCCTTGGTTCTTGTGAAAATCTTTAGGTTTCAGGGCAGGATGCTTCTGACAATGTTCTAAGCATCTCTGAGAAAACACTAATAGCTGCAGAATCTATATGGTGCTCACAAAACCAACTAATTCAATACAGTTCTATATTTAATATCATTCAGCTATAGAGCAACACCACTGCAGCACAGAAAATCACTGGCAGACACACAGTGATATGCATATTACCCAGTATGACAGAAGCAAGGAATAAAAAATTACTCTTAGACTTTGGTAAAGAGTAGTGAGGTCAAAACAAGCACAAAATTGCAGAAATACAAAAATTCCATCATGGTTTATATGCAGATGCTTTAAAATTCAGAAAGGTCACCACAAACTACAAGAACTACAGAAATGTCTCATATTCGTAGTGAGCTAAACACAAAGAAACATTTTATAAAGACATTGGAAGCTTCTGCTCAGCCTTTTAATGCAAAAGAAGAACTAGCAGTTGGCAGAGAAAAGTGAAGCAAAGGGCAAAATACTGGAGAACAGAAGTCTTCAGGGACTGATCTTTTTTATCAGACTGTGTGCGAAAGCAATGTAACAAGTGAAGACTTGAACGTATTTGAAGCTATTTTAGTTTACCAGATCAAAACTAGAAGATGGTGGAAATGGCCAATGGGCCAGCTGACACCTGTTGATGCTGTAGTAACAACAGAAAACGTTAGGTTCAGTTGCTGTACTGGTTGGAGGGTATTGTAGTATCACTGATAACGCAGCTCTTTTCATCTATGCCATCTCTTTGGCATCTCTGACACACATGGGCTCTTTGGCTTTTATCATCTCATGGCAGAGCTTCTCACTTTTTTCTGTTTTTCACTAGTGCAAGACTAGTTAGCGGGGTCCATCTGCATAAAATTGTTGTTGGTCTTCCTTGTGAGAAAAAGAGAAGAGAGAGAAAAAATGTAGGTTGCTGGAGGAATTTAGCTGTGCGGACAGATTGGAAAGGCCATTGTCTGTGATATATTAGGCAAAACGATCCATCAAGGTACGATTTATAATGTGGATATGAGGACATTCTGGGCTCTCCAGTTCAAGAAGTACAAGGAACAGAAGAGAGCGGAGAGCCACTAAGATCATGGAAAATCTACCTTACAAGGAAAGGCTGAGAAAATGGGCTGTTTTGGCTGGAGGAAACTGAGGGGAGATCTCATTAATGCTTAATCAATATCTAAAGGATGAGCATCACAAGGGTGCAGCCAGGCTCTTCTCAGTGGTGTCCAGTGACAGGCAAAGGGCACAAACTGGAACACAGGAGGTTCCATGTAAACAGAACAGACAAATTCTTCCCTTTGAGGGAGGCAGAGCAATGGAACAGGCTGCCCAGAGAGGTTGTGGAGTCTCCATCTATGGAGGCATTCCAAACCCACCTGGATGCGTTCCTGTGTGATTTGCTCTAGGTGATCCTGCTCTAGCAGGGAAGTTGGACTAGGTGATCTTCAGAGGTCCCTTCCTACACCTACCATTCTGTGACTGTGACATATGGAGTGATTAGAGTGGATCTTCGTGTAGTGGTTGTCTCCTTCACCTTGATCAGTTAACTTTAGATAATCTGAGTGAACCCAAGTGTTTATTAATCTGGATTTTTTTGACCCACTAACACCTGTGTCACTACATTGACCGTTGGAGTCTTTTTTTATTAGCTCAGCTGCTTTCCCAGATTAACCTTTCTCGAGGGCTTAATTTCTACAATACACCACACTTACACCAGAAGCTCCAGAATCCTCAACACAGGAAGGATACAGGCCTGCTGGAGTGGGTTCAGAGGAGGGCCATGAAGATGATCAGATGGCTAGAGCACCTCTCCTATGAAGATAGGCTGGGAGAGTTGGGATTGTTCAGCCTGGAGAGGAGAAGGCTCTGGGAGGACCTTGTAGAAGCATATGAGTATCCTGAAGGGGATGTACAGGAAGGCTGTGGAGGGAGTGTTTAGAAGGGCTTGTAGTGATAGGATAAGGGCCTCTGTTTTTAAACTAGTGTAGGGTAGATTTAGATATTAGGAGGAAGTTCTTCACAATGAGGGCAGTGAAATACTGGAACAGGTTGCTGGATTCTGTAATACAGCATGCCCAGCTGGACTTGGGATGTTTTTTTTTTTTTAACAGAAAAGCATAATTTTTCACAAATTCAAAACATTTAAAGGAAAGCATAAAGTATATGATTGATAATAGGCTAAACACCTTATATTACTGTTACCAAACCTGGTCTGCTCAGCTACTAGTATCTGCTGTGATTGGGACCAAGCGCACCTGTTGAGGTTTAGTCTGCTGCTATTCATGTCATCCTGCCTCATGCCAGCTTCAAAATGAACATGCTGACTGGAGCAAAGTATTATGGGGCTTGAAGTTGAGATGAGAGGGTTCCTGTTCCAGTTGTGGCTTCTGAGTTCCAAGTTGGGCTTTTTTGGGGGGTGTTGGCTCCTTTCTGCTGGGATGGTGGCGAGATGAGTGGGCCAGCATGCTGTTTTTCTTTTGTGCTGTTTTTTTCCCCTGTATTTTGCTGTGCTTCTGCAAATAGGCTAAGCTAAGGTGATCATGCATGGTATTAGTAGATTATTACCTAAGGTAACTGTGTGTTTATGTTATCGCATTTACTCAGTAAACTCTTATCTCCTTATCTGAACCCCAAGCTTTTGTGTGTTACTTTTCCCTCACTTCTATGTCGGGAAGTAGGCAGGTTAACCCTTGCATTAACCCATTACAGTGCCCCAGTCATGGGCACTGGCAGCATTAGTGGCAGTGGAAGCCACTCTTGGCTCTGTGCCTGCTTGGTCTTTCTGCAGGACATATGCCTCTATGTTTTCTCTCCTGCTTTCTTTGTGTACTTACACCTGAAGACTGGATTCCTGTTTCTTCTGGACCTCGGCTCAGGGGGTTCCTTGCGAGGAGCTCCTGCCCACCACTGCCCTTCAGTTCTCATCCTTTCAGTCCCACCACAGTCTGGGGATGTTGCCTTCCACCTTGGAAATCCTCTCCAGGCCAGTTAATATCACTTTAGCATGTTGAACTAACCTGTCCTTCTTCCTGCTTTTATGAACAGGCTGCCCAGGGCGTCACAGAACCACACACAGATGGTAGGGAGTAGTCCAATGCCCCCTGCTAGCACAAGATCACCTAGAATAAATCACACAAGAACACATCCAGGTAAGCTTGGAATGCCCCTATAGATGGAGACTCAACAGCCTCTCTAGGCAGTGTAAAATGGTCACTTTAATATTCAGGTATGTTTTCTGCCTACCACTTCATCTATGCTTCTTTTCATGCCACTTCTGCTTTAATATTCCCATAGGTTTAAAGTGACTTGGGAAGCTGGATGGCTCAAACAGTTGAAGTCACTTAGACCTGCCACAGTCCTTGCAGATTCTCAGCCCTCAGCTGTCTCAGAAGAGCTGCCCTAGGCAGCATGCTCCACTACCCAGCCTGATTCTGTGGACACATGAAAATAACCCCATAAGAAGACACACAGCCTGACACCTTCATAGAGTACCAGTGCATGCTCATATCAGAGCTCCATGCAGCTTCCTCAGGATGTTTGTCATGCTAGAGACAGCTATTATTTCTCCATGGGATCCTATTTCATGAGGTTCCCCAGGATGATTTACACAGCTCCATGCTCTGTGCTCCTGTTCTGCACAGTATTTTTGCTTCCAGAATCACAGACTGGTAGGGGTTGGAAAGGACCTTGGTAATCAACCCCTCCTGCTAAAGCAGGTGACACAGGAATGTGTCCTGGCTTCCCAGAGAAGGAGACTCCAGAGGGGCAGCCTGATGCAGTGTTCTGGCAGCCTCAAAGTGAAGAATTTTTTCCTTATGTTCACTTGAAAATCTCCAGTGTTCTAGTTTGTGCCCAGTGCCCCTTGTCCTATCACTGGGCAACACTGAAAAGGGCCTAGCCCCATCCTCTTGATATTCACGTTTAGATATTGATAAACATTGATAAGATCCCATCAGTCTGCTCTTCCCCAGGCTAAACAGCCCCAGCTCCCTCAGCCTCTGCTCCTCAGAGAGACGCTCCAGGCCTCTCAGCATTTGTTGTCCTGTCTCTCTTGAACTGGGGAGCCCGGAACTGGACACAATATTGCAGGTGTGGCTTCATAACGGCAGAGTAGAAATGGACCTGAGCATGCTGGTGATGCTCTTCAGAGTGCACTCCAGGAGGCCATTAGCCTTCTTGGCCATGAGGGCAAACTGCTGGCTCAGGAGGACTTTGCAAACCAGCACTTCTAGGTCCTTCTCTGCAGAGAGGCTCTCCAGCAGTTCAGCTCCTAACCTGTACTGATGCAGGGGCTTATTTCTCCTCAGGTGCAGGACCGTACACTTGCCCTTACTGAACTTCATGAGATTTCTCTCTGCCCAGCTTTCCAGCCGGCCTAGGTTTTGCTGGCAAACAAACACTCTGGAGTTTCGCTACCCTCAGCGCCGCCACCAACGCGGCGAAGAAGACAGACCGGCCGCTGCCGCAGCACTGCGGGAACACACCGCTTTCCGCAGGTGGCAACGCCGAGGCGCCAGGAGAGCCACGCTGAGCTGAACAGCCCAGCCTCCGCCTCCTCCAGGGAACAGAGCGGGCAGGGTCAGCCCCTCAGCCGTCCCACTCTCAGGGAGCGACACTCTTCTCACAGCTGCTTCCTCTAGACCTCGCTATCTCTTCTGCGCCTGCGTCGCTTGCCCGCAGCCGCGCAGGCGCAGTGGGGGCAGGGAAGAGGGGTCCGGAGTGGAATTGCGGTGGCCCTTCCCGGCGCCGTTCGCAGTGGGGTGGCGCGGCGGGGATGAGCCTCCGCCTTGCCCAGCTAAGGGGAGGCGGGCGGAGGGACGCTGAGAGTCAGGCCGGGCCCTCTTCAGCAGCTTGCTGCTGCTGCTTGCCGGCAGTGTCCCGCAGCCGAGCGGCCGCGGAGCTGAGGGAGCGCCGCTGACCGGAGCCGCCCGCTCGGGCCCTGCTGGCCTCGGGGCGAGGGAAGGGAAGCGCGGGGTGCGCAGGTAGTGGGGCAGCCGAGCTCCCCGGGGGGGCGGGGGCCGTCAGGGCGGCCCGGCCCCCCCTTCCCTCCCTTCTCCTTCTCCATTCCCCCGCGGGGGGACGCGGCCCGGCGCCCGCGGGGAGGATGGTGAAGCCGCCCCCAGCTCCCGCGCCGGGCCGGGAGGCGACCGAGTCAAACCGGGCCCCAGCTACCAGGGCCGGCCTCCGCAGGGGCTGAGGGGCTGAGCGGAGCCCCGCCGGGGTACTCGCTAGCGGCAGGATGACCACTCCCGCCCTGCTGCCGCTCTCCGGGCGGAGGTTGCCCCCCCTGAACCTGGGGGCCTCCACTTTCCCTCACCACAGGGCTACCTTGAGACTCTCCGAAAAATTTATCCTGCTCCTTATTCTTAGTGCCTTCATCACCCTGTGCTTCGGGGCGTTCTTCTTCCTCCCCGACTCCTCGAAGCACAAGCGCTTTGACCTGGGCTTGGAGGATGTGCTCATTCCACACGTGGATACTAGCAAAGGGGACAAGAACCTCGGCGGCTTCCTCATCCACGGGCAGGGGCACGACGAGCACCGGCACAGGTAGGTGCTTTTCTGCCTGGTACGAAGTGGCCAACCGGTGTCCCTGGGAGCCGAACCGGGTGGAGGGGGCATCTGTTAAAATAGGTCCTTTATGTACAGCTGTCCCTCCTCTCTCTGACATCCTTATGTCTTCCCAAAGTGTATTAACTTCTGAGCGCTAGCCTGGTGTCCTCCAGCTGCCATTTGTGGTTGTGGCTCCATGTTTCCTTTTCCAGTGTGAATTTAGCCTTCTGGGGGGATAAATACGAGTTCTCCCCCAATGACTGATTAAGTGTTTCTCACCTTAATCCATTCCTTTGATCAGATATGGGGAAAAAAAAGGGGTTGAGTTAATGGCAAACTGACTGGGAAACTACCGCATTTTTTTTCTATAGCATTTATGTGCATATCCAAAAACAGCGTGGCAAGTACTAAGATCTGACAGAGACTTCATGCTTGTGACCCAGAGGCTGTCAGCCCATGACATACAGGTTGCAGAACTGGTAGAGGCACAATCACCTTTTCTGGCCCTTGGAATAATTTCTTCTAAAAATTGCTCCAGACAGTTGGTGGTGCTGGTGGTTAAGTTCCTTCATTGTGTTTGCCAGTGTAAAGAAATTGGAGATAAAATAGTCATTAAGGGTGACAAGGGTAAATGTCATGCTGTTGATAGCATTTTGGGGTCACAAAGCTTTTATGGTGCAAGCCTCTAAGTGTTCAAGACTGGATCATGTGAAGTTAAGCCTTCAAAACCGAGATTAAAACACTTAAATGAGGGTTATACAGTATGTTTGCTTTTAGCATACTTTAATTGCTTCATAGTGAAGCTGATTGATGTCTCTTTGCTGTCAAAGATGTGTAAAATGTGATGATGATGATGAGTGATAAAATACAAGCTCTTCCATATTCAAATTAGTAATACAGTGAAATTTAAAGAAAGATTACTTGTGCTGATAGTGTTCCTCTCTGAACAGGTTAAAAAATATCATACTAACACGGTAGAAGAATTATTTGATGGTTATTTGTGCTAGTTTAAAAGGAAAGGATATTATTTCATCTCTTTTGCTCATCTGTTAGGACCTTGAGTAGTATTTTTCTGTGAGGCATCTTAGCTGCTGAATGTCTTGGGGCACTTAACCGTGAGCTCTTTCTCCCTAACTGAAAAGGTATGGATGCTTAATGTTTAACAAGGACTTCTGTCTGTGATGTTAATTGCTGGTGAAGTTAAATGCTGCACAAAATACGGGTTTAGACATTCTAATATGCCTTTGAACTTCTCATCTTTCTTCTTGTGATCGTATTTCTTAGCTTCCCCAGACCCTGTGGTAAGATACAGTCAAAATCAGACTCTGAAACAGAAGGTAGATGAGATAAAAAGTGTTCAGGAATTTTCAAAACTCCAGCTGTGACTGTTGCACCTTTTGTTGCCCAGTAGATGGACAATAGAAAAAGGAATTTACTGATTCTTCTGGAGTGATGCTCTTGATGAATCAATTTATGTGGGTATTTTTCAGGTTTCCTATTTAAGTGTAATTACTGAGACTACGGCTTTAGTACTGGAGTGCATACCATTTTTGTCTGCCATCTGTAGATAAGCAGTAACTTGGAACTGTTAGAGCTAAATGCGTTTGGCTTGCTTGGGATCTGTTCTTAAAGTATTTATCCTGTTACAAGTTAACTCCAGTAGTTCTTCAATAAACTGTGTGTCTCCCCCTGCCCCCCAACCGAAATAGTCTCTGTCATGTCCATTTTTTGTGATCAACTTCTGAGTTATTTGAAACAATAGATACCATTCCTGTTGGTTTAGCCCTGCAAACTATTCAACTGCTTCAAGCATGTCTTAACTACTAAAAGCCTGAATGCTTAGCCTGGTTATAAGACACCTGTGTGAATGCCACCATATGCATTGTGGAGCAAAATTTTGTATTTTTGGAGCAGCTGGTTTTTATTGCTTCTTACCACGTAGGCTTATCAATAGGGTGTGTGCTAGCTTGGAGCTGATGTGGTGACTTTTCCATAAAACACCTGTTGCCATTCTCATTGCTGAATTCCAGCTCCTGGATTGCAAAGGCTTTGACAGAAAGTATAGGATCTTGAAAAGTGAATTCTGAATTATCTCTGTGCGATGGAAAACTTTATTCATCTTACTGTCAAGGTGCAAAGGCAAGTGTCTGTTGCTCTCTAAGTATCCTTGTTTCAATGGCACTGTGAAGTTATGGTACAAAGGATCAAAAGAAATTAAACAAATGGTAGTAGAAAGGAGGAAGTGGTCTAAGATGTGAAGTGTGGTGATGGATCGACAAGCTGTGTTCCAAGAATTATGGGACTTAAGAGGAATTTGGCTCAAAGATCACTTACTATGAAGTATACACTTGATCATGACATGACAGATATGTTGATTTGGTGACTGGTATTGACCTCAAATGATTAAAAACATATATCATTATGCCACTTCCTTGGTATGTAAGCTGTAATATTTTATAGACTGTAATATTTTAATGCTCACTTCCCCCTGCCCCTTATATCTTGAGCTTTGTAGGCTATTGGAGGGCATTCATATTTCTATCAAAATACATCAGTGATGTAGGGAGAGGGTCGTTGGTGAACACTAAATACATGCTTCAGTCTTGGGTATACAGATAATGGTTCTCACTGGATCTTCTCTGTATTCCTCACATTGCTTTCCCACCTCTTTCCTTTGGCTCACTTGACATTCTTGAATTTTTTTTTAGAATTGTTATTATTGTTACAGTGGTTACCCCTTCATTTAACCTGTTTTGTTTCTGCTTTCTATCCTCTTCCCTTCTTGAACCTTCCAGGCAGAAAAAGGGAGAGACACTCCCCTCCCTTTCTGGTATTCTTAAATATTTATTGAAGAATTAGTGTCCTTGCTAATCAACCGCAAAAACCCCAACACACAGCTTTTTTGTAAGAATGTGTTTAAAATATGGAATGAAATAATTTATATTTTGGGAAATGGATGGGTTGCAGTGCAAGTTAATACTCATTTTGGCTGTTCATTTCACAGGTCAGCTCTTTGTGGGCACTTGCAGAATAATGCTTGGGGAATGGGCTATAGAACCATAGAATGGTTTCTGTTAGAAACAAATTTTAAGATCATTGAGTCCAACCATTGTTAGTGGTGTTGGAAAGGTGTACCACAAAATTTTGCCTCTAGGAGGAGGGTGAGTGGAAAAGACTTCAAATCCAGGACTTGAAGATGTGTGCATACACATGCTCTTTAAAATCAATTTCATTCCCAGAAGTGAATTTCTCTCCATTTCAAATAGGATATTGCAGAGGTACAGGAATGAGAGCAGCACACTTCTGAAGACACATTTTGCCAAAGTTGTGCATCACTCAAAATGTATTACATGGTTTTGGGTAACTGTCACTTCTCTCAAACTTCTGCATCTCTTCTGCCATGCTTAAAGTGTTTCTCGCTAGCCAGATACTTTCCATCTCCCTTAGGGTATTTTTTTTATTCAGGAATAGGTCTGAAAGATACCTAGGGAACCAAAATGAAACATTGTAAAGGAATGGAAAATCCAGATACTCTATAATCTCCTTGATTCATCAGATTAAAAAGAAATAAAATAATTATCTGTAATAGGAAACTTCAGCAGATTTTTCTGTAGTGATGTGTCAAGCAGCTGCTCTTTACTTGACAAAGGTGAGATCATTTTTGTGTTAAAAGCAGGTTAATCTCAGAAGCAACAAATAATGTAATTTTATGAGCTCAAAGCGGCAAAGCCACTTTTGTGACAGCATTTGGACTACATTCGTACCAAAAATTCATCCCTTCTGAGTTTGTAGAGTTGTATCTTCAGTTAAATTCGTGTAGCACTTCAAGTCATAATTCCTACTTCACTTAAAAGTCCCACCACGAATCACAGCCATCAGTTTGACAGTGAGAGCTGCTGATGCAACTGACTGCTTCAGCTGTGTGTGATTAGGTATAGTTCAGAGCAGAGCATGCCTTTGACGGTGCCTAGCACGGTTATCTTCATAGAAACAAAGATGTAAGCTCAGGAGCCCAATATGACCAGTGTGGATCAGCAAGCTGGATGCCAATAGTCTAAAAGTGCTTTTTTTCTGTTGCTCAGTATATTGTTGTTGGTTTTTTTTTTTTTTTTTTTTTTTTTTTTTTTTTGTGACGCTAGCAGCTGCTGTCTCTAAGGAGGCTGAAAGCAGCCAAAATGAGTTTGGAGACCTTTCAGTCTTAATTTCTTCCTTTTTTTTTTTTTTTTTAATTGGGTAAAAGAACATGAAAGAACATGCTTCTTTTGAATACCTTTGTCTTCTCTGGTCTGTATGACTTAATTAACCATAGTTACAGTGGGCATAGGAGATAATTTAACCTCTATTACTCAGTGTGTCTTGTCATCCTCTGCCATGCCATGAAGTATGAAAATACATTAAACATTCTGTTCTTCCTTTCCCACCTTCCTTTGAGGCACAGCTCATTAGTGTAATGAAGAGTATTTGCTGTTGTGGTTCAGAGAACCTGGTTGTTATTTTTTTCCCCTGAAAAATCAGGAGCCACTTTAGGCCCCAACTGCCACTCCATGCAGGTTTTCTTATTGCATGAAGTTGAGCCTGTCTGCAGAATACACTGCGCAGTCTCTAAAATGTGGGCTCTGAGTTTAAACTGAGGTGCTGCATCTGGAAGCAGAGAGTTTTTAGAGTGCTACATGCAGGAGGTGCCAGTCCTTATGGTGAGACTTAGGGACCTGAAGAGGGCAGGAGTAGTATGTTTCAAGTCAGGGTTCAGAAACATCTCCTATGTCTAGTGTAAAAACTGCCTGGTGTCAGTCTTCAGCTGTTGAAACTACTGCACGGGCAGTATAAGGAGACAGAGGGTACTCAAGGCAAAGTCTGGTGACAATACAAAACTAGGAGTGGCTGACACCCTATTGGGCTGTGCTGTCATTCAGAAGGACGTGGACAGGCTGGAGAGTTGGACAAAGGGGAACCTTATGAAGTTCAACAAGGTGAGAAATAACCCTGTACCACTGCAGGTTAGGGGTTGACCTGCTAGAAAGCAGTTCTGTGGAGAAGCACCTGGGAATGCTTGTGGCCAACAGATTGCCCTTGAGTCAGCAATGACCAAGAAGGCCAATGGTATTAGAATAGAATAGAATAGAATAGAATAGAATAGAATAGAATAGAATAGAATAGAATAGAATAGAATAGAATAGAATAGAATAGAATAGAATAGAATAGAATAGAATCAAGAAGGTTGGAAGAGACCTCAAGGATCATCGAGTCCAACCTGTCACCCTACACCTCATGCCTATCTAAACCATGGCACCAAGTGCCACGTCCAATCCCCTCTTGAACACCTCCAGGGATGGTGACTCCACCACCTTCCTGGGCAGCCCATTCCAATGGCCAACCACTCTCTCTGTGAAGAACTTTCTCCTCACCTCCAGCCTAAACCTCCCCTGGCGCAGCTTGAGACTGTGTATTCTGGGGTGCATTAAGAAAAGATAGGCCAGCAGGTTGAGGGAGTTCTCCTCTCCATCTACTCTGTCTTAGTGAGGCCACACCTGGAGTATCATGTGGCATTCTGGGCTCCCTGGTTCAAGAGAGATGGGGAGCTACTGGAGAGATTCCAACAGAAGGCCAAGAAGATGCTGAGAGAACTGGAGCATCTCTCCTGTGAGGATCTGGAGCTGTTTAGCCTGGAGAAGAGCAGACTGAGATGGGATCTTATCAATGCTTTTCAATATCTAATGGGTGAGGGTCAAGAGGATAGGGCTGGGCTCTTTTTTGTGGTGCCCAGTGATAGGACAGGGGGCAATGGGCACAAATTAGAATACAGGTGGTTTCATTCAAACATAAGGAAAATGTTCTTTACTAGGAGTGTACTGGTGTACTGGACTAGGTTGCCTAGAGAGGTTGTGGAGTCTCCTTTTCTGGTGTCTTTCAAAATGCACCTGAACATGTTCCTGTGCTACCTGCTCTGGGTGCCTCTGCTTTAGCAAAGGGTTTGAACTAGATGATATCTGGAGGTCCTTTTCGATGCCTACCAGTCTGTGATTCTGTGAAGGGCACTGCCCATCTTTCCTTGAGACTTTCCTCAGCTGGACTTTTTAGTAGCCACATGTTGTTCTGTGTTCTGAACTCGGTTTTGAGAAGAGGATTGAGAAATGGTGCTGGTACTTGAAGAGTTACGGGAGTTCAAGATCTCTTGATTTCTTTTGGAATTTCCACATTATACCCATGAACTCAATTTGAATTCCTCCTGAATTTGTACTGGACTGTGGGAGAGGTGCTGTCTTGTATTATTTCTAAGGTTCTGCTGGAATTAGTGCAGTATGTTGTAGGCTGAGAAGCGCTTTCATCTTTGAATTGCAAAATGCAAATTCTGGACCATCTGTCTAGATGTCCTTCACCCCATCTGCTGAACAGCTTGCATCACATGTAGAGTGCTGTTTTCTTCAAGTTATATTGCTATCCTCCAGTTTGTCAAAGTATTTCCTGTGCTAGGAAAGAGAAGAGTCAAGTGCTGGTGTTCTCCAGCTCTTGTCCTTTCCAGTTTTGAAAAAAAAAATATACACAAAGTTTTAACTTGTTTTCTGCATGATATACACATTGTCTGCATGCTAGGAAATAGTCAGCCGTGGGAAAACTTCAGAAAATCTGCTGGCTGGATTTGGGCCAGCTAATGGGTGGGAGGAAAGAGCACTTCGGTTCATTTGGAGTTTTGTTGATTTAAAATCTCAAAAGAGCTATAGTGAAAACGTGACTTTCTGCCTGATGGTAGCAGTGTAGACAGTAGTAAGCAGCATGGTTAGTTATGGGCATACTGCACAATAAAAGTCCTCCAATCTTTTGATTATCTCCTGTGGTAATTATTGACATTTTGATCCTACTCAGCTAGTTCTGAATGACAGCTTTTTGCTTTCATACAACAAATGTACATAAAACTGATTACAAATTTGGTGACGTGCCTTGTAGGTGTACATACTTTCATAACCATTGAACTGAGACTGCATATGGGCAAAGAGTAAAAATTTTGTAAGGCCTTTCTTCATCATTGATCTGAACAAGGGGATTGAGTGTACCCTCAGTCAGTTTGCAGATGACACTAAGCTGGGGAGGGAGTGTAGGAGGGTAGGAAGGCTCTAGACAGGGTCCTGACAGGCTGAATTGATGGGCTGAGGGCAATTGTATGAGCTTCAACAACGCCATGAATGCTGCAGGCTTGGGGAGTGGTGGCTAGAAAGCTGCCCAGCAGAGAGACTGGGGGGTTGTTGGTCAGCATGCTAGCCGATGATGAGCAAGCATGTGCCCAAGCAGCCAAGGTGGCCAACAGCATCCTGGCCTGTAACAGGAATAGTGTGACCAGCAGCACGGGGAAAGGGGCTGTTGGACTCAGCACTGGTGAGGCCACACCTTGGCGCTGTGTTCTTTTTTCGGTGCTGCAGTATAAGGGAGATTGAGGTCCTGGAGCAGGTCCAGAGAAGGGCAAGGAAGCTGGCGAAACATCTGGAAAACTGGGCTTGTGAGGAGCAGCTGAGGGAACTGGGATTGTTTACTCTGGAGAAAATGAGGCTGAGGGGGGAGACCTTCTTGCTCTCTACAACTTCCTGAAAGGACCTTATGGCAGGGTGGGTGTTGGTCTCTTCTCTCTAGTAACAAGGGATAGGATGAAAGGAAATGGCCTCAAGTTGGCCCACGTTGGCTATTAAAAGAAACTTCTTCACTCAAAGGATTCTCAAACCCTGGAATAGGCTCCCCAGGGAGGTGGTTGAATCCCCAGTCCCTCCTTGGAGCTGAGATGTGTTATTTAGGGACATGATTTAGCACCAGACTTGATAGAGTTAGAGAGCGATTGGACTCGATGATCTTAAATATCTTTTCCAGTTGAAATGATTCTTAAGCCAGCAGAGGATTTTGTAAAAGCTTCTCCAACTTCTTGCCATGGTGCTGCCATTGAGGCTTACTCTGGACAGGTGGCTGTTTTCTACAACTCTCTCTGAGAGAGTGAGTTTGAGGTTTTCATTTGGCTTAGCATTTTGTAATCTGATCAGCATGGCATGAGCAAAAATACATCTTGAAGGGAGCACATACGATGAAAGTATCTTTTTGCAGTATAAAGTTTTAAAAGCTGTTAAATGAGATTACTTTGTGTCTGTTAACACCAGCATGCAGAAATGTCAATTTTCACATTTAATGTGTGCTCATAGCTGCTTGGAAGACTTTTGCAAGATGACATTCATCTCAGATGAGATTTAGCAGTGTTTGTAGGCCAGCAAAGCATTTGAAGTTTGCACAGGCAAGCTGCATAAATAGTTTCTTCCTCTCAGTAATTTGTTACCATTTTTCACTGGGACCTGCTGACGTGTTTTAACTGCTGAAATGTACAGTCAGGCCACTTCTGAGCAGGTGACTGTCAGTGGTAAATCAAACTAATCTGTTTTACTTTTTATTGGATCAAACTGAATGTGCTCACAGAGGGGAAGAAAAACATCTCATCTGTCAGAGTGCCATATCCCTTAAGTCCTTCAGTGGAAAGGGGAAGATCACATCAGCCATGTTCTTAGAATATCCTGCCACATAAGTAAGTTTGTGCTGCATACACTGTGTTGTACTTGGTGGTCTAGTAAGAGTAGCTTACAATGTGTGTTATTTCCTCAACAGACTTTTCTGCATATGTTGCTGTTTACTACTTTCCCTATGCAAATTAGGGGATCTGCTTTTGACCCAGGATCATAGACTGGTAGGGGCTGGGCAGGACCTCTGGAGATCATCTAGTCCAACGTCTCTGCTAAATCAGGTTGCACAGGAGCACATTCAGGCAGGTTTTAAAAATCTCCAGAAGAAACTACACAACCTTTCTGGGCAGCCTGGTCCAGTGCTCTGGCACCCTCACAGGAAAGATTTTCCTTATGTTTAAGTGATACCTCTTGTGTTCTAGTTTGTGGCCCTTGTCCTATCACTGGACACCACTGAAAAGAGCATTGCCCCATCCTCTTGACCTCCACCATTTAACTCTTGTTAAGATCCCCTCTCAGTCTGCTCTTCTTAAGGCTAAATAGCCCCAGGTCTCTCAGCCTCTGAGAAGAGATGCTCCAGTCCTCTCCATCATCTTTGTGGCCCTCCACTGGACTCTTCCCAGCAATTCTGTCTCTTGAACTGGGGAGCCCAGAGTTGCACACAATGCTCCAGGTGTTGCCTGAACAGCACAGAGTAGAGGGGGATGAGAACCTCCCTCAACCTGTCTGCCACATTCTTCTTAACGCACCCTAGAATACTGTTTGCCTTCTTGGCCGTGAGGGCACATTACTGGCTCATAGGGACCTTGTCCACCAGCAGTCCCACCAGGGATACTTGCATGCTTTATGTAGTATATTTTAAAAATCATATTTTAAAAATCCTAATTGAGAGCTGGCCTTCTGGACTGTAGACTTTAGTTGTTTTCATTGCTTTTATGAAATAAAATTTGTTCTATGCTTTAAAAACAAAACTTGAAGTGACTCTCTGGGCATGAGATAGGAAAGTAAGGGAAATTAAGTTTCTTAAAGTAGAGGGTGTGTTATTTTCCTGGATAACATACAATATTGTCCCCACTTTGTGCTTTGGTTTTTTTTTTTTCCCTGCCCCCAGTGAAAGAAAATTCCATCTGGAAAAAATGATAGCGTGAACTAGTTTGACTAAGAACCATGTTTCTAGTGACCTTTTAAATCTCTTTTTAATCAGGTTTATCTCAGAAAAACTGAGGACTGTTTAATTCTAAACTTAATGATTGTAGATGATGCAAGCATGTGTCTGTTTTCCCAGAGCTATAATCACAAATCCATGGTTTCCCAAAGGCATCTGTTCTGCTGTTGTAGGTTCATGTTGAGTGGAAAGTGTTCTCCAAATTATTAAGTAACATATGTATTAAATTTTGAGTTGCAATGCAGTGTTCTAGAGAGGAAAACACTGCAAAGGGGAAAGTGGGCTTGCATGCTGGAGTTCTGATGTTACAAAGGGTATTCAAAGAATTCAAGTTTCTACTTCTATGAACAATTCTACTTTGTGGAGACAGTGGAACCTATGGAATTAAAATATTAATGGGTCTATGAAACAGCTATTTTGCAGTAAACAGGAAAAAAAATCAAAACAAATAAAGTGCTAAGAATTAAACAGACATTACACTTTGTTTTTATTACTATATCTTCAGCATTACTTTAACTGGTTATTGTTACTCTGATCTATTAAAAATAGTCGGTCAGGTTAGATCTACTAATTATTACATTTGTTAAGTTGGTCCAGATCAGTACAGTGAAAAGTTCCTAGAATATGAATGTTATGCCTATTTCTATGTGAAGTGAGGGGAACCTAACTGCACTGCAGGAGCTGTGATAACAGAGATACTTTTAAAAAATTTTATATCATGTCTGGGAACTGTCTTACATTGAGGGACTGACACTTATGGAAAGATACCAAAGTATCCATATTGTCATGTCTATAAACTGTTCAGTGAAGTGGATAATCTATTGTCACTGCTGTCTTTTCAATACTTGCATAAGAAACTTTAACACCAATAGTTGACGTGGCAATGTGCCCCTGTGGCCAAGAAAGCAAATCACGTGCCCCAGGAAGGGGTGCATTTAGAAGAGCGTGGTGTGGCCAGTAGGTTGATGGAGGTTCTTCTCTCCCTCTGCTCTGCACTGGGGAGGCTATGCCTGAAGTGTTGTGTCCCATTCTGGACTGCCCAGCTCAAGAGGGACAGGAAACTGAACCATGTGTCCTATGAGGAGAGGCTGACCTGGGGTTCTTTAGCCTGGAAAAGAGCAAATTGAGAGGGAATCTTCTCAGTTCTGTGATATCTAAAGGGTTGGGTGTCACTGGCTCTTTTCAGTGGTGCCTAGTGATAGAACAAGGGGCAGTGGGTATAAACTGAAAACCAGGACCTTTCATTTAAACGTAAAGAAAAGCTGCTTTCTTGTGAGTGTGCTGGACCACTGGACCAGGCTGCCAGGAGAGGCTGTAAAGTCTAATTCTCTGGAGACTTTTAAAATGCGCCTGGATATGATTCTTTGCAACCTGCCCTGGGCAACCCCCTTTTAGCAGGGAAGTTTGACTAGTTAATCTGTGGAGATCTCTTCCAACCCCTAACAGTCTGATTCTTTGAGGTGACTTATATCCTAGTGGAAGTTTTTTTATAAATAACATCTGTTATGAGCTTGGTTCAGCTTTTTCTTGTAGTAACACTGGTGAATATGACAATTGGGAATCATTTGAAGCTGTACTGGTAACAAAGGAAGCTCTTTTCTAAAAATACCACCAAAACCCACCAAAAACGTCTTCCCCAAATGAAATATTAACCCCCTTTTGTTCTTGGTATTATTTGATGTGAAAACAACAACAAAACAGTGATGGAATCTTCCTGTCTGGCTTTTGCCCATTCCTTTGTTGGCATTGCAGCATTTAAGAGCTACTTGGTGCTTGGATTAGGTGGTGGGAACACTTTACTGACAGAAAGTCAAACGGCTAATAGTGACTTTGTTCTTGTGTGTGTTTCACTAGAATTTTTGAGATCGTATAACTAATACTGAATGTGAACCCCAGGTCATTAGTTTGCTTTGTTTCTTTTACATCTGGAGTTTTAGGATGTGTTTATTTTGCTATTTATAAATCACTTAAGCACTGGTTTTGTTCAGATGGACATGCTGTTGCAGTTATGCATAGCTGTTTGCTTGACACCTTCTCTCCCTTTTTCAGACCTAATTTTCGGCGAATAGAATAGAATAGAATCAAGAAGGTTGAAAGAGACCTCAAGGATCATCGAGTCCAACCTGTCACCCTACACCTCATGCCTATCTAAACCATGGCACCAAGTGCCATGTCCAATCCCCTCTTGAACACCTCCAGGGATGATGACTCCACCACCTCCCTGGGCAGCCCATTCCAATGGCCAACCACTCTCTCTGTGAAGAACTTTCTCCTCACCTCCAGCCTAAACCTCCCCTGGTGCAGCTTGAGACTGTGTCCTCTTGTTCTGCTGCTGGTTGCCTGGGAGAAGAGACCAAAGCCCTCCTGGCTACAACCTCCCTTCAGGTAGTTGTAGACAGCAATGAGGTCTCCCCTGAGCCTTCTCTTCTCCAGAATAGCATCTGACTGTCACACTACAGTGGGACAGGATCATCCAGTCTACTGATATGACAAAGAAAAATAAGGCTTGACATACAGGTGTCAGTTTGGCAAGATGCCTGAATCATTACGCTCAGTGAAATATGTGATGTTTCAAGTGGTTAATGCAACCTGGAGCAACGCTTGCAGGAGAAACTTAAGACACTGCAAAGAAAATGCCCCTTTACTATTTTTTTTTTTTGAGTTTAGAAGGAAAGAACCCAAGGAAGCATCTGTGAAGCTTCCTTTCCTATAGTAACAAGTAAACGACAAGCAGCCCAAACTCCAAAGTGATGTGTATAAGGCTATAACCCTCTGAAAGGAGGTTATAGCAAGGTAGGTGTTGATGTATTTGCTCTATTAACAAGTGATAGGACAAGAGGAAATAGCCCCAGGTTGCACCAGGGGAGTTTAGGTTGGCTGTTAGAAGAAGCTTCTTCCCTGAAATGGTTCCCAGTTACTGGAACAGGCCCCCCAAGGAGGTAGTTGAATCCCCATCCCTGGAGGTGTTTAAAAGAGGCAGAGATGTGGTGCTGAGGGACATGGTTTAGCACCAGCCTTGACAGAGTTAAATAATGGCTGACTGGATGGTCTTGGAGGTCCATTCTAAGGCTATTCTATGATTTTTGAGTAAGCCATAATTACTTGCTGCTCATTGATTCCCTCGCAAGTTTGTTTTGAACCTTGGTGTGTTCATAGTATGGAATTTTGAGAAAAAAAATCCCAAACTGCCTAATATTGCCTAGTGTTCTAGTAAAGAGAAAATTTGTGGAAGTGTAAAAAATATTACTTAAATTTGATGCTCTGCCTTAGCCCTGCCTCACCAGCTTTCAGCTGGGTTCAGTAATACTTAAAATAGAATGCCTTTTGAGATTTAGGTAGCCTTATATTTACATCAAACTTCAAAGACATTTGTGGCTGACAGTTGTTGGTTTTATGTTTTATATATTCAGTTTCTGCTCTACTTCTCCTTTATATAGAAGCAGTCACTTATTTCTAGCAATTTGGCACTACTGTTGTCAGTTCAGTGCTCAACAGTTGAAATAAAGTAGGGCTGCAAAGGTTGCAGGCGATATCCTATGGCTCTGTAATCAGAGGCATCTAAATTGACATCACCATCTTCTTTACCATCCTTCAGGTATGAAAGCTGGGAGAAGAAGGAAGGATAGGAAGTATAACCTGAAAGTTGTTCTGATGTTCCATTATGCTGTACTGTTTTTCAGACTGCAGATAGCCTTTGTCTCAAACTTGCTCCTGTAAAGGCTAGGTGTGGTTTCAACATACATTGGCTAATACAGATGGGTAATACTGCCTCCTCTTCTTTTAATCCATTAATAATGAGTGAGCTTCAACCACTGAGGCACAGGAGTAAATAAAAGCCTCCACAAAACTTCAGAAATCTTGAAGAAGGGAAGCTGCCATAGCTTTGACAGCCACCTTAAATATCAGGTTTTCTGTTCTTTATTTTTTTCTTCCATCCCTTCTTTCTAGAATCCAAACTGGTAATGACTGAAGGTGACAAAATGTTTATAGAGGAGGAAATTAAGCTTCCATTACCTAGTCTGAGTGCTTGAGTTTGCAGCATCTTTAGGTTTGGAAAGAACTTCCAGCTAATAGCAGCTTTCATGCTTGACATGTTATGACTGTTTGCTGCAGCATTACTCACAGAATCATTTGGGTTGGAAAAGACCTTTAAGGTGATTGAATCCAAACACTCTTTCAAGTCTGGTGCTAAACTATGTCCCTCAATGCCACATCTCTGCATCTTTTAAATGCTGCCAGAGATTGGGGATTCAGTGACTTCCCTGGCAAGCCTGTTCCAGTGTTTGAGGACCCTTTCAGTGAAGCGTTTTCTTCTAATATTCAACCTAAACCTCTCCTGGTGCAGTTTGAGGCCATTTCTGCTCCTCTTACCACTTGTTACTAGGGAGGCAAGACCACACCCAGCTGGGTCCAACCTCCTTTCAGAAAGTTGGAGAGAGTAAGAAGGTCTTGCCATAGCCTCCTTTTCTCCAGACTAAACAACCCCAGTTCCCTCAGTCACTCCTCACCAGACCCGTTCTCCAGACCCTTCACCAGCCTTTCTTTGGACCTGCTTCAGTATCTCAATGTTTTTCTTGTAGTGAGGGCCCCAAAACTGCTCCCGGGACTTCCGGTATAGCCGCACCAGTGCTGAGTCCAGGGATACAATCCCTTCTTTATCTTGCTGGTCACACACCATTGCTGGTCCAGGTCAGGATGCTGTTTGCCAGCTGGGCACATGCTGTTTGTAGTCATGTGGTGGCTGATCAACACACCCAAGACTTTCTCTGCTGGGCAGCTTTAGTCTGCCCCCAGATCTTCAGAAATGGAATCTATCAAATTTCCACGTCTATGTCTTTGGCATCTTATAATGTATGCAGAGGTTCTTTGAGCAGTAGACAGGCAGCAATTTGCTGGCTGGTTCAGGGTGCCTTGCCAGTTAGGCAATTTACTGTGAGTTAATGTGCTTACTAGTGCAATGGCTTGGGAGGTGTAAGGTAGGAAAATGTCAGGATCCTTCGATTCTTGGAGTGGCTTGATCTTGCTGAGTCAGTTCCACTTTTTAATCTCAGATTTTATACTTTTTTGAGTCTATATTTTTCTCTTGAGTTAAGTTAGTGCAATTGCACTTTTTTTCTTATCTTTTGTAGTTTACACCTATGAAAATATCCAGTTTGGTTTTGGTGGAGCTAAGCCCAAGCTCACATTGGACGTTGAGTTGTAGAGTTTTATCTCTTGGTTTGGCTGTCTTGGGACTACATACTCTTGTCCACTGTGTTTGAAATTATTTGAACCTCTCAAAGTAAACATGGTTTTGCTGATTACAGCCAGTGAAGGAAAGAGTTGTGGATTGTTTTTTAATTTAAGAGTTTCCATGAGTCAAATCAGCAATGTTATCCTCTTTCATAATAATGTTCTATTACAGCTAATATGTTGGTTATGGAAGGGATCTCTTTTTTGTGAAAGATCCAGGGAAGTTGCCATAATCATTTCAGCTAACATAACATTTTAATTTAATCTGTCCATGTGCTGCATTTTTGTTGCTGGGAATTTAGGAAGTTAACTGTGTTGGAGATGAAGGAACAATCCTGACTTTACATAATATATATATATGGGATTATATTAATAAATTTAACGGAGGAAGATACCACAGTCTCTGCTATGTGCTGTTTATAAAGCTGTCTGGAAAATCTGAGGTTCTGTTGATGAAGACAATTTGAAGATCTAATTACTGAGACTTTTTATATCTCCAGTTCTTTCATTGTTTTAGATAAATGTTCTGAGCTTCTGTGTTTTCTGTCTTGGTCATGACACAGAATCACGGATTGGTAAGGGTTGGAAAAGATCTCTGGAATCATCTAGTTCAAACCCTTCTGCTAAAGTAGGGTCACCAACAGCAGGCTGTGCAGGAACATGTCGAGGTGGGCTTTGAAAGTCTGCAGAGAAGGAGACTCCACAACCTTTGTGGGTAGCTTAGTCCAACGCTCCCTTGGCACCCTCACAGGAAAGAAGTTTTTTACATATGTTTAAGTCAAACCTCCTGTGTTCTAGTTTGTGTCTGTTGCCCCTTGTCCTATCACTGGCCACCACCAAGAAAAAAAATCAGCCACATCCTCTTGACCTCCACCTTTTAGACATTGATAAATGCTGGCTCAGTCTTCTTTTCTCCAGGATAAAGAGCCCAGCTCTCTCAGCTTGTCCTCTTAAGACAGATGCTTCAGTCCCCTCATCATCTTTGTGGCCTTCTGTTGGACTCTCTCCAATAGTTCCCTGTCTCTCTTGAATTGGGGAGCCCAGAACAGGACACAGTACTCCTGGTGTGGCCTCCCCAGGGTGGAGTAGAAGGGAAGGGGACCTGCTGGTCACACTCTTCTTCATGTGCTCCAAAATACGTTTGACCTTCTTGGCCATGGGGCACATTGCTGGCTTGTGGTAAACTTGTCCATCAGCACTCCCAGGTGCTTCTCCACAGAGCTGCTTTAATTATTAACCTGTAGTGGTGCAAGGGGTTATTCTTCCCCAGAGGAATGCCAAAAGTAGTTTCTGACCAATTTATCTGCTGTTGCATATGTTTAAAACCTGTTTAAGGAATGCTTAAAAAATTCAATATCATAAAGTATTTCACTGGGAAAATAGTACTGATAGGGGTTAATTAACCCTTCATTGCTTTAATCTTGCAATTTTATCATTGGGTTATGAAAAACATCAATGGTAGTTCCAGAGGTGTATATACTAGGTATACTACTGTACTAGAGTTCTAGATGTACATACTCCTTAAACATTACTCATTGTCTGTGTTTGTTTTGCTTCTTGTATCCTGACATAATTTTATTGCAGGTTTATATGAACAAAGATCCTGACGAATGCCAAGTCATCTTTAGCTGATTTAATTGTAACATGTAATAGTAGTTTACACATTTTTTATCTTTTTTCTATTCTGTTGCATTTACTATCATGATGCTAACATCCTCAGTGTGTTAATGAGTCAGTCGTTCCTTAGACTGCGTGCTGTGTATCACATAATTACAGCATGGTGGGGATTGGATGGGGTTCTTTGAAGGTTATCTCGTCCAACTCCCCTGCCTAGAGCAGGATTGCCTAGAGTAAATCACATGGGAACATGTCTAGGTGTGTTTGGAATGCCTCCAGTGAAGTAGACTCCCCAAGCTCTCCAGGCAGCCTGTTGCAGTATTCCATTGTACTCAAAGGGTAGAATTTTTTCCTTCTGTTTATGTAGAACCTCCTGTGTTCCAGTTTGTGTCCACTGCCCCTTGTCCTGTCCTTGGACAGCACTGAGAAGAGTCTGGCTCCGTTCTCCTGACACTCGGCCTTTAGATATTTTTAAGCATTAACAAGATCCCCCCCCTCAGCCTGTTCTTCTCCAGGCTAGACAGCCCCAGCTTTCTCAGCCTTTCTTTGAGTAAGGTAGCTGTTCCAGTCCTCTCATCATTTTAGTGGCTCTCTACTGGACTCTGTCTAGTAGTTCCTTGTCCTTCGTGAACTGGGGACCCCAGAACTGGATACGTTATTCCAGATGAGAATTTTAGTAACTTAGTTGTCTGTTCACTCTGTTGGGAAGGTGTCCTTTTCAGAGTGAATCTTACCAATCATGTTCTCTACTGTTGCTCATACATGAGGAAGCTCCACTGCAGAATTTGTGGATGATATTTACATCCTTAAAGATATTCAGAAGCTGTGTGGACATGGTCCTGCCCATCTGGCTCTAGGTGCCCCCTGCTTGAGCAAGGGGGCAGTTGGATCAGTTGAACTCCAGAGGTCCCTTCTAACCTTTCTGTAATTCCGTGGTGGGATCTGTATTCTCTTCTGACATGCAAAAACCTGCTTTCCGTATTCATAAACATACTGAGTAGTATGACCCTTGTGTAGTTATTTCTTTGGAGTGGGGAGTTATGGATCCAGTGTTGTTTTTCTGGCCTTTTGTAAAAGTTAGAAAAAAAAAACAACACCCAATTATCTGTCTCTTGAATCTAAATTGTGTAGTTTATTAGCTGGGTAGATTATTTTAATGTGGAAGCTTATTAAAAGCACCTGGAAGGCAAAATAATTTGTCACACGGTTATCTTTCATCCTCTATTTTACAGACAAGATTAAAGAACTTGGAGAGTAATGAGATACAGTTTTGCTCTGTGGAGCAGTGCAGATTAGACCATATGTCATGATTTCCAGGTATTTTGTTGCTTTTTTGCCTGATTTGCCAAGTAGAGAGGTATAAAGCTTTGCTCTTCTTTCCTTCTAACTAGTCCCAGTGGGTGCCATATGAGAGAATAACTTTTATAGAGTATTTCTATTTTAATCAGTCCTATATAGCTGTTAAAATTATAACCACATTGCAGTCTGTGTCTTCTTACATGAAATCCTTTTGAACCACAGTGAAGTGCTATATATATTTGATTTTTTTTTTCCCCCCTGAATTAAGTAAGGACTATTTAACAGCAGAACATTGCCTGCAGCTGCTGTCCTGTCTGGATTTTTATAGAATCATTTTGGTTGGAAGAGACCTCTAAGATCCAGCCATTATCTAACTCTATGACATGTCACAAAATATATTCTAAAAGCTATTGATATACTGTGGCTGAGTTAATTTTTTTTTCCTGTTGTTGCCCTATTGTTCTTCCAATGTCTGTGAAGCAAGACTGCATTTTAAACTGCTGCCACGCAGAGGAAAGGGAGTGCTGGTGACTGGTGTGATCCTGCACGTCCTGCAAAGGGCTGATCTGTGTCTTTGGGATAAATTGTATACTGTTCCCATGCCACAGCAAGGCTGATTGCCTAGCACGAATGCTGTATTGACTGGGAGGGTTGTGCATAATGTTTGGACTTGATGATCTTAAAGGTTGTTTCCAAATTAAACCATTCTGTGATTCTATATTCTGTATTTCTTGGTGGTGAGAGGAGCAAGTCAGAAAAAATTGCGGTAGACCTGTGTTTGGACTAAGCTGTGCACCACTAATAGTATTGTTCCCTTTTAGTGAAGAGCTTGAATCAGTCCCATATGCTAGATCCCAGGATTTTGCCCCTCCTCTCCTTCTTCAAGGTCTTTGTTTTGCAAAATTTTAATCTGCGGCGTTATAGCACTGTGCGTGTTGACTGCTACTCTTGTTTTAAACAGATTTTCATACAGGTATCAATTTACTGTGTAGCTATATGGTAACAGTTGTAGGTGGAGGAGGAAGATAAATCTGAGCAGTACATGTGAAAGTAGAATTCCTAGGTTCATAGAATCGCTTTGGCTGGAAATGAGAGTCCAACCATCATTCAGCTCTACCAAGCCTGGTGCTAAACCATGTCCCTCAGCATCGCATCTCTGCAGATTTGAAGCAGCTCCAAGGATGGGGAATTCAACCACTTCCCTGGGGAGTCTGTTCCAATGGTCAAGAACCCTTTCAGTCAAGAAGTTTCTTCTAATAACCAACCTAAACCTCCCCTGGTGCAACTAGAGGCCATTTCCTCTTGTCCTGTCACTTGTTGCTGGGGAGCAGAGACTCACTGCTGCCTCATTCTCGCCTCCTTTCAGGGAGTGAGAAGGTCTCTGCTCAGCCTCCTTTTCTCAAGGCCAAACAAGACCAGTTCTCAACTGTTCCTCAGAAGCTGTTCCTCTCAGTTGTTCTTCCTCTAGAGCCACTCCTCATAAAACCTGTTCTCCAGAAACTTCCCATAGGAAACAGTGTTGCTTCTGGGATGTGCAAAGCAACTGTGACTGGGTGAGTAATAAATAGAATTATGGAAACGTGGTAGTGTTGGCAGAACATCTGTGTGAGTGTAGTCACTTCCGTAGAGCTCTGTGGGAGCTGCCAGAGGGTTTCCTCTGCAGAGAAGTCTAGTACCATCTGCTCACCTGAAAGTTTGCCATCTCTGAGACTACCTTATATGCTATTTGCTACTTTAACTTTGCAACAGCGTTTCTCTCTTGATGTGTATTTTTGCTGTCAGCTTGTATTTGAAGGAGTGGGTATTTTTAGGTTAAGACCATGCTAATATCGAGGCTATTTCTTTGAATTGCTACTTGCCTCCAGCTGTTTTGTCTTCAGTTGATGAGAGTCTTGGGGTTTACCGCTGGAGATCAGGCTGCCAAGAAGACTCATAGTGTAAAAGGAGGAAGCTACCATACTTACTGTGGTACTTCCTTTGAACACAGGCATCAGGAAGAGGACATTGCTTCAGTTAATATAATTCTCATTTTTCTGGGAAGAAGGAAAGAAGTACCTGGCTAGGAACCTGAAGAGGGAGATTAGTCCAGGGCTAGCAGAGGACCTTGGTGGGGATGAGGAGCAGCAGTTAATTTGTTTGGAAGCTGCCGGTGGGAACTGCACACAGAACAAAATAAAAGGAGGTGAGTTAACTGTGAAATAGTGCCTTTTACTTTGCTCTCCTTTTTACCTAAGTAGCAGAAGATTGGCATTGTCTAAGGCATAAGAAGAGGTGGACATGGAGTGAGATACCAAAGACTAATCAGACCGCTCTTGGGGAGAGGAGATGTTTAAAGGAGTTTGGTGCTCAGTAAAGGTTTAAATCAAATTTAGGATGGTAGGAAGTGACTCTTATCTGATGGAGGAAACCATATGGCTGAGTGAGGGGATAGTGGTGATGCTAGAATGGATGAATGAATTTGTATGCAGAAAACGTGCACCTTGTAGTTTGGACTCTTAACGTTTCTGAACATGAAGTCTGTAGCACTTGAAGCTCACGTTCTGTTCTGCTGTATACCCAGCCATTTAATCTTGCTTATATCTGTGCCCCAATTGCAGTGTTTGGGCAGTTGGCCAGTTAGGTGAACTGATTTGGTCTGAAATGATCAGTGATTTTTCAGCTGGCTCACCACTGCCTGACTGGCACGTTACCTGGTCTCCTGAGTACTGGCATAAGGAGTAAAGAGCTTGCTTTCTTAGGGCAACTAAAGATCTGAAACTCAAGAATCATTTGCACAGAGATGGTGACCAACATAAGCAACATAGAGGTTTAATATGTCCCTATGAGGAGAGGCTGAGGGCCTTGGGGCTTTTTAGTCTGGAGAAGAGAAGACTGAGAGGGGATTTAATAAATGTTTATAAATATCTGAGGGCTGGGTGTCAAGAGGGAGGGGACAGGCTCTTCTCCGTTGCACCCTGTGATGGGACAAGGGTGATGGATATAAACTACAACACAGGAGGTTCCACCTCCTTCATGAGGAGGAACTTCTTCACTGTGAGGATCACAGAGCAATGGAACAGGCTGCCCAGAGAGGATGTGGAGTCTTCTTCTGTGGAGTCTTTCAAGACCCATCTGGATGCATTCCTGTGTGAGCTGTGCTAGATTCTATGGTCCTGCTCTGGCAGGGGGGTTGGATTCGATGGTCTTCAGAGGTCACTTCCAGCTCCTAATGTCTGATGATCCTATTACATAAACCAATATTTAATCTGTTATTGTTTATCGTATTATTAATGCTGCAGCCATACATAACCAACCTTTAGCCTAATAAATCAATAGCATGTTCAGACATACAAGCATCCTTCACAAGCTGATTGACTTGTTTCTACAGAACCACTGATTTTCTGGCCAGCAGCAGTTCACTGCAGCAACACTGGGGAGGCTGCGTTCCTGTGCTCTGTCTGGTGATCAGGAGAGGGGATCCATGCCAATGGTGGACAATTCTTAGACCTCTAGGGATATCCTCTTTACCAGTCCATATAGGTGGACTTCCCTTCCTTGGGCATGCACTGAAGGCAGTGTCATCTCTGAATGGAAGCTAGGTCTGCAGTTGGGTCCCTCCTCAATTAGTCAGAACTTCCTAAAGCTTAACCTGATGTGGCTTGTGCTTACCTTGGTGATCTCTCCTCTACAGGTTGTGTGAGTTTTCCAGTCAGTTAATTTATCTCACCACAATTTTATCCAATAGTCCTCAGTTTCCCTCAGATCCTTGCCTTACTACTCTTGGCTTTGACTGTTTACCTCAGAGTTCTGCAGTTAGCTTCATTTATTGTTGTATCAGTCACCTTAAAGCTACAGTTTACACGTGTCTCTGGCACACTCTGCTAAGGGAAAGTTAATTTATAAGACTCATCTGTTGAAGGAACATTGCTCCTGCTTCTTTATCCATCTTAGCTTTGACTGTCAAGAAACCCCACCATCAGCTACTTCAGGGAGCAAACTCAAAGGAAAAAAATCCCTCAGAGCAAACAAATACCCAGGAGAACACAACCAAATCCACAGATAGTCTACTGTGATCAGACCCTCAATCAGTTCACCAGCCACTGACGAGTGCCAAAGCTAGTGCAAAGTTGAGTGGGACTTTTCAGTTGGCAGTTGCTAGGTATTTGTGGCGGTTTAGGCTGGGTGCCCCCTGCCACTGCCGCATGAGATACACCTCTGGTGTCCTGGGTGCCCAGCCACAGGGGTGGACACAGGAAATGATGTGTTTCTACCCATAAATCCTGCACCGTATAAGGCCATCTGCAAAGTCATTCTCTTCCTCTTTCTTCCCTCTCTGCTCCCATGGGAGATGTCCTCTCTTATCGGGTAATGCCAGGGGAGTATCCTCAAGGCCTCTTAGGCCTGTCTAGGCCTAATGCCAGGAGGAGAATGGAGGGGGGGCAGTCTCAGACCTGGCCAGCCTGAGACTTGCCTAGCAGCGGGAGGGGGAAGAAAGAGCCCTGGGGGGTTTGGGTTTACCCTCAGGTGGGAAGAAGGGAAGGATTGGGAAGCCTTTGGAAATTCTGTGAGGGGTTCTGTACGCTTTGGGATACTCTTTGTCACTATGCTTTGTAGTTTTTTTTGTAGCTTCACCAATTGTTTTTCCATTTAAACTTTCCATCACTCTCCAATCCGTTTGTGTGAGGCTCATTCTTTTGTCCCTTTCGAGGCAAGAGAGGATCTGTCTGGCCCCAAACCAGCACAGTATTAATCAGCTTAAATATAGTGTGAAACTGTAGCTGGACCTTTTTTTTCTCCTGCTGCAGGCTGATACGCGTGAAAGCCTGTCAAGGTATTTTTCTCTTCCTCTGTTGTTGACCTACCTAGTAACTGATAGCAGGAGGCTGTCATCCTTTATTAGCTCAAATGATGGAGTCTCTTAAGGATGTCAAGTTCCAGCCAACCATTTTGAATCAGTGGAATGTTGAAATGATTGTCATAATTTTTAGTAATTGCTGCTGCTTAGTTTCTTCAGCAAACACTTCCCTGCTCCCAGACACAAGTCTATACACAAATGCATTTTGGCACCCTGTTTTTCTTTTCTAGTGTCCCAGGCTCTGTTATTAAGTTTACTTATTTGACCTTTGATCAAGTCAGCCAAATATTACTGCTCACAGTTTGTGTTTAACTTCTAGTTGCTATTTGAAATGAAGGGAGACTTTCAAGCCTTGTTCTTAGTGAAATAGAAACAAAATAATTATATGGAAGTGGGTTAACAGCTCTTTGCTTGTTAACTATGATGCTTGAACAGATTTCTTGGTCTGTTTTGTGGTTTGCTTGGTCTTTTTTTTTTTTTTTTTTTTTTTTTGTCCAAAACAAGAATAGACCAGGAGTTTACCTTCCTCTCTCTATTCTTTCTGGACTCACATGTGTAGTGTGGTGGACTTTTTTGGCAAATTCTTTCAAGTATGTCCCCTGTTGTTCTTTCATTTTAGGTTAAGTTTATAGTATCTCTGTGAAATGTCAGTGGCCTACCACATGTGGAGAGTAAGGCTGTCTGTGTATATTAAGTCTTTGATTGCACTTAGCACTTCTCATTTCAAGGAATTCCAGAAACTTTCACTGTGACATTAGTACATAGTGATTTTTTTAGCAAGGCTTTGCTATCTGCTGGAGGAAAGTCATCTAGCAGTATCTTGTGAAGGTGAACAGTTAAAATCCTGTCTCTCTTTTGCTGAAGTGCTCATATGTTGCTGTTTCTGTATATCAGGTGAAATATTGGGAAACTCACACGGTCTGTTGTTGGGCTAAACTATATGAACCAGAGCATGCTATAATCAATAGACGTGCTAAGAAATTCCTTTTTTTCTTTACCATTTGAGTATGTGGAAGGAAAAGGAATTCATCAGCTGGCTAAGGCTCCTACTTAAAACTTGTTCAGTTTCTGGAGGCTCTTTGGGTCCTTTCAGTCACTTCTGAAGATTTACTTTGTGCCTCCAGGGACTTTTTTCCTGCTCTGGGAGCATTATGTGCAGAAGGGTGGATTGTAATTCAGGGGGCAACGAAGATCAGGAAAGAACAGCAAGAATGCAGTGCCTAATGCACACATGTATCACAGAATCCTTAATGAGACTCAGTGTCCTCTTCTCTGGGCTAAACAGCACCATCTCTCTCAGCCTTTCCTCATAAGGCAGATGTTCTGTCCCATGGAAAAGACCCTTAAGATCATTGAATCCAGCCATTATCCAACTGTAGTCTGGTGCTAAACCATGTCTTTCAGCATGTCTCTCAGTGTGTCTGCTAAACATCTCCAGGGACAGGGATTCCACCAACTCCTGGGGAGCTTGTTCCAGTGTTTGAGAACCCTTTCAGTGAAGAAGTTTGTTCTAGTAGTAGTAAACTTCCCTTGGTGCAACTTGAGGCCATTTCCTCCCGTCCTATCACTTACTACTAGGGAGAAGAGACCAACACCCACCTAGCTCCAGCCTCCTTTAAGGTAGTTGTAGAGCAAAAAGGTCACCCTTCAGCCATCTTTTCTCTGCACTAAACAATCCCAGTTCCTTCAGCCACTCTTGATAAGACCTGTTCTCCAGACATTTCACCAGCTTCATTGCCCTTCTCTGGACATGCTTCAGCACCTCAATGTCTTTTTGTAGGGAGGGCCCCAAAACTGAACCCAGGACTCAAGGTGTGGCCTCACCCCTGCTGGGTCTGGGGAAACAATTACTTCCCTACTCCTGCTGGTCACATTGTTCCTGATAACAGGCCCGGGATACTGATGGTCTTCTTGGCCACCTGGGCACACTGCTGGCTGATTTTCAGCCAGGTGTTGATCAACATACTTGGGTCTTTCTCTGCTGGGCAGCTTTCCAGCCACTCTACACCGAGCCTGGAGTGTTCATGGGGTTGTTGCCATCCAAGTGCAGGACTGGGCACTTGGCCTTGTTGAACTTTATACCATTGCCCTTGGCCCACTGATCCAGCCTGCCCATGTCCCTCTGTAGAGCCTTTCTACTCCAGCAGATCAGCACTCCCTCCCAGCATAGTGTCTTCTGCACATTTACCGTGGGTGCCCTCAATCCCCTCATCCAGATCATTGAGCATGTCCTCCAGTGTCTGATCTGTGCCATCAACATCAGTGGGACTGCTTTGTCCCACGTGCAAACGTGCTTCTTTGTAAAGAGGTCTCCTGTAATAGGAAGCAATGATGACACACTGCTCTTGCTATGAGAATCCAGCTCATTGCTGTCTCAATATCCCAGGACTATTTATTATTCTGCCTTCTTCACACTATTTTTTAGATCAATAAATAATACAGTATGCAGGGTATTTGTCCGTACCATCTTAGACTTGACAGTGGTAAGTAGAGTGTAAATACATTGCTCTGGATAAAGTTGTACAACAGCAGTGTTCTCAGCAGCCTAGACTGGCTTATAGTAGAAATTTCTGTGGTTTGACATCATTAACTCTATTTGGCTTCTGCAGTTTTGAACAATAATTATCCTGTGAGGTTTTGGTGCTGTTTGAATCCTAAATTAACTCTCCATTGCCAGATGTTTGTATTTACAATCTTGCTCATTTGTAAAATTTTATCCTACCCAGTTTTCGTATTCAGCATGGATTTCTTCTTCTGTTTCTTATTCTTATATTCCATATAGGTTTTTCATTCTGGCTTCTTGTAAAGTTCTTCCACCTTCACTACTTTAAAAAATAAAAAAAAAAAACCTATATCTTTGGGGTACTGATTGGGAAGGAATGTCTGATGCTCCCAGTCAGTTTGGTGCAGGCAAACAGGAAGCTATTAAAAATCCTTGTGCACAGTGAAGGTAGCAACATTATTTTTCAGGTGTTTTGGTAAGACATGAAGCAGTCCTAAATTTTTAGTAAGACTTAGCCTTTTCTATGTCCTTTTTCTAAAGTAAGAATGATACCTAAAACAAATTTTTCTGCTATGTAAAGTTCTTTGATAATGAGATTTAAACTTTGTTCTGCAGAGGCTTAATACTCTGCGCAGATGTAATTAGCTGCATCTGTTAAATGAAGTTTCTTTAATGAGCAAAAATTATGAAATAATACCTACTTTTGATTATATGTTAGTGCTTTGAGGCAAATGTAATTGTATTCTTTCATGTTGTATAAGCAGAAAGAATCTAAATGAGATGTGTTTGAAAGAGCTGTAGTAGTTGAAAACTCAACATTGTTGAACTTCATTTATCCATTGCTTTTTGTAGCAAAGTGGTTTTGTACTTAAATAATGACATTAAGACAGTAAAAACTGAATGAGTGTGCTTATGGACTTCAAAACTTGTGTAAAGCATCATGTAATTTATATTTTTATTTGCTCCTCACTAATGAGATTTGTATTCCTGAATGTTGTAGTCTTAAAAGTATCATATTTCTTCTTGAAATGGTTGATCAGATTCTTCTGAAAATCTGTTTCAGCTGATCCTGTAACTACAAACCAGAAATTTCCTGTGAGATTAAAATGCTTACGCAGTCACTAGTGACCCTTCTTGCCTTTGACAGATGGCTGGCTGCTAATATGCATTCAACTGCTGGGGCAGTTGTAGGAAACAGCTACCTTTCTTCACTAGTAAAAGCTAAACTGGCTGTACCAGCTAGGACAGTGCTTTCAAGTCCCATCCCAAGAAAGCCACTGATTGGAGCATGGCACCCTCCTTTTTTGAGCTGAAGCTTGGGATTACATGGCTGCTGTAGACAGAGGTGAGGAGCAAAAGGCCTTTGCTAATGGTTACAGTACTTGACAGGATATCCAGTTAAATTTTCCCTGTTCTGTTCATGTTAACATTCTTAGGATGGGACGCAGTTCCTGAAGTATGATTCCTTGGCTCCATTTCTGCTGTGGTTTTCTTTCCTTTGAAGCCTATACATGTTATTGCAATCTGTACTGCTTTGTTTTTAACTGAAAGGTATGTTCTGTGTTTTTTTTTTTTTTTATTACCATTGTGAAAGAACCAGAAAGATATTTGGAGCTGGAGAGCAGCTCTAGGGAAAAAGATGTGGGAGAACTGGTGCACAACAGACTGATCATAAGCCAGCAATATGTCCTTATGGGTAAGAATGCCAGTGGCATCCTGGGATGCATTAGAAGAGTGTGGCCAGTACATCAAGGGAGGTACTCCTTGCCCTATTCTCTGCCCTGATGAGGCCACACCTGGAGTAGTGTGTCCAGTTCTGGGCTCTGGGGGTGTTGGTTGACAGCCATCTGAACTTGAGCCAGCAGAGTGCTCAGGTGGCCAAGAGGCTCATCAAGCATCTTGCCTGTATCAGGAACAATGTGGCCAGCAGGCCTACAGAAGTGATCGTGCCGCTGTACTTGGCACTGATGAGGCTGCCACCTTCACTACTGTGTTCAGTTTTGGGTGCCACAATATAAGAGAGACACTGGAGCAGGAACGTGTAGAGAAGGGCAGCAAAGCTGGTGAAGGGCCTGGAGAACAGGTCTTGTGAGGAGCAGCTGAGGGAAACGGGATTGCTTAGTCTGGAGAAGAGGAGGCTGAGGGGATCGCTTTTTGCTCTCTACAACGCCATGAAAGGAGATTGTAGTGAGGTGGGGGTGTTGATTTCCTCTCCCAAGTATCAAGTGATAGGAAAAGAGGAAATAGCCTGAAATTGTGCCAGGGGAAGTTTATGTTGGATATTACGAAAAATGATGATGTTCAAGGAACGTGTGGGCATGGCACTCTGGGACATGATTTTAACGGCCATGGTGGTTCACAGTTGGACTCGGTGATCTTAGAGGTGCTTTCCAACTGAAACAATTACAGGAGTCTGTAAGGACAAGGAACTAGTGGAGAGAGTCCAGTGGGGGGCTGTGAAGATGCTGAGGGGACTGGGACATCTCCCTTACAAGGAAAGGCTGAGCTTTGGGACTGTGTAGCCTGGAGGAGACTGAGGGGGAATCTCATTAATGCTTATCAATGGCTAAAGGACAAGTGTCAGGAGGATGGAGCCAGACTCTTTTCCATGGACAAGGGGCAAAGGGCACAAACTGGAACGCAGGAGGTTCCATGTAATCAGAAGGAAAAACTCTGTGTTCCTGCTCTAGTAGGGCAGTTGGGTTGGATAATCTCTGGAGTTCCCTTCCAACCTCAACCTTGTAATGATGTATGAAGGTTCCGTCTATGTTCCAAAATCTCAGAAAAAGTATCTAGCAATACTGAGGATTCTTTTTGCTTTCAGTTCTGCAGAGGGCTTGCTCTTAATGGATAAGGGATGTTCTTCAACCTTCCACTCCCTTCTGCAAGTTCTGTGTGCTCATTTATTATGTGTTTTTGAAATTCTCTCTAAATATATTCCCCAAGCGGTTTGCCTGTCCTCATTCCAGAGCTGCTTCCAAAGGCCCTGCCTAAATTGCAAGACAAAGGAAAACAAATAGGTAGAGGCAGGTATGGGAGGATCAAGAAGCAGTGGTCCATCATGGAAATCTGTGAATTTATCATATCAGACATCTAGAAGTGATTGTGTTTTCTTTCTCTTGTGTCTAGAAAAGTACATGTAATGATTTACAGTATTTGTTGCAGAAAAAAAACACAGACAGTTTAAGGATGCAAGTAGTCAAGTGGATTGTCTTCATAATGACATTGGTGGATGAACAGAACAAGATCACACTTTGAGGACTTAGAACTCTGTGGGTTAAGGTGGTGGAGTCTCCATCTCTGGCGTCATTCAAAACCTGTCTGGATGCTGTCCTGTGCAACCTGCTCTACATATACCTGCTCTGGCAGGGAAGTTGGACTAGGTGATCTCCAGAGGACCTTTCCAACTCCTACCAGTGTAGGAGTTGGATTCTGTGAAACTGAGAAGAAGAAATGTAGATGTACTCCACTTCTAGAAAATGGGAAGAATACCAGACACCAGCAACCTTGGCAGTGAAGAAGGCTCCAGTGCTGAACAGAAGTGAAGTTAGAATTCATTTGGCTTGAAGGTGATATCCAGTTATCTACAAAGGAAAGCCAGAGACTGAGGTTTTGGTTTAGATAAGAGAATCTGCGAGCCATCATAGGGAGTTTTTGAGCGTAGTGAAGATGGCTGAAGGCCAGGATTCTTTGTCTTAAGATTTAACTGCAAAAGGGATCAGTTAGTGACAACATTTTATTGCACAGAAGTGGAAGAAAGTGGTTTTTTTTTTTTTTTTTTTTTTTTTTTTTTTCAGGAGGCCTGTGTGGAGATTAGGAGAGAGTATTAAGAATTAAAAGGAGTGTGCTGTTGTCACTGAGATAATTTTCTCCTCTCCCTGGTACGTTCCGAAGAAGTTGAAGCCACTGGAGAGCAGCCAGTCATAAAGGGACTGGTCGACAGCCAGCTGAACATGAGCCAGCAGTGTGCCCAGGTGGCCAAGAAGGCCAGTAGCATCCTGGCCTGCATCAGGAATAGTGTGGCCAGCAGGAGCAGGGAAGTCATTGTGCCCCTGTACTCAGCACTGGTTTGGTCACACCTTGAGTACTGTATCTTGTTCTGGGCCCCTCAATTTAAGAAAGATGTTGAGATGCTGGAATGTGTCAAGAGAAGGGCAACAAACTGGTGAGGGGTCTGGAGCACAAGCCCTATGAGGAGAGGCTGAGGGAGCTGGGGTTGTTTAGCCTGGAGAAGAGGAGGCTCAGGGGAGACCTTATTGCTCTCTACAACTACCTGAAGGGAGGTTGTAGGCCGGAGGGGGTTGGTCTCTTCTCCCAGGCAACCAGCAACAGAACAAGAGGACACAGCCTCTCAAGCTGCCAGGGGAGGTTTAGGCTGGATGTTAGGAAGAAATTCTTCACAGAAAGAGTGACTGGCCATTGGAATGGGCTGCCTGGGGATGGTGGAGTCTCCGTCCCTGGAAGTGATTGTGTTTTCTTTCTCCTGACTGGATGTGGCACTTGGAGCTGTGGTTTAGGTGATTAGATGGTTTTGGGTGATGGTTTGGACTTGATCTCGAAGGTCTTTTCCAGCCTGGTGAATTCTTTGATTATGTAAATGATGAAAGTGAGGAGAACTGGTGTTCAGGGTGGTGTCCATGCCTTTGTGGTAAACCAGGGAAGCAAGCTAGTGAAGCCTAGGTTGGTACAAATAATAAAGGAAAGCAGAAGATAGGAACATGGGAATGGTCAGGGGGAGGTGCAACACCAAGGGGAAAAACCTCTGAAACTTCATGGAGAAGGGTTAGAGGAATTGAATAAGGACTCGTCTTCTGTTCACAGAATCACAGAATGATAATGGTTGGAAGGGACAACCCCATGCTAGAGCAATTGCGCCTAGAGCAGGTTGCACAGGAACATGCTTAGAAGGGTTTTGAAATCTCCAGAGAAGGAGACTACACAACCTTTCTGGGCAGCCTGGTCCAGTGCTCCATCACCCTAACAGGAGAGACATTTTTCTTTATGCTTAAGCAAAACATTGTGTTCTAATTTGTGCCCATTGCCCCTTGTCGTGGCACTGGCCACCACTGAGAAGAGCCCAGCCCCATCCTCTTGACCCCTGCCATTTACCTATTGATAAGCATTAGTAGGATCCCCTCACAGTCTTTTCTTCTCCAGGTCTCTCATCCCCTCCTCATAGGAGAAATGCTTCAGTACCTTCATCATCTTTGTGGTCCTCTGTTGGACTCTTCCCAGTAGTTCCTGTCCTTCTTGAATTGGGGAACCCAGAACAGGACACAATACTCCAGGTGTGGCCTGATCAGGGCAGAACGGAAATGGAGGAGAACCTCCTTCGACCTGCTGGCCATGGTCTTATTCATGCCCTCTAGAATAGTGTTTGCCTTCTTGGCCACAAGGGTTCCTTGTGTTTGAGGAGCAGTGCTCACGTCATATACAAATGTCACCGCTTGCTAGACATAAATTCTGCTGTCACCTTTGTCTAGAAAAAAACACTCTGAGTCTGTAATTGGGGTTAATTTTCTGGACAATGAGGGTAGTGTGTATATATCTCCAGTGTCTCTTATGTGTCATTCAATGTTCATTCCCCATAGACCTGGAGAACATGGTGGGGTTGTGATGTGTGTGGATGTTACAAAATTATGTATACTACAAGATTTGAGGAAAAAGCAACTTTTTGAAAAGAGTTTCCAACCACTGGACAGGTTTCCCAGGGAAATGGTTGAATCCCCATCCCTGGAGGTATTTCGAAGACTCAGAGATGTGGTCCTGTGGGACATGGTTTAGCACCAGCCTTAGTAGGGTTAGATAATGGTTGGACTTGATGATCATAAAGGTCTGTTCCAACTGAAATGATTCTACAATTCTTTGATTCTAATCACAGATTATTTGAATAATATTACTTGTTTTAAAGTAGCTGCTGCTGTAGTTTCAGGGTACTTGAACCTCTGTCTTAAGACATCAAGCTGACTAGAAGTAAGCAGCTGGTCTCTGTTAGGTAAGATATGAGAAGATTTACTCAAAATACTTTATGCTATAAAAGTTTTCATTGCGTAGAATCAGGTTGGGGTAGGTATTTGGGTTGGGGAACAGTTTCTCACATTTTGGTATATGTGTTTCTGCTGGGATTCTTTCCAGTTCTACAGTTTTGGATTGATCCTGTCTCAGGTCTTTTTTATGTAACTGAATATTTGAATCTAGTGCTTTCTACATGCATTAAATTCTTGCTGACTCTTTCTTAGAATCACAGAGCCATTAAGGTTGGAAATGACCATCAGGTCCAACCATTATCGAGCTCTACCAAATCCAGTACTAAACGGCGTCCCACAGGACCACGTTTCTGAGTCTTTGAAACGCCTTCAGGGATGGTATGTCCACCACTTGCCTCGGCAGCCTGTTTGAATACTTGACTGCTCTGTCAGTCAAGAGATTTTTCCTAGTATCTAATCTAAACCTCCTCTGGTGCAACTTGAGGCCATTTCCTCTTGTCCTATTACTTGTCGCTAGGCAGAAGACACCAACACCCACCTTGCTGTGACATCCTTTCAGGTTAAGTTGTAGAGATGAAGAAGGTCTCTCCTCATCTTCCTTTTCACCAGACTAAAGAACCCAAATTCCCTCTGCTCCTCTTCACCAGACCTGTTCTCCAGACCCTTCACCAGCTCCATTGCCCTTCTCTAGACCCATTCCATCACCTCAATGTATTTCTTGTAGTTAGGGCCCCAAAGCCGAGCCCAACACTTAAGGTGTGGCCTCACCAATGCTGAATACAGGGTGCCAATCCCTTCTCTGGTTCTGCTGGTCAAATTGTGCCTGATAAAGGCCAGGATGCTATCATCCTTCTTGACCTCCTGGGCACATGGTGGCTCATACTCAGCCAGTTGTCAATCAGTACCCCCAGGTCTTTCTCTGCCACACAGCTTTCCAGCCACTCTACCTCAAGCCTGGAGCACTGTTCTGACCCAGGTGTGGGACCCAGCACTCAGCCTTGTTGAAACTCGTATTATTAGCCTTGGCCCCTTGTTCCAACCTGTCCAGGTCCCTCTGTAGAGCCTTTCTACCCTCCAGCCAAAAGTGTTCATGTGTTACTCAAGGGGAGTTGTTAGCTGTTCACACATTTCTAATCTTTGCCTTAACTTTATTCTGGATTTTCTCTTAGTTTGTGTAGCTTGAGAATTCAGAAGAAATATGAGGTGCATTGGGTTTTTTTCTTCCAGTTGGGGCCATATACTTGTATCTGGTAAAATATGTCTTCAACTAGAACATAGAATATGATATTTCTTGTAGGTCATGCTGCCCATCATTGGTAATTGCATAGAGAATATCCATTTGCAGAAGAAGCTCTTGTACTGTCTCCTGTAAACTCCCCCGAATACCTGATGACCTTTCTCTTCATCTTACTGTTTTCCTATGTTTGTCTCAAAATGTCACTTCGTGAAAGACAAGGAACTGATCATACAGTTAGCACTAGAGTTTCTCATTTCTGTTGAGTCTTTGTGCATTTTCTTCAAATGCTTAGGTATTCTGCTGAGTGACTGAAGGGAGGTAGACTGTGATTCAAACCTCTTTAATAACGTGATTCTAATTGGCTTAAAGTGCTGTAGAGATCAACAGCTTTTGTGTGTTTGTGTGGTGTTTCCTGCAGTATAAACAGACATCAGTTTAAAACTTGTCTTAAAATTTACAGCTGTTCCATGCAGTTTGCATCTAGAAGTTGGTGGAGCTTTTATTATCAATGTTGCATGCAGTATCTGGGATTGAAAATGGAAAGAAAAGATAAAAGCAAAGTCTCCTTGGCACTTGATGGTGCAAACTCATGAAGGTACACAAAGCACAGTGCCAGTGACTCAGTGAGTCTGACTCATCATAACTATTCAAACATCACTGATCTTTTTCACACAGGGGAGTCATGTTTGGGCCCATGCACGTTTAATATACCAAAACCATTTCTATTTATGAATAAAGCACACTTTTAAAGCATCCTCTTCAAATTAGGTTAATGGGGTTAACCTTGAACATCTTTTTCTTAAGGTCTGAGACACATCATTACACTTTTTCTAAAAATTCAGGGGTTTTTCAGTGGTGGTTTCTTTTCAAAAAGAAATGCAGTACCTATTAACAAAATGTTAGTAGATCTATTCAGAATGTAAAGGCAGGCACTTGCCTCTAGGAACTGAGTTCTGAAAATGGGAAATATGCCTCCCAAATACGTTATCCCCACACTTGAAATGCTTTGATTCTTCAATGTTCGCTAACACTTCATATTTCTCATTCTCTGTAAGCCATCTCTTTGGCTCCCGTACAGCATGCTGTCTCGTGGTGAGAACATGACTGTGGGGAATATCTCCTTCTGACAACCTCATTCTGAGTCTTTCTAGCTGCATCTTATGCAGAACCCTCTGTTACCCTTGGAAAAGCTTTCCAGACTAAAGATCTATGGTTTCTAATCTCTCTGCTGATAGAAATGTTTAGCAGCATTTGTTACTGCACAGTACTCACAGTACTCACATTACATTCGGGCAGCAACATTTACATAAATATAGGAAAATTATTTTCCCTCATATATGGGTTGTAGCAGAAGTAAAAGTTATCCTAAGTGGTATTACTTGTGTTTTCTCTCTTTATTCTTTTACTGCTCTGACAGTTCCTTCTTCGCCCCGCAATTGAAAGAGTTGGTTACTGTTCAACTGAGCTTGGATTTGATGGTAAAAGTGACGAGATAACTCTTTCTTTAATTTTTTTTTATTGTTTAGGAGAAATATGGATGTGACAGGGGTCATCTTAAGAAAAGTGGCAAAAGAACTTCACTTTCAATGCCTTTCAATCAGTACATCCATTTAAAATTTATTAATTTATGAGGAGAGGCTGAGAGCCCTGGGGCTTTTTAGAAAAGTCTGAGAAGGGGATTTAATAAATGTTTATAAATATCTGAGGGCTGAGTGTCAAAAGGGAGGGGACAGGCTCTGTGATAGGACAAGGGGTAATGGATACAAAGTGCAGCACAGGAGGTTCCACCTCAATATAAGGAGGAACTTTTTCACTGTGAGAGTCTCAGAGCACTGGAACAGGCTTCCCAGGGAGGTTGTGGAGTCTCCTTCTGTGGAGACTTTCAAGACCCATCTGGATGCATTCTATGCTAGATTCTATGTCCTGCTCTGGCAGGGGGGTCAGACTTGATGATCTTCGAATGTCCCTTCCAACTCCTAACATCCTGTGATCCTACGAAAACATATTGTGTTTCTGGTATTGAAATATCAAAAGGTAATAATGCCACTATAATTTTTAAGTGCAAACTTAATAGCACTTAAGAAAAATGGTAAGAGCTAATAAAACACTCTTCATGTCACATGATGTCAGTTTTACCGAAAGCACTTACGAGACCAGAGAATTGTGGTTGGAAAAGACCTTTACAATCATCACATCCAACCGTTCTCTAATTCTACCAAGTCTGATGCCAAACCATGTCCCTCAGCACCATGTCTCTGCATCCTTGAAACACCTCCAGTGATGGGAATTCGATCATCCCCCTGGGGAGCATCTTCCAGTGTTTGAAAACACCAACCTAAACCTCCCGTGGGACAATTTGAGGCCAGCTCTTGTCCTATCACTTCTTAATGGGGAGAAGAGACCAACATCCACCTCACTACCACCTCCTTTCAGGTAGGTGTAGAGAGTGAGAAGGTCTGCCCTCAGCCTTCTTTTCTCCAGACTAAACAACCCCAGTTCTTGCTCCTCACAAGACCAGTTCTCTGTCCCCTTCACCAGCTTCATTACCCTCCTGGACTCTAGCATCTCACTGTCTTTCTTGTAGTGAAAGCTCTAAAACTGAACCCAGCATTCAAGATGTGGCCTCATCAGTTTTACTAAAACCCTTTTATATTCCCAAAGGGCTTTATAATTGGCTCTGCATTTGCTTTTATACACTGATTGTAGCAATGAGTTCCAAATTCAAGACAAAACATGCCATGGTAGTGTTTGCAGCTCTTGCAGCAAGGAGTGGCTGCAGTTTTTTGAAGTGGTTACTTGTGATGGTTTCAAAGACTGTCTTTAATTTTTCTTCACAAAGTTCAAGCAGAAAAGTGAAAGAATGTAAATAAATCACTATTGGGTGCAAGAAAGCAAAATAATGATTATTCTGAATATTTCCATTGGAGAGATAGAAATGTTTAAGAATTACTACTCAAAACAAGGTCTGGCAGTTGGGCAGCCTTGAAGTCTGTCTTCTCTCAGTCTGCCTGCTTCTTTTCTTCTCTGGCTGGAGATAACACACACCTGCATACTGACCTTGACAAGCTAAGTCTAACAGGGCTTTTGGCTTTCTTGTGGAAAGGCAGGGGGGCGAAGGCCCCTTGGGAAAAAAGCACAGCCCTTCGAGGGGTTCCAGGGGGCTTTGTTGTGTTTTTCTGTTGATTTACATGTTTGTAGATGTTGTGAATAGTGTATTTGTACATACTCATTGCATTTCAGCATAGATTGTAGTTTTGCCTGTAAATACAGCTTCATTTGCTTCCAGACTAAGCTAGCCTGGTTATTGTCAGTGTGGGAGGGGGGTTTCAGCTCTCACACTGTAACATTATGTCAGAATCTTGACAAGTTGTGGACGAAGCATTTATTGTGCAGAAGGAATCAAAGAAGTCTTCTGATTTCATCATTGTTGTTTGTTTTTTTGAACTGAATGATTGCTTGATGTACTTCTGTGCATAGCCTGTATTTGAAGTGTGTGATACAGGGCTTTTCCTCTCTGAATTCTTGGAGAGGCAAGCAAAGGTGCTGAGAGATAATACAGAAAACCCCTATAATACAGCTTTCTACAACAGTGCTGCTGCTGTGTGTGCTGTTCTTCCTTTTTTGGGTTCATGACAAGAATAATGCAGTAAACTTGTCAGTCATTGATATTAATCAGAGTAAACCAATTTGGGATGTGGTGTTTGGTTCAGAGCTGCTGTTTTTTATAAGCAGTGTGTTTTTAGCAATGAAATGCTGACTAGCATTTGTGTCTCTAGAGAAGAAGAGGAACGTCTGAGAAATAAGATCCGAGCAGATCACGAAAAGGCTCTGGAAGAGGCTAAGGAGAAATTGAAGAAATCGCGGGATGAGATTCAAGCTGAGATTCAGACAGAGAAGAACAAAGTCGTGCAAGAGTTGAAAAAGAAAGACAGCAAGCCACTGCCCCCTGTTCCTTTACCAAACCTCATAGGGGTAAACAGCGGAGAACCATCAGACCCGGATATCCGAGAGAAGAGGAACAAAATCAAAGAGGTAATGATGATGGTGATGATGATGTGGGTATACCTGTTCTGCTGTTTGGTAGCAGTTATTTGTTTGGTGTTTAGTTGTTGCTATGATTTATATTAAAAAGAAAAACAAGGCTATAAATCTTATTAATAAACAATGAGCTGAGAGTGCACATTGAGTTTTCACAGAATCAACCAGGTTGGAAAAGACCTCAGAGATCATCAAGTCCAGCTTATTACCCAACACGGCCTGACAGCTAAACCACAGCTCCAAGTGCCACATGCAATCTTCTTTTGAACATCTCCAGGGACGGTGACTCCACCACCTTCCCAGGCAGCACATTCCACTGGCCAATTACTCTTTCTGTGAAGAACTTTCTCCTCACCTCAAGCCTAAACTTCCCCTGGCACAGCTTGAGACTGTGTCCTCTTGTTCTGTTGGTGGTTGCCTGGGAGAAGAGACCAAACCCCTCCTGGCTACAACCTCCCTTCAGGTAGTTGTTGACAGCAATAAGGTTTTCCCTGAGCCTCCTCTTCTCCAGGCTAAGCAACCCCAGCTCCCTCAACCTTTACTCATAGGGCTTGCGCTTGAGACGTTTCACCAGCCTCACTGCCCTTCTCTGGACATGTTCAAGTATCTCAATGTCCTTCTTAAATTGAGGAGCCCAGAATTGGACACATTACTCAAGGTGTGGTCTAACCAGTGTTGAGTATAGGGGCAGAATGACTTCCCTGCTGCTGCTGGCCACAGTATTCTTAATGCAGGCCAGGATGCCATTGGGCACACTGGGCACACTGCTGGCTCATGTTCAGCCTACTGTCAATCAGTACCCCCAGGTCCCTCTCTGTCTGACTGCTCTCCAGCCACTCTGACCCCAGCCTGTAGCTCTGCATGGCGTTGTTGTGGCCAAAGTGCAGCACCCGGCACTTGGATTTGTTGAATGCCATCATGTTGGACTCTGCCCATCTGTCCAGCCTGTCAAGGTCCCTTTGCAGAGCCCTCCTACCCTCTAACAGATCAACATCTGCTCCTAACTTGGTGTCATCTGCAAACTTACTAATGGTGGGCTCTATCTCCTCATCCAGATCTTTAGTAAAGATATTAAGCAGGATAGGGCCCAACACTGTCCCTGGGGGACACCATTAGTGACAGGCTGCCAGCTGGATGTGGCACCATTCACCACCACTCTCTGCGCTCAGCCCTCCAGCCAGTTCTTAACTCAGCACAGAGTGCTGCTGTCTGAGCCACAGGCTGACAGCTTGGCCAGGAGTTTGCTATGGGGGACAGTGTCAAAGGCCTTGCTGACGTCCAGGCAGACTACATCCACAGCCTGCCCCACATCCAGCAGGTGGGTCACCTGGTCATAAAAGGACTTGCCCCTCCGAAATCTATGTTGGCTATCCCTTGGCCATCCTGCTGGTGTGCTGTGATTTCCTACAAGATGATCTGCTCCATAATCTTGCCTGGCACTGAGGTCAGGCTGACAGGCCTGTAGTTTCCAGGTTCCTCCATCTGGCCCTTTGTGTGGATGGGCATCACATTGGCCAACTTCCAGTCATCTGGGACCTCTCCAGTGAGCCAGGACTGGTGGTAAATGATGGACAGTGGCTTGGCCAGCTCATCTGCCAGCTCTCTCAGTACTCTAGGATGGATTCCATCTGTTCCCATGGACATGTGAGGATCCAAGTCGCTGAGCAAGTCTCTAACTGCTTCCTCCTGGATTTCAGGGGACTATACTGCTCCCTGACCTCATCTACCTGTTCAGGAGGCCAGTTATCCTGAAGCCCTCCTGTCTTACTGTGAAAACTGAGGCAAAGAAGGTATTTAGTACCTCTGCCTTTTCCTCGTCTTTAGTTACAATATTCCCTTCCACATCCAATAAAGAGTGGAGGTTCTTCTTGCCCCTCTTTTTAGCATCGATGTATTTATAAAAATGCTTTTTATTGTCCTTCACAGAAGTGGCCAGTTTAAGTTCTAACTGGGCTTTTGCTTTTCTAATTTTACTCCTACATGATCTAACAGAGGCGTTACCTCCACCCCTTTCCAAAGGTGATATACCCTTTTTTTTCCTCCCTTAATTCCTTCAAAAAATGCTTGCCCATCCAGGCTGGTCTCCTTCCCCATCGGCTCATCTTTCAGCACATTGGGACAGCCATTTCCTGTGCCTTCAGGAGTTCCTGTTTAAAGTAGGTCCAACCATCCTGGACTCCTTTGTTCTTAAGGGCTACTTCCCTAGGCTGTTGCTCCTCCTTGTTTCCCTGCATGTTGAAAACTTCACTATTTCATGATCACTGCACCCTAGACAGCCTCCTACCACCACATCCCCCACCAGCCCTTCTCTATTTGAGAACCTGCAGGTCAAGCAGGGCCTCACCCCTGGTAGGCTCACGTAACAGCTGTGCCAAGAAGCTGTCCTCCATACACTCTAGGAACCTTACTGGACTGCCTGCTCGCTGCTGTGTTAAGTTCCCAGCAGATATCTGGCAGGTTAAAGTCCCCCATGAGAACAAGGGCTGGCGATCTTGAGATGACCTCCATCTACCTCTTCATCCTGGTTGGGTGGTCTGTAACAGACTCCAACCAGGATGTCAGTTTTGTTAGCCTTCCTTCTGATTTTAACCCGTAGGCACTTAATATTTCATCCTTCACCTGAAATTCTGTGGCATTGAGAGATTCCCTAATACACAGGGCCACCCCTGCTCCTCTTCTCCCTTGCCTGCCTCACCTAAAGAGCTTGTAACCATCCAGGGCAGAGCTCCAGTAGTGTGACTGATCCCACCACGTTTCTGTAATGGCAACTACATTGTACTTTTCCTGGTGTACCAAGGCCTCCAGTTCCTCTTGTTTGTTACCCGTACTGCAAGTGTACTGGTGTACATGCACTTCAGCTGGGCTGCTGATTTCACCACTGACTCTAGTTTACCACTCTCTGTCTCCTCTCTGGAGAGACTGGTTTCATCACCCACCCCCTTCAAACCTAGTTTAAAGCCCTCTCAATGAGCCTTGCCAACTCTTGCGCCAGAGTCCTTTTGCCCTTTCTAGATAGATTCAGCCCCTCTAGGTCCAGCAGGTCAGGTGCAGAGAAAGTTGCCCCTTGATCACAGAACCCAAAACTCCACTGCTGGCTCCAGCCCTTGAGCCATTTTAATGAACCTCAGTATTATTGTACCTTTTTTTCCTGTTGTTGGGATGTTAATATTTCATTGGATAACTTCAAAATGATTTTAAGGATTTCTTCAGCTTAGGTATATGGGTTCAAAGTGCATTTGTCCTTTAACATATGGAACAGTAACAAGTGCATGTTGAAAGCAGCATCTGACTTTGTCAAGTTCTGTTCAAAGAGTGGAATATGTCAGCATGCCACAAGATATTTTTAAACGTTTAAAAAGAAGGTTGAAAAAGCAAGGGGAAAAATGACCTGCTGCTAAAATTTGCAATGATCACATGCTTTTCAAAATAAGTTTTAAGTGAGCCTAAAAAAATTGAGTTAATTATAAGTAGATTGATTTATTTACCTGTAAAACATTCAAACTAAGATGTTGGCTAAGGTGTTTGGTTCTGTGGTGCAGCTTATACTATAGGAACTATTATTATTGGTCTTGTTGCCACTCCTGGTTGGCTGTGAGACTCATTGCCATCTTTTACCCTGGCAATGCCAGTTTCCTATTACTATCAGTAGGCATTTTTCTGAGTCTGCACTTCTAACTAGCTTGGCAGGAATGTTGTACACCTTCTTTTTCTCTCCTGCAATCTGAGTATCATAGAATCATAGAATCAACCAGGTTGGAAGAGACCTCCAAGATCATCCAGTCCAACTGATCACCCAGCCCTAAGCAATCAAGTAGACTATGGCACTAAGTGCCTCATCCAGTCTCCTCCTGAACGTCTCCAGTGATGGCGACTCCACCACCTCCCTGGGCAGCCCATTCCAATGGGCAATCACCCTCTCTGTGAAGAACTTCCTCCTAATATTCAGCCTATACCTCCCCTGGCACAACTTGAGACTGTGTCCTCTTGTTCTGGTGCTGGTTGCCTGGGAGAAGAGACCAAACCCCACCTGCCTACAACCTCCCTTCAGGTAGTTGTAGACAGCAATGAGGTCACCCCTGAGCCTCCTCTTCTCCAGGCTAAACAACCCCAGCTCCCTCAGCCTCTCCTCATAGGGCTTGTGTTCCAGACCCCTCACCAGCTTTGTTGCCCTTCTCTGGACACGTTCCAGTACCTCAACATCTCTCTTGAATTGAGGAGCCCAGAACTGGACACAGTACTCAAGGTGTGGCCTGACCAGATCTGAGTACAGGGGAAGAATAACCTCCCTTGACCTGCTGGCCACACTACACCTGATACAGGCCAGGATGCCATTGGCCTTCCTGGCCACCTGGGCACACTGCTGGCTCATGTTCAGCCTCAAAATCAGGTTAGGAAGCAGGAATGGTTCAGGCTGGAGATATACAAGCACAGTAGACAAGCACAGGCTATGTAATTAAAGACCATGCAGGATCACAGAACTTAGCAGTTACATCAGCTAAATCTTTGAAATGTTAATCTGTATTTAATGAACTCATAAAACCAGACAAAAATAAGCGAGTCACACACATGTCCTCATAACAGGAAGGAGTTGCAGCTGTAGGATGTGCCATGCTGCAGGTAGATCACCTGTTGGATGTTTGCTTGGAATATTAGTGATGACTAGATGAAATCCACTCTTGTCATATAATGAACAACTGCTTATGATACATGTGTGATACAGCATAGAGATATATCTCTCTTTAAATCTCTCAAGTAGTAAATCCTTCCCTGGAAGTTGTGCCTATACTCTTAGTAACTGCTGTGGAAGCACTTCTGATGGAGAAGTTGTGTGTGTGTAATACTGGGCTCCCTAGGCCCTGCCTGGTTAGGGCTGTTACCCAGAGGACAGCACGGAACTGTAGATTTCAGAGGGCTCCTACTCTGCTCTTCAAAACTGTATCTTCAAACATTTCAGTGAGAATATGCAGAGCATCTTGCTTTTCAGAATGTCTTCTGTAGGGTTAAGACAAATGGTATGGTTATGCAGTGATCAATATTTATTAATTTTAACTAAACATTTCTGTATTTGAATGCCTTTCAGTTTGCCACTGATTAATTTAATGGGTAGGATAACACTGAGTTAACCAAGTAATGTGAAAGCACCGAGCACATGTAACAATAGAGAGCTAGCTGGAAGAAGTAAGTTACGTAGATCAAGCCTGGAATTAGTAGGAGGGATCTCACTAACGCTTAGAAAATATCTGAAGGGCAGATGTCAGGAGGATGGAGCCAGACTCCTCTCAGTGGTGTCCAGTGATAGGATGGCAGTGGGCACAAACTGGAACATAGGCGGTTCCATGTAAACGGAAGGACAAACTTCACTTTGTGGTACCGCCTCAAGCAGCTCCCTGTCCCTTTTGAACCAGGAAGTCCAGAACTGAAAACAGTACTCCAGATGATGTCTCACCAGAGCAGAGTAGAGGGGAAGAGAACATCCCTTGACCTGCTGGCCACACTTTTCCTCACACATCCCAGAATACCATTGTCTTCCTTGGCCACAAGAGTGCATTGCTGTCTTGTGGTCATCCTGTTTTCCACCAGGACTCCCAGGTCTGTTTTCTGCAGAGCTACTTTAAACTGAGTGGTCTTCAGTAGTGTGACCATTGTTCTGAACAATCCAGGATTGTAGCTGAAATTTCTGACTGACTTTTGTAAATTGCTTTAATTCAGTCAATCTCATTAGTACTGTAGGTACCAGGTGATCTTCAGAAGGGTTGTTTGTTTGGGCTTTGTTTTGTTTTTGTTTTTTTTTTTTACTGCAGGACAATGGATTATTTCCTCTTTAGCTAGATGCACGAGGGTGTAGAATACAGGAATGGAAGGTCAGCTAGCGAGAGGGGATGGAGAAATGTTAATGCTGAAAGAGCCCATTGTTGTTACAATTTAGTTTTTGAGTGGCATCAGTGTCAAATGCATGCTATTTTACCTGAAACCGTTTTTTTGACAGCATCAGATGAATCATGGGAGACTGCAATTCCAGAGACACACAGCCCATTTTCAAAAATGTTATTATCACCACCAAGGTCTTTTCTCACTGTTTTTTGTAACCAGTGCAGAGTAATACAAAGAGTCTTTTTTTAATGAGTTTTGTTTCCTGGAGAGGTTAAATTTTACCAAGGAAAATAAAGAAAAAATTTAATTGTTTTTATTCAGGGTTCAGGTTTTGGTGTTTTTGTTCATTTCAGCCTAAGATTTCACAGTATTATCTTATTGCCAGCATTCATTTCAGATACTTGTTAAAATAGCATATTTCCCAAATAATGCTGTGAATCCCATGCAGGATATTCTATGTGTGCCTTGTGCTAAATGTTGAAATGTTTGGTTTGAGGTCTTAGATTGTTAGAGTGGCCAGGTATTTGTTCTAGTAAGTGTTGAATTTATGGATGTATATATTTTACACACCAATCAGTGTAAGTACTGGCTGCAGAGCTCTGGAGACAGTTGTCCGGAACCTGGGGCCCTAGTTTAGTGCTCTACTTGATCCTGCCAGTAAGGAGGAAGGGTGTGAGGAGGAGAGGGCACCAGCAATGCACCTCAGCTTGTGGAGGTGGTGTTGGCAACAGAGCTTTGGGTTCTACAACTGTAGGGCCTGTTTTCAGGGTATCTCTGGGGAGGTGGGATCCATTTCACTAAGTAGGATGGAAGCATCTTTGCCAGCAGCATAGATGACCTCATAAGGAGGGCTTTGAACTAGGAATCATAGAATCATACAATTGTTTTGGTTGAAAAAGACCTTTAAGATCATTGAGTTCAACTGTTATCCAACTCTACCAAGTCTGGTGCTAAGCCATGTCCATTAGCACCACATCTCTGCCTTTTTGAAACACCTCCAGGGATGAGGGATTCAGCCATCTCTCTGGGGAGCCTGTTCCAGTGTTTGAGAACCCCTTCACTGCAGAAGTTTCTTCTGATATCCAACTTAAACCTCTCCTGGCACAATTCGAAACCATTTCCTGTTGTCATATCGCTTGTTGCTAAGAAGTGGAGACCAATACCCAGCTCACAGCAGTGTTGGGGGAAGGAGCGATGAACTAGCAGTCTCACAAGGGAGTGGCTGACAGGCTGGATGAGCAGAAGGTCTGCAATGATGTGATAGAAAAGGATCACAAAATCAACAAGTGAAAGCTTAAGCAGGATCACCTCTAGGATTTGCATATAAACAAGGAAGTGCCTACAAGGCACCATTATGAAGAATTCCCCAAACCATTTTTTGGTCAATTGGCATGCCAAGGTATCTGTGAAGCGCACATGCCACAATACCTGCAGCATGGGGAATAAACATAATGGGTCAGATCTGTGTGTGGTTTCAGGGCTGCAGAGGTGTTGACGTGGATGGAGGTGTTGTGTGATAACTTGCTTGACTCTGGAGTGTTGCAGTGGAGGGAAAAAGACCCTTTAGGCAAGGAAAACAAGGAGGTGAAGTTGCCTTTTATGTGAGAGAGAAGCTGGAGTGCCTGGAGATAGGTGATGAACCAACTGGGAACTTAGCAGGGTAGGTTAAAGAGCAGACTGGTATGGGTGACATTGTAGTGTGTGTCTGCTATAAGCTGCATGACCAGGAATATCTCCCTACTTTGAGATATTCAGAAGCTGTCTGGACATAGATCTGGGCAGCCTGCTCCAGATTACTGTGTTTGAACATAGTGGGCTGGACCAGCTGACCTCCAGAAGTTGCTTCCAACCTCAACCATTCTGATAGGATGATGTTTGTTGAAGCTTGTCAGATGCAAGAAGGCTTCTCCAGAACATTGCACAAGTAACTTCTCCAGAAATTGTACTTAGTAAACTTAAGAGCTGGAATAGCTTTTATATTCTAAGTCTCAAAGATAGAACAGAAAATCTAAGTTGTCTGGGGCCTTTGTTCTACTACTTGTTCTGTATTTGTTGTGATGTGCAGTCACGTAATTTGGCAATGTTAGTTGTACACAGACTTTTTAAAATTCAATGTTAAGGAGTGATAGTACTCACAAAAGTTAGGAGTTGTGAAGTGACTGAAGCTGCTGGCTGTAGCAGGCTTGCTTCTCATGCAGTTTAAAAGCTGTTATATTTAATGAGATGGGCTGGCAAGGAGGCCTCTTCTTACTTTGCTAAGCTGCTTTCAAACACACCAAGATTTTGGTCCTGTTCCTGCTTGTCATGGCTTTCTGCTAAAAGTAAGAAGTGGAGGAAGATGTTTAAGCAAAAGTTGTTGTGAAATGGGCATCCAGGGAGCGTGGGAGCCATAGTTAAAGGTCACTTGCTACAGTTCAAGTTGCACCAGAGGAGGTTTAGATTGGATGTTAGGAAAAATGTCTTTACTGAAAGAGTGGTTAGGCCTTGGAACAGGCTGCTCATGGAGGTGGAGTCACCATCCCTGGAGGTGTTAAAAAGCAGGTAGATGTGGCATTTTGGGGCATGGTTTAGTGGGCATGGTGGTGTTGGGTTGATGCCTTTCCTACCTTAATGATCCTATGAATTGACACCTGCAGAATGAGTTGCTGTTAAGTTTGGATGCTTTGCATGAGTGAGGATTAAGATCCCAGCTGGGAATCTGGAAACATTCTGACTTGAGTTCTTTTGTCAGTGAACTTGTGGCCTTTGGCAAAACGTTCAGTGTATCCTCTTTTAAAATGTGACTTGTAATATGTTGCCTCTTAGAAGGGTAAGTAGGAAGATAAATAATTTATAGCGGAGGCAGTTTTGGAAATACTTACAGAAATGTGCCAAGAAGAGAAGTGATTAAAATGTATTTTCATCATGGCCTCTGGATGCTGCTGAAGAGGCTGCTAATAATAAACCAGCCTGTTACATCCCAACATAAGCACTAAAACTAATGGCTTCCTATAGATTTTTGACCTACATCCTCTTATACCACCCTCTGCTCCTCAGGCACATGTTGCTGTGAATGCCCTCTTCCTGCTGGACTGCAAGAATTACAGTGTGCTCTGTGCCTGGTTTAGAGCTACCTGCATGATAAATGCTGGTCCTCTGAATGAATAAAGGATTGGATTATAACTGCCTCTCAGCTGGGGTACCAATTTGTGTCTGTCTACTTTATCTTGCCACAGATATTTTTTTTTCTTGCTTCCTGCTTCTCAACCCCCCTGATCTCCCCCCTCCCCCCCAAAAAATGTGGAGGTCCTAAGTACCTGGTTCCTCCAAATCTGTACAGTTGTGTTTGAAATGAGACCATGGATTCAAAGGCTACTGCAAATGTTATGTTATGTGGCAAATGGCAGATGTACAGACAGGAAGATTACATAACCTCTGAAGAAATCAGGTTAAAAATAGTGAGTGTCCTTTTACCTGAGTTCCATTCTGTGTGGTTATCGAGAAAAGAGCTGTGCAGAAGAAAGAAATACTTAATCATGTAGAGCTCTTTTCATGCTGCAAACTCCTCTTTTCATAGCTACTATTCATACAATTTCCACTGCTAATCTCATTTCTTTTTTGTAATTGCAGTGTTTCTATTCTAGCCAAATAGGCTGCCTTCTATGACTGGGGACCCTTTATATTTTTCAGCATCTGAAACCAATTTAGAGCAATTTCATTACTGCTCTAATTGTTTTCTTTTTGTTTTCTTCATCAAACTTACTTGGACTTCTGGTTGGTTAGGACATCAGTTTTCAGTAATACATGTCTGTTGTCTTAAGACCTTTGCATTTCATTTTGTAGCCTAGTTGCTGGCTTTGATCCTCCCCAAAATGAAGCACCCTAAGTGCTTAAAGGTAACACTCCCTGCAGTGTGCATGTGCTTGTATAGAATATGCACCCACAGCTATTCTGTATAGAATTATGGAATTGTTTTGGTTGGAAAAGACCGTGAAGATCATCAAGTCCAACTGTTATTTATCTCCACCAAGTCTGGTGCTAGTCTCCCTCAATACCTGGATATCAGTGCAAAGAAAAGATATTCTTTAATTTAAACTCCCAAAAAGCATTCTCTGAAGACAGTAGGAAAGTGGTTATTAATCTTTAATCTCCCAGTTGGGCAGTAATCTTGTCTAGCAAGTCCTTGGTTAATTTTGAAGCAGAATTTGAAGGTGGCATTTACATCAGGCTCTTGAAATCATACCTTTAACCAATTGCTTTGAAAGCAAAACCTGTTTGCTCTCTGTTTGGTGTGTTCCTGATGGAATTGCAAGAAGAGGATAGGTTTCTCATTTCCAGGCACAACCAGTGAATACTGCAGTTTGCCATTATATTGTTTCTTTTCCATATTTCTCGGGACTCTTACTTTCTTTTTGATAGGTGCCTGCCCTTTTCTGAAAAGTGGATTTTCAACTAATCTGTGATGTGAAGTATTGTTTCTAACATGCTGCTGTATTGACAGAACCCTCTTACAAGTAAAAGTCTTTTCGATCACTTCAAACTCCTTTTACTGTTACAATCGTGATTTTCTCAAAAGATGTCATTGCCATTCTATCATTGGACATGCCCTGCTTCTTTCTATTCTCTCTCTTGCAGCAGAATCCAAATTCATTGTTTTTGTAGAATTACCAAGCTGTACATACAACAGGATCTTTCTGGCTATTATGTATGGTGCATCCCATAATAAACATTTTCAAGATTGGCATTCAAAGCACCTATCACCTATGAATGATTGTGCTTTCAAAAGCAAAATCTGGCATTGACAGTGTCAATGAACTCCATCGCTAAAACCATTTGTGCTCTAGGAGATGGATTGCAAGATCTTCATATGATACACCATCAGCACTGACTTTGTCTAACTGCTCTCAGGTATGGAAATGCCACCTATGGAAATCTACTCCTTCTGTTTTTCACAATTATCCATACTTAGAACAGCTTGTTATTTTCAGACTACTGAGCTTGAGAAGCCTCTGTCATGGGCTCTTTAGGGGTTGGATTTTTTTTTTTTTGGTGTGTGTTTTTTGTTTGTTGTTTGCTTTATTTGTTTTTGGGGGTTTTTTCAAGTGTTTTTACCTCTCTATTATCACTGGTGATGATGTTCTAGTCAGTGCCTGAGATGTGCCTCTCCTCTAAAAGCCAAGGATTTTTTGAAGAAAAACCTGTGTGTACCTGCAAGCTATTCTTCATCTGTTCCAACTTTCACTATGCTGTCTGGTATAACCGTAGAGAGAATTTGAGATCAAGAGTTCATATTGCTTGTAATCCCTGATCCAAAGTGGCATCCTGTGTTAAATTTCTAGCTGGCAGAGACATCTATCTTCTCCTGTCTCTCAATAGCTATATGCACTACTGTTCTCATTTATCTTAGGATAGTTTTTTTTCTTTACATATAACAACATCTTATGTTGTGATGCATGCTGTTTTAGCCCTTTGTAGTTCCCATAATTTTCTTGGATTTTGTCAGGGCTAAATAGTCTATAGCAAAATCTGTACCTTCTCCCTAGAAGCACAGCACACTGGGACAGTGAAATCTTCCACAATTAGCATTCTACCATGAGGAAACAAGTGGTGGTTGTTCTTTTGGATTGAGCTAGTTTTGATCTGTGATGGTGTTTGCTTATGCTTCAAGAGTTTTACAAAGCTGAAATGTTTATGGTCATTTGATTTTGCTTCATTAAAAAATTATTTTGTCTCACTTGCTCAGTTTCCCTTATGTGGAAACAAGTTGTTTAGATCTGGTACATGATGGCCACCTTGTTTGGCATCCATCTGTTGCCAAACTCACATAGGGCTCGCTGATCAATAATTCTTTAGTTTCCTTCTCTGGTGCCTTCCAAGGCTATAGGTCTGTCTAGGACTTAGAAATGGACTGGCAAGATGTGAGTTACAGCAGGATGCTTCAATAGAGGCCGTGACTGTCCCATTCTGACTGGAGAAAGCCTTAAGACCACCATGATTGCATTAAGGCTTCAGTAGCCAAATCTGATCTCTTAACTGATCCTGCATTGAGCAGGAGGTTGAGGTTCCTTCTTGCCTGAATGGTGCTGTGATTCTTGGTTCTATGATCTTAAATTAATGAATAATTTGTGTATTAATGGTTGTAGGTTCATTGTTTGTAGGTTCATATCCTGTGACCATCAGGATGATGGAGGTGATTCTCCCCCTCTACTCTTTTTCTCATGAGACCCTACCTGGAGTACTGCATCCAGTTCTGGTGCTCCCAGCATAAGAAAGACATTGAACTGCTGAAGTGGGTCCTGGGCAGGGTCACAAAACTGATCAGAAGGCTGGAGAACCTCCCCTGTGGGGACAGGCTGAGAAAGATCAGGCTGTTCAGCCTGGAGAAAAGAAGGCTCCAGGGAGACATTAGAGCAGCCTTCCAGTACCTGAAGGGGGCCTACAAGAAAGCTGGGAAGGGACTTTTACAAGGGCTTGTTGTGATAGGATGAGAAGGAATGGATTGAAGCTTGAGGAGGACAGATTTAGAATAAATATTAGAAACAAATTCTAAAGAAATTCTCTACAGTGAGGAACAGTTTGCCCAGGAAGGTTATGGGTGCCTTCTGTCTGGAGGTGTTCAAGGCCAGATTGGATGAGGACTTGAGCAATGTGGTCTAGTGGAAGGTGTCCTTGCCCAGGGCAGCAGGGTTCATCTTTGAGGTCCCTTCCAACCCAAACCATTCTACGAATCTATGACTTCTGGATTACCTTAGTAAGAGATCTCAGAGGAATTTTCATATTGCCTGTGACCAGGCTTTTATTATGTCTGTCATGTTGTAATTTTCTTACCTGTCAAGTGACTTTACCTGAGTCATCTTGAGGTCCTAATAGCTATTAATTTATCAGTTTGAGATAGTACTTAGTAAACACTAAGGAATTCATGAATGCCAATGAAATGGCTTTTCTCTCATTTTTCTAGTATAATATTTGCATCCTCTTTTTCTTACAGATTTATGCCACTAAAAGAAGCAATGCAGTATTACTGTCTAATCAGGTGTTGGACTGTTTGATCAGCTGTGAGCTGGCTTTGAATGCCAAGCAGTAGGAGTGGGGCTTCTTGAGGGGGACATCTGTGCCTAAGTTCATGTCAGTTGAACTTAGGAGTTCTCCCCAGCTTCTGGGCCTGTGTGTATACCTTGGCCGTGTTTCAGATTTGTTGTATGGGCATGAGTCAACTGAGCCATGGGAAATTTGGAGGGACTTAGTTTGAAGGAATTACAACTGTGTAGATTGGATGGGAATCTCTTGATGATTGTGGGGAGGTGGAGACTTTGTTGTGCATATCGTAACAGGGAGTTCAGATGCAGTTTGAAAGATCTAAGATTACCACATACTGGCTTCCACTAATTCCTGAACTCAGTAAGAGAGCTGCCTCTAAGTGAGAGAGTGCTGGTGAAGCATCTGGCTGTGCCTTGCTTCTTAGTCAGCATCTGCATGTTTCTTCTGTTCTACATAAGTATGACAAAGTGAATGGAGTGTGGTAGTTCCAGGCTATGCCTTTAAAATTTTTTCACAGATCTTGAGCAGAAAGTAGTAGAATGTAAATAAATCACTATTGGGTGTAAAAAGGAAAATAATGATTGTTCTAAACAATCCAGAACAAGAGGACACAGTCTCAAGTTGTGCCAGGGGAGGTATAGGCTGGATGTTAGGAGGAAGTTCTTCACAGAGAGGGTGATTGCCCATTGGAATGGGCTGCCCAGGGAGGTGGTGGAGTCGCCATCGCTGGAGACGTTCAAGAGGAGACTGGATGAGGCACTTAGTGCCATGGTCTAGTTGATTGGATAGGGCTGGGTGATTGGTTGGACTGGATGATCTTGGAGGTCTCTTCCAACCTGGTTGATTCTATGATTCTATGAATCCCATTGGAGAGATATCTACCATAAGATTTGGGTCCCAAAACAATGTCTATCTCTCTTCTTGCTTCTTTACTCAGAGAGATACTAACTGGCTTCACTGACCTTGGCTGCATTGCTTTTGTTTTGGCTAAGTCTAATATCTCTGCTTCTCTCTCTTGTCCCTTTTGTACAGGGGGGAGGTGAGGGGACGGCAGGGAGGGAGAAGCTGTTGCAGCTCCCTGGTCTTTTGGCCATGGGGGTCCTTGTGCTGTTTATTATTTGTAAATATCTGTAAACACTGTATGTTTTGTACATATTCATTGCATTCCATTGTAGATTGTAGTTTTGCTTGTAAATACAGCTTTCATTTGCTTCCACTGAGCTGGTCTGGCAAAGTTAATGTTGTGGGGGGGAATTTTCAACCCACCACAGTGAAGTCATCATCTCTGGAGGCGTTCAAAAAACATCTAGACATAGCACGGTTTAATGGCCATGGTGGTGTTGAATTGGTGGTTGAACTCAATGATCTTAAAGGTCTTTTCCAAGTGAAATGATTCCATGACTTTCTGATTAAAAATAAGACAACTACAGTCTTGTAAACTGTAGTGAAAGATTTACTTGCCCTGCTCTGTTTGGTTTCTTAGAGGGTTAGTGTTGGTCTGTTAGATTAGCATATTTTCTCCTCTTGGAGAACGTTTTGCAAACTTCTGGAGATCCTGATTTAAGTCTGTTGTAGTGCAAGCACTGGCAGCGGCTGAGGTCCATGCAGCTGCTCACACAAGTGCCCTACTGCCCTTCAGGAAGGATGGGAAGGAAAACTGGGAACAAAAGGCAAAACCCTATGAGTTGAGGTAAGGAGATTTTAGTAGAACACCACAAAGAATAGGAGAGGTGCCTGATGACTGGAAGAAAGCAAATGTCACTCCAGTCTTCAAAAAAGGCAAGCAGGAGGAAGATGAGGGAAGATGAGGGAAGAGCAGTGGGTGTCATATATCTTGACTTCAGGAAAGCTTTTGATACTGTCTCCCATAACATCCTCATAGAAAAGCTCAGGAAATGTGGCATAGATGGCTGCTCAGTGAGGTGGATTGAAAACTGCGTTGATAACAGAGTTCAGAGGGGCATCATCACTGGCACAGAATCAGCTTGGGAGGCCTGTGGCCAGTGGTGTTCTCTAGGGATCGATACTGGGTCCAGTATTGTTTGCTATCTTTATCAACGACCTGGATGAGAGGATTGAGAGTACCCTCAGCAAGTTCATTGATGATACAAAACTGGGGGGGTTGGCTGACACCCCATCAGGCTGTGCAGCCATCCAGCATGACCTGGACAGGCTGGAGAGCTGGGTGCAGGCAAACCACATAGAGTTGAATAAGGACAAATGCAGAATCCTGCATCTGGGGAGGAATAACAGCAGGCACCAGTACAGGTTAGGGACTGCCCTGCTGGAAAGCAGCTCCACAGAGAAAGACCTTGACTAGACAACAAATTCTCAACGGGACAAGAATGTGCCCTGTGGCCAAGAAAGCCTATGGGATCCTGGGATGCATCAAGAAGAGTGTGTCCAGCAGGTCTAGGGAAGTTCTTCGACCTCTCTACTCTGCCCTAGTGAGACCACACCTCTGCCTCCACATTTGGGCTCCCCAGTTCAAGAAAGATAGAGAACTGCTGGAGGAAATCCAGCGGAGAGTCACAAGGATGATTGGGGTACTTGAGCATCTCCCCTATGAAGAGAGACTGAGATCCTTGGGGCTATGTAGTCTTGAGAAGACTGAGAGGGGATCTCATCAAGGTGTATAAATATCTGAGGGGATGGTGTCAAGTGGAGGGGGCCAGGCTCTTTTCGGTGGTGCACAGTAATAAGACAAGAAACAACAGGTTCAAGCTTGTACATAGAAGATTTCACCTCAACATGAGGAGAAAACTTCTTTACAGTGCGGGTTACGGAGCACTGGAACAGGCTGCCCAGGAGGGTTGTGGAGTCTTCTTCTCTGGAAACTTTCAAAACTTGGAGACACTGTTGTGTATAAATTTGTTTTATGCTTCAGATACTGGTAGATATTTTTTTGCTTTTGGTTATCATCTTGGCCATGAGCAGTATTTTTCAGCAATTCTTTGTGCTTAAATGCCCTTGTTATGCTCAAGTTCTTAAATGTTTATGTGTATACTTAAGGAAAAGAAAGAAGTAACAAGAAAACAACCTACTGCAGAGCATTAGACTGTGTAGTCAAATAGACTTGAAGCTGTTTCCAAATTTATTCATTCTGTATAATCTGGTTTCTGCAATGGATAGAAGGAGCAGCAAAGTAATAATCAGAATGGTGGGATGACTGTGAAAGATGAAATCTCAAATGAGGAGTAAAATATTGTGTTTGTACAAAGTAGTTTTGCAATGTAATCAAATCCAATTTTTTTTCTGTCTCTTAGATGATGAAGCATGCCTGGGACAATTATAGGCAGTATGGCTGGGGACATAATGAGCTCAAGCCAATTGCCCGGAAAGGACATTCCACGAACATATTTGGTAAGACGTATTTTCTAATTTTTTTTTTTACGTATTTCTGTCTCTTGCAAGTCTATCTTAACTTCCCAGCAAATTCTGCTTTAATATTAGTCTTCTGAAGTGTGGATGACAGAAGTGTATCAATTATTTCAAAGGTACTTCAAGGAATTATTCGCTAAACTATATTTTTGGGACCAATTTGTTCTTGTCCATGTGCACTGTTACTTTATGTGCACACAAATATCTCTATATAAAAATAACAGTGACAATGCAGTGATGAGATTTTAGGATGCAATGAATACAAATTAATTAAAAAAAAAAAACATGACAACCTTATCTTGCAGACTCATGGAATTGTTTCATTTGGAAAAGACCTTTAAGAACATCTGGTCCAACCATTACCTAACTCTACGAAGTCTGATGCTAAAACTAGTCCCTCAGCACCACATCTCTGTCTTTGAAAGACCTCCAAGGATGGGGATTCTCTGGGGTGGCTGTTCCAGTGTTTGAGAACCCTTTCAGTCAAGAATTTTCTTCTAACAGCCAAAATAAACCTGGTCTGGTGCATCCCGGAACCTCCTTTCACGTAGTTGTAGAAAGCGAGGTCTCCCCTCAGCCTCCTTTTCTCCAGACTAAACAACCCCCAGTTACCTCAGCTGCTCCTCACAAGACCTGTTCTCCAGATCCTTCAGCAGGTTTGTTGCCCTTCTCTCAACCCCCTTCAGCACCTAAATGCTTTCTTGTGAGGAGAGCCACAAAAGTGACCCCAGCACTCAAAGTGTGGCCTCAGCAGTGCTGAGTCCAAGAGGACGATCACTTCCTGGTCCTGCTGGTCACACTGCTCCTGATACAGGCCAGGATGCTGTTGGCCATCTTGGCTACCTGAGCACATGTTGGCTCATATTTGTCTGGCTGTCAATCAGTCTCCCCAGGTCTTTTTCTCCCAGGTGTGGTTGTCAGTCTCTTCTCCCTACGAACAAGTGATAGACCAAGACGAAGTGGCCTCAAGTTTCACCAGGTGAGGTTTTGGTTGGCTATTAGAAGAAAGTGCTCTACAGAAAGGGCTCTCAAACATTGGAATGGGCTCCCCCATGCCTGGAGGTGTTTGAAAGAGGCTGAGATGTGGTGCTGCGGGACTTGGTTTAGCACCAGACTTAGCAGAATTAGAGAATGGTTGGATTGAATGATCCTAAATGTCTTTTCCAACTGAAAGGATTCTGTAAAATTCGATAGCTTTGTCTTGCTTGTGTGTGATTAGACTACATAGCTTTTCTTCCTTAAAATGTCAGTGATCTGCAGTAGTGCTGCCTTTTTGGTATAAATGCGCTGGGATAGTGATTGGGGAGTGAAAAGCTTTTTATTGGTACTCAAGAAAGAATCCTTTTTTCATCTGCAGTTCTGTAGGACTAGTGGTTCAAAACACTTGATTCTAACTTTTGAGGACTGAATTCATCCTCTGGCATAGCAAACCACATAAACTTGATGGTAGCATTTAAGGTTAAGGCTGGATTCACACAGAATGCACAGCACCTAAGACAGCTGAGCCATGAAGTTCATGTCTTTATTTTGAAACATATCTCAGAGCCATTCTAAAACTGTACAGGGTTTTCTGTTCAGGGTTTCATACTGTTGTCATCTATCCTCTGGTATCTGGGGAAGGTACAAATTTACCATAACCACTTTTTACATCAAAAATGAGTGTGAATGCACTGTATACCTTCATTATGTTAGTGTTGGCTATAATTGCTTGCATGAAATCCAGATTTTGTTGGGCTTTCTTTTTAAGTCAGTTGGCTAATGACTGTCTAATGTAATTTGCACATTTTATTATTTACCTTGTTTTAAACCTTGAATTTGCTTTCTGTGATTGATAGAAATACAGTTTAGGGTTGTGTAATTATCTTGTTTTCTGTGCATAGTTCTGGAAACCAGGGTAAATTATTTTGACTTTAATAAAAATTTTGTTAGCTTTTTGTTTTGATTTGTAGGGGAAAAACAAGCTCCCAGAAAAAACTTATTCCTAGAGAAGAGTCAAAGGACTTGTTTCCGAAAGTACTGTAATACTTAAAGAGATTTTTCATTTTTTGCTCTTTCCCTTTCTCCATTCTCCTTAAATTTAATCTTGAAACTATTCCTATATCTTAATGAATAAATTATTTTCTTCATATCTGAACAGTTTTCTGTAAAAATTGTTTGCATGATAAACTTCAGCCTTAAATAAGTGCCAAATGTGGAGAAGGGAGGAGAATTTTAACTAGGCATGCTGCTCCTTTCTTATGCTCCAGGCAATAGGAAGAGAGCCTCTGAGTTGTACTTTCTGCAATATTTAAACCCAAATAAACAAGGAAAAATCTGCCTGCAAATAAACCTCCTTCCCCTCAAACCTGCAGTCCAGAGATGCCTATTTAAATCCACAGGAATATAGTTTCAGCTGCAGTGTTAGCCATTTGCAGGAAGGACTGTTCAACTTTGCTGCAAGCAAACCCCCTGCTGGCGGTTGCTTTTGGTCATCCACTGGAACCTGGTTTAGAATCATAGAATGCATTGGGTTGGAAGAGACCTTTAAAGGTCTTCTAGTCCACCTCACCTGCAGTAATCAGGGACATCCCCAGCTAGATCAGGTTGCTCAGAGACTCTTGAATGTCTCCAGGGGTGGAACCTCCACCTCTCTATATAAAAATAACAGTGACGATGCTGTCACCACCTCTCTTGGCAACCTGTTTCTGTGTTTCATCGCTCTCATAGTAAGGAACTTCTTCCTAACTTTCAATGTAAATCTACCTTGCTCTAGTTAAAAAACATTGCTGCTTGTCCTATTGCCACAGGTCTTTGTAAATAGTCCCTCCCTATCTTTCCTGTAGGTCCCCTTTAAGTACTGGAAGGCCACTGTATGGCCTCACTGGAGCCTTCTCTTTTCCAGGCTGAGCGACCCCAACTCTCTCAGCCTGTCTTACACTTCAGTGTGGTGTGAAAGTTAATATTTTACTTTTCTGTATTCCTTTAAAAAGAAAACGCCTGAGTCAGGGGAATTTGTCTGAGGTGGGGAAGATGATCAAGTTACCATACTTTGGAGAAAAAAGCATCTGGACTGGATGAGGAGTTTGAAGAGTGAAACGGAAAAGTCTTAAGATGCAGCCAGTGCTGAGCATAGTGTAAGGAGAGAGCGTGAAGCTGAAGGGAAGAAGCAACAGGCTTCTTCCATACCAGATGCAAGGATGTTTCTTAGGTTGCCGAAGAATATTGATTAGTATCCTTAGTTCATTACTCTTTGCTGCCTGGCATGTTGGCACTGCTTTCATTTCTACTAGAAAAATCTCTTTTGAAGCTTCCTCTCATTTAGTTGTATGTTATCACTAATGCATGGCTTTCCCTTATGTTTTTTCCAGCTGATGAAGTTGGGTCTGACAGTGAAAGTCTTTAATGTTCACCTGTATGATCATGTAGTCTTTGCTGTTGCATTTGCATGTAATTCTTAATCTTGCCAAGTATAATTTTAGATTAGTCTTGCTGTGTAACCCAGGCTCCATAAATTGAGGGCTTTTGTTTTTTGTTGGGTTTTTTTTGGTATGGCAGGAAAACAGTTTTCTGCTGTTGGTTTTTAATGTGACTGACACAATATTTTGAAGCAGTTTGGAATTATTTTAATGTAGTGTTTTATTTTCTTTGTATGACTTCTCTTCTTACTTCTAACATACTTCCTAATAAGTCTGGAGGGCTTCTACTTTTTTCTCTCTGGAATGATTATTGTTTGGATTTATGCAACTGCTATGTGAAAGAAATTACAAGCTTCCTCCACGTTCAAGTTTCTGATCCTCTTATTCCAGCTAACTCTAGCAGCTGATTTCTTAAGTAAGTGTTTTATCCATATAAAATCCAGGTGCTATTTTGCCCCATTTAATTTTTAGCCAAATCCTATTAGGATTGTTCTGTACAAGGCTCTTCGATGTGAAACACTTCCCTAAAGTATGTAGTCTTCAGTATATACAGAGTCTAAAATAGAATTAGCTATTGTTGATTTGGTGGGTAGTTGATGTGAAGGGGGGCAAAAAAAATTGGTTCTTTGACCGGGGACTGTCTAGGCTGTATTTTTACTGCAAGTACTTTTCTAGTCTCTGTTTCCCAGAATCATAAAATTGTTTCAGTTGGAAAGGGCTTCTAAGATCAGTAAGTCCAACTGTTGACCTAACACCAAAACCATTAAACTGTGTCCCGAAGTGCCATGTCTACATGTTTTTTTGGAAACTTCTAGAAATGGTGACTTCATCACCTTCCTGGACAGTCTGTTGCAATGCCTGACCACTCATTCAGTACAGACTTTTTTTCTAATATCCAACCTAAATGTCCCCTGGCACAACTTAATGCCATTTCCTCTGTTCTGTCACTTGATACTAGGTAGAAGAGACCAATACCCACCTTACTAAAACCTCCTCTCTCTGAGTTGTAGAGAGCAAGAAGGTCTTCTCAAAGCCTTGTTTTCTCCAGACTGAACAACCCAGTTTCCTCAGCTGCTCCTTACAAGACCTGTTCTCCAGACCCTTCATGAGCTTCATTGCCGTTCTCTGGACATGCTCCAGCACCTCAATGTCTTTCTTGTAGTGAGGGCCCCAAAATTGAACCCAGAACTCAAGGTGTGGCCTCACCAGTGCCAAGTACATAAGGGACAATCACTTTCCTGATAATTGAGGCAGCCAACCAATGTTCTTGCTGGCATGCTTCAGTGAGGCACAGAGCATCTTAATGTAAAGTTAACGACCTTTCCCTATTTTCATAATGAGTTAAAAGACTGAGACAAGGAAGGTACCTCAGTACCTCAGCCTTTTCCTCATCCTTGACCATTGTGTTCCCTGCTGCATCCAACAAAGGACAGAGATTCTGCTTACTCCTCCTTTTGTTGCTAATGTATTTGTAGAAGTATTTCTTGTTGTCCTTAACAGCTGAAGTGACAAAATAAAGCTGTTCTTTGTTTTATGAGGTATTTTTGCCTGGCATTTTCAGTGTCATCAACATAAGGTAGTGCTGCTGCGTAAGTGAAAAAAAGGAAATTTTGAGGTCTCTGCTAGTTAGTTAGCAAAGTGTGTCCAAGGGAACAACTCAAATGATTCATCTGGGGCAGCTGGTGAGGTGAATTATTATTTTTAACTTACCAGTGGACTACGTGGTTTCTACCACTGTGTTGACTGTGTCTTGTTGCCTGGCTTGCTGCACAGCCCATCCTCAGCCTTTTGCTCCCAGTGCTGTTGACAAGCTCCCATGATCTGGGATAAATTTGCTGAGGCAGCTGCTGACTGCCCAGTGCTGCAGCACAGGAACCTCTCGCTGCAGATCTTTGTGTTGCTAAGCAATGGAGATCTGACAGTGCGATTCTCCACCATGCTGGAGAGCAGGAGCAGCAGGAGTCCCAGAGTTTGTCAGCCTGCAAGGGTGTGAGGCTGTTGTGAGAAGGAGCTGAGTCAGGCAGAAGAGTCTGTTTTTTTTCAGTACAGGTGGCAAGTACAATATTGCTTGGGAGAGTAATGTGATTTCTTTGTCCAGGTTATGCTCTAGAAAACAATAAGTGGAATATTTCTTCTAAAATCTACCAAAAAAAACCCTGTTTTTACAGATGTGGTTTTTTAATTACCCTAGGAAATAATCTTTGATTTATTAGACATTTTGTCATCTGTCATTGCAATAGTTACTTGACTGCCTGAGCTGCTGTGATGCCATCTGTCTTCTGATTAGTTTTGATCAACTTTTGAGGCTCACATAAAGTGAGAGTCAGGGTTTTGTGGACTTTATGTTTTTCTGGGGCTTTTTAGGTGCCACATAACCTGCACATTTTTAAATGTTATGTAGACAAAATATTTCATTGGGAAGAAACTCTCTGATATGCCCTGAAGACTGAGGGATGGCCTTCTGAAAATATGGCTAACTACCTGAAAGGAGGTTGGAGCAAGGTGGGTGGTGGTCTCTTCTCCCGAGTAACTAGCGATAGGGCAACAGGAAATGGCCTCAAGTTGAGACAGGGAAGGTTTAGATTGGATATTAGGAAAAATTTCTTTACTGAAAGAATGGTCAGGCATTAGAATAAGCTGCCCAGGGAAGTAGTGATTAAAAAAAACCAAACATGTAGATGTGGCACTTTGGGACATGGTTTAGTGGGCATGGTGGTGCTGGGTTGATGTTTGGATTTGATGATCTCACAGATCTTTTCCAACCAAAACAATTCTGTGATTCTGTTAAAAGTTTCTGGTGCCTTCTCAATGTAAAATGCTAATGAAGTGTCAGACAGGAGAAACAGCTTCTGCTAGGCATCCTTTTTCTCTGCACACCTTCAGCCTCCGAATCTGCGTAATAAGAACAAAACAAGGAATGTAAGGGGTGTGTGTGTGTATATATAAACAAATACATTCTTGAATCACCAGGGGAGGATAGGAAGAAAATTCTTCTCTGAAAGGTGTGTCGGTGTGAGCTGAAATTCCCCCCCCACCAACAATAACCAGGCTAGCTCAGTCTGGAAGCAAATGAAAAGCTGTATTTACAAGCAGAGTCTAAAATCTACAGTGAAATGCAATGAATATGTACAAATATACAAAATTCACAACATTCACAAATATATACAATCAACAGAAAAAGCACAATCGATCTCCCTTTGCTTCCCCCCAAGGGGACCCTCCCAAAGGGGCCTCCCTCTCCCAGAAGCTTCCCCCCCAGACCCCCCTGGACAGAGAAGCAGAGTTAGTTAAGCAGAAAGTTGTTAACTTAGCTGCCAAGGTCAGTGTGTTATCTTCAGCCAGAAGAGAAGAAGAAACAGCAGCCAGACAGCCCAGCAACTGCCCCCACTGCCGAACGCAGAATGTGCCGAATGCCTACTTTGTTTTGGGTAATAGTTCTTAAACATTTCTATCTATCCAATGGAAGTGTTTAGAACAATCGTTATTTTGCTTTCTTACACCCAATAGTGACTTATTTACATTCTTTCACTTTCTCTGTTCTGAACTTTGCAAGGAAAAATTAAAAAGACAGTTTCAAACCACCACAGTCCACCCCTTCTAAACAATTCCATTGGCTGCTACTATCATTTATCTAATCTAAAATAATATCTACAACAATAGGTGAATAAAGATCATGGTCCATTCCGGCTATTTCAGATGTAGATGATTCAAAAGAGTCAAATCACAGGAAAAACAGCAAACAGCTTGTTTCCTCGCAGATGGAGCGAAGGAAGGAACAGGGACTCTCAGGTGACTCAGGGCTCTCAGGGTTCGTGCACCGTAGATCTCATGGACTCTCCTCTTGGGCGCGATGCTGTATCTGTGCAACACTCTGAATTTAACCTCTCTCAGCCAAAGTTAGATTTCTTTGTGGAATACACTGAATTTCACCATTTTCTTGCATCACCCAATAGGTGTGACCAGGACCTTCAGCAGAAACCACCCCTCGGACAGGTTTGGCCTCTCCTGAAGGAGAAAATACCCAAACAGTTTTGCCTAACAGATTCTTTTCTCTGATAACAGGAACTCTATCACCTTCTTCCTTTCTCAAGAAATCTGATTGGGCAGGTCCAGCTCGATTCACTGAACCTCTACTATTCACCAACCAGGTTGCTTGTGCTAAATGTTTCTCCCAGTTTTTCAAAGATCCACCCCCCATGGCTTTGAGAGTGGTTTTCAGCAAACCGTTGTAGCGTTCGATCTTCCCTGCAGCTGGTGCATAGTAGGGAATGTGGAATATCCACTCGATGCCGTGCTCTTTGGCCCAGTTTTTTACAAGATTGTTCTTGAAATGAGTTCCGTTGTCTGACTCAATCCTCTCTGGAGTTCCGTGTCTCCACAGGATTTGTCTTTCCAGACCAAGAATGGTGTTACGTGCAGTTGCATGAGGAACTGGATAAGTTTCCAGCCATCCAGTGCTTGCCTCTACCATAGTCAGCACATACTGCTTACCAGATCGAGAACGAGGTAGAGTGATGTAGTCAATCTGCCAGGCTTCACCATACTTGTACTTGGACCATCGGTCACCGTACCACAAGGGCTTGATCCGCTTTGCCTGCTTAATAGCCGCACAAATGTCACAGTCATGGATGACTTGTGTGATAGCATCCATGGAAATGTCAATGGATCTGTCACGAGCCCATCGGTAGGTTGCATCTCTGCCTTGATGTCCTGACGAGTCATGGGCCCACCGAGCTAAGAACAGCTCACCTCGGTGTTTCCAGTCAAGATCAGGATCAGGATCAGAGTTTGTGTCCACCTGGGAAACTCTTGCAGCTAGATCTGCCTGATGGTTGTGTTGTTGTTCCTCAGTAGCTTTGCTCTTAGGAATGTGAGCATCGATGTGTCTCACTTTCACTGGGATTCTCTCAATGTGAGCAGCAATGTCTTGCCACAGATCTGCAGCCCAGATTGGCTTTCCTTTCCTCTGCCAGCCATTCTTCTTCCAGTCTTTCAGCCAACCCCACAAGGCATTGGCTACCATCCATGAGTCGGTGTAGAGATAAAGCTTTGGCCATCTCTCACGTTCAGCTACGTTAAGAGCTAGCTGGACAGCTTTTACCTCTGCAAATTGACTGGATTCTCCTTCTCCATCTCTCGCTTCTGCAACTCTGCGCGTTGGGCTCCACACTGCAGATTTCCATCTCCGCTTGTTCCCAACAAGACGACAGGAACCGTCTGTGAACAAAGCATATCTCTTTTCATCATCAGACAGATCACTGTAAGGAGGAGCTTCCTCAGCACGAGTTACTCTCTCCTCTGGAGGTTTAGCACAGCTTGTGCCTTCTGGCCAGTTTGTGATCACCTCCACCAAACCAGGCCTTTCGAGATTTCCCATTCGAGCTCTCTGTGTTATCAGAGCCATCCACTTAGACCAGGTAGCATCTGTTGCATGATGTGGTGAAGAACCTTTGCCTTTGAACATCCAATTCAGAACTGGCAATCTAGGAGCTAGAAGAAGTTGTGACTCAGTTCCAATCACTTCAGAAGCAGCTTTCACTCCTTCATAAGCAGCTAAAATCTCTTTCTCTGTTGGAGTGTAGTTTGCCTCTGAGCCTCTGTAGCCACGACTCCAGAAACCAAGAGGACGTCCTCGTGTCTCCCCTGGAGCTCTTTGCCATAAGCACCAGGTTGGACCATTGTCACTCGCGGCTGTGTACAGAATGTTCTTAATGTCTGGACCAGTTCGGACAGGTCCCAGACCCATCGCTTGGACTACCTCTCGCTTGATCTGGTCAAAGGCTGCTTGTTGCTCAGGACCCCATTGGAAACTGTTTCTCTTTCGAGTCACATCATAGAGAGGTTTCACAATCTGACTGTATCCAGGAATGTGCAGTCTCCAAAATCCCACTGTGCCTAAGAAACGCAGAGTTTCTTTCTTGTTGATGGGATTTGCCATGGTGGAGACTCTGTTTATCACATCCATTGGGATGTGACGGCGACCATCTTGCCACCGCACTCCCAGAAACTGGATTTCTCTGGCAGGTCCTTTCACCTTGTCTCGCTTGATAGCGAAACCAGCTTGCAAGAGAATGTCAAGGATTTTGTTACCTTTCTCGAAGACTTCTTCAGCAGTCTCACCCCAGACGATGATGTCATCGATGAACTGAATGTGTTCTGGAGCTCCACCTTTCTCCAGAGCATCATGGATCACTGCATGGCAGATGGTTGAACTGTGAATCCACCCCTGGGGCAAACGATTGAATGTGTACTGAATGCCTCTCCAGGTGAAAGCGAACTGAGGCCTGCATTCCTCTGCTATGGGAATAGAGAAGAAAGCATTAGCAATGTCGATGGTAGCATACCATTTGGCCTGCTTGGATTCCAGCTCATATTGGAGTTCCATCATGTCTGGCACAGCTGCACTCATGGGTGGAGTTACTTCATTCAAGGCACGGAAATCAACTGTCAGACGCCACTCTCCATTCTGCTTTCTCACAGGCCAGATTGGATTGTTGAAAGGTGAATGAGTTTTGCTGATGACCTTCTGACTCTCCAACTGACGAATCAAGTTTTGAATGGGCACCAAAGAGTCACGGTTGGTTCTGTATTGTCTGTGATGCACAGTTTGAGAAGCAACCGGCAGCTTTACATCCTCTATCTCATGTTGTCCAACAACTGCAGATTCATCTGAAAGCTCAGGTCTAATGGACAACTTCAATTTTCCTCCATCAATTTCTACAGTTGCTATTCCAAAAGCCCATTTGTAACCCTTAGGGTCTTTAAAACGCCCTTCTCTCAGAAAGTCAATTCCCAAAATACAAGGTGCATTAGGACCTGTTACAATAGTATGTTTCTTCCACTGCTTCCCAGTTAAACTTATATCAACCTCTATCTTAAACAACTCTTGAGATCCACCAGTGACTCCCTGAATAGTTATAGATTCTCCCCCTTGATAATTTGATGGTATTATGGTGCACTGAGCTCCTGTGTCAACCAAGGCCCTGTACTTCTGAAATTTTGAAGTGCCAGGCCACTGGATGTACACATCCCAATAGATTCTGTTATCTCCATTATCCCTTACCTCCCCCTGGCGGAAGGCAGGGCACCCCAATGGTGGGGATTACCTCCACATGTACAGCTGGCACAATGTCCAGCACCAGAATTAGGATCACTGTTGGAGCTATCAGAGTTGTTCTGGGAAACTGAGGAAGCGACAGCTACCCTCCTGGTATTGCTACCTCGGGATCTGCCTCTCTGCAGCTCCCGTAACCTCTTGAAAAGATCAGAAGTTGGTTGACCATCCCATCTGTTCATGTTCTCACCAAACTGATCACGCAGAGTTATCCAGATACTGCCACGTGATTGCCTCTGCTGTCTGTTTTGGTTTGACCTGTTCTGGAATGGCCTCCTTGGAGCACGTCTGTTCCTAACAGCTGAAACTTGTATCCATCTGGAGGAAGAGGAATCAGAATCATCCCCCTTCATCAAGTTGGATATGGAGGTTTTAAATTCCTCCTTCAGCTCTTTCATGCAATTCTCAATCTTTCCAGACAAAGTTTCAATGGCTGAAACCAAAGAAGTACGTGCGAGACTATCCTCCAATTGCCTCATTTGGTCAGTGAAATGGCCAACAGTGGGAGGCACTCCACCATAATTTCTTGCCACAATCCTGCTTGCCAGAATAGTAGCATAATTAGGAGGAGCAAGCTTAATGAGCTTTTTGGCAAGGCCTGTTCCAACAGGAATTTCATCAGGATTCAGAGTCTTATGATCTCCGTATATTATTTCTCTCACAGCAAATTCTCTCAGACGCTTGATTCCCTCATCTATTGTGGTCCAAGGCTTAGGGTTCCATGGTAAATCATCTCTGCTGGGGTACCTCAGCGAGACTGCCAGTAGGAGGCGTGCCCACAGAGAAGCTTTACCAATGCACTTGCCTAGATGCCTGTCTATGCCTGTATCCTTTGAGAGCATCCCCAACTGAGAGGCCGACTTGTCGCCTACCACCAATGCTGGGGCTCCCATATCAAAACACCTGGCTAGCCAAGACAGGACTGGCTCGTTATCTCCTCTGATGTAATCCTTCCTCACATGTCTAATTTCCTGTCTGGGTGCATTAGCTGACTGTATGTCATCCTCATCATCATCATCATCATCATCATCCTGAGGTCGCTGTCCCCATAATCCTATTTTAATCCTCCGTTGAATTTCCTTGAGTTCAGAGGCACTGCCTGCAGTTGCTAATTCAGCAGGGTCTACATCTCCATCATCCATGTGGGGTCTCAAGAGGTCTGCCAGAGTTTTAAGGCTAACCTTCTCTTCCTCACCAGAAGGATCTTTCTTAACAGAGGGACCCTGAGTAGAAGGACCCTCATCTCCATCTGCACCATTTCCTGCAGCATCTGCATCTCCTCCTGCAGCTCCTTTGCGCTTTCTGCTTACAGTGGCCACCAAATTTACTGGATTGGCTTTCACATTCACAGCAGAGTTGGAGGGAGTAGAGGAATTTTGTGCAGGGTTAGCAGGAGCAGAGGGAGTCTGTGCAGGGTTGGTAGGAGGTGTGCTTTGAGATCCTGCAGCCACTGCTGCGTCCATCTGGGCAGCAGAGGGAGGAGGAGGAGACTGTGCCTCGTTAATGGCGTCTGCCTGCACAGCTATGTCTGTCTGCGACAACCATTTCTCTCTGTGTAACTATGTCTGTCTGCACAACCATTTCTCTCTGTGTAACTATGTCTGTCTGCGCAGCCATTTCTCTCTGTGTAACTATGTCTGCCTGGACAACCATTTCTCTCTGTGTAACCATGTCTGTCTGTGCATCCATTTCTCTCTGTGTAACTATGTCTGTCTGCGCATCCATTTCTCTCTGTGTAACCATGTCTGCCTGCACAACCATTTCTCTCTGTGTAACTATGTCTGTCTGCGCATCCATTTCTCTCTGTGCAGCTGTGTCTGTTTGTGTACCCCTGTCTGCCTGTGTACCCCTCTCTGCCTGTGTAATCGAGTCTGTCTGTGTCGCCGAGTCTGTCTGTGTAACTATGTCTGCCTGTGTACCCGAGTCTGTTATCTCAGATTCTGGCAAAGGTCCCGCAGCTACTGCTGCTGGCTCTGAGTCAAAACTATCGGCAGCTTTCTCACAAACCTGAACTGTGATTTCCTGGTCACCGTAATCAGAATCAGAAACCAATTCCGAACCTCTCTGAGCTTTTCTATGTTTCTTCTTACATCTACGCAGGTTGGAAGAGTGAGTAGCCTTACGTCTTTCTTGACACAGTGCTATCAGCAGCCATATGATTATTCCAAGAAACAACAAAATTAAGGCTAGCACAAGATATCTAGGGTACCACTGGTTCCAAAGACCCTCTGTAGTTGTAAGAGGAGTAACAAACTCATATGTGTCTGCTAGCAGATCCATAGTTGAGTTACCATAGCTTCTAAGCCCAATAAGACCACAACAGAATTCACCAACATTCAGTAACTTGTTCTTAACCCAAAGAAACGACTTATATGCCACATATCTCACAATCTTGTCTATCATTCAAGAAATGGCCCATCTGTAAACAATCACACTGATAATAGATGAAATAGAATTACTCAGAATCCAAAACAGCTTCATTTTGCTTCCTAATCTGAGAAGAAATAAATCACAAGCAATCGAGCCACGAGTTGGAGCGCCAAAAATAAAAAGTGTGTCGGTGTGAGCTGAAATTCCCCCCCCACCAACAATAACCAGGCTAGCTCAGTCTGGAAGCAAATGAAAAGCTGTATTTACAAGCAGAGTCTAAAATCTACAGTGAAATGCAATGAATATGTACAAATATACAAAATTCACAACATTCACAAATATATACAATCAACAGAAAAAGCACAATCGATCTCCCTTTGCTTCCCCCCAAGGGGACCCTCCCAAAGGGGCCTCCCTCTCCCAGGAGCTTCCCCCCCAGACCCCCCTGGACAGAGAAGCAGAGTTAGTTAAGCAGAAAGTTGTTAACTTAGCTGCCAAGGTCAGTACGTGTTATCTTCAGCCAGAAGAGAAGAAGAAACAGCAACCAGACAGCCCAGCAACTGCCCCCACTGCCGAACACAGAATGTGCAGAGTGCCTACTTTGTTTTGGGTAATAGTTCTTAAACATTTCTATCTATCCAATGGAAGTGTTTAGAACAATCGTTATTTTGCTTTCTTACACCCAATAGTGACTTATTTACATTCTTTCACTTTCTCTGTTCTGAACTTTGCAAGGAAAAATTAAAAAGACAGTTTCAAACCACCACAAAAGGGTTCTCAAACACTGGAACAGGCTCTCCAGGAAGGTGGTTGAATCCCCATCCCTGGAGGTGTTTAAAAGTCTCAGATGAGGTGATGGGAGACATGGTTTAGCATCAGACTTGTTAGAGTTAGATAATGGTTGGACCTGATGATCTTGAAGATCTTTTCCAACTGAAATGATTCTATGGTAAGTGACCCAAGCTTTTGTCTAAAGATGGAAATGTTTACACAAGCCAGTGGCTGTTAGTGGTGTGGGTTTTGTGATGCTTTTTCAACTGCCTCGCCAACAACGTAGTTTAGCTTACAGGTGTCTATAAAAATCATGTCTTGACATGTAATTACACAGGGCGGTAGGGTTGGAAGATCATCTAGGACAATAGCCTGCTAGAGCACTCTGTCCTAGCATAAATGTCACAGGAACACATCCAGGTGGATTTGAAATACCTCCAGAGATGGGGGATTCCACGTCTCTGGGCAGCCTGGTCCAGTACTCTACCACCCTCACAGGAAAGAAGATTTTCCTGATGTTTGTGTGGAACCTCCTGTTTTCCAGTTTGTGTCACAGTATCACAGTATATTAGAGGTTGGAAGGGACCTCAAGAGATCATTGGGTCCAACCCCCCTGCCAAAGTGGAATCACCTAAGGTAGTCCACACAGGAACGTATCCAGGTGGGTTTTGAAAGTCTCCAGAGAAGAAGACTCCACAACCTCCCTGGGCAGCCTGTTCTAATGCTCTGTCACCCTCACTGTAAAGAAGTTTCTCCTCATGTTGTGGTGAAATCTTCTATGTACAAGCTTGAACACATTGTTTCTTGTCTTATTACTGTGCACCACTGAAAAGAGCCTTGACCCCTCCACTTGACACCCACCCCTCCTGTATTTATACACATTGATGAGATCCCCTCTCAGTCTTCTCTTCTCAAGAATAAACAGCCCCTTATTGAACTTGATGAGGTTTGCCTGCACCCAGCTCTCCAGCCTGTCCAGGTCACGCTGGATGGCTGCACAGCCTGATGGGGTGTCAGCCAACCCCCCCAGTTTTGTATCATCAATGAACTTGCTGAGGGTACTCTCAATCCTCTCATCCAGGTCGTTGATAAAGATAGCGAACAATACTGGACCCAGTATCGATCCCTAGAGAACACCACTGGCCACAGGCCTCCCAAGTTGGTTCTGTGCCAGTGATGATGCCCCTCTGAACTCTGTTATCAACGCGGTTTTCAATCCACCTCACTGAGCAGCCATCTATGCCACATTTCCTGAGCTTTTCTATGAGGATGTTATGGGAGACAGTATCAAAAGCTTTCCTGAAGTCAAGATATATGACACCCACTGCTCTTCCCTCATCTACCCATTTGATCATAATTTCACAGAAGGCTATCAGATTAATCAGGCAGGATCTCCCCTTGGTAAATCCATGTTGGCTACTCCTGATAACCTTCTTGTCTTCCATGTGGTTAGAGGTCTTTACTGTCTTGGAAGATCAGTACTTTGGTTTCATAATACGTAAGATTTCTGCACTCAGGTCACACAACTCCAGTCCAGATAACATACTGCTATTTTATTCACTTTCAAATATTAATCATGCTTTGCTTGCTGCTGAGTTTAAGTGATTGCTGCCCACATTGAGGTCCTGCATACTTCTGAGTCGCATTCATAGGTACTCTTCCCTTCAATCTTCCACTTCCTGGTTTCTCAAAATGGAGTTACTTAAGCTCTGCATTTTTGGTTAGTTTTGACTGACTGCTTCATGTATGTAGCTGATTGCCATCATCATTCACCTCTTGCCTGTTATTCTTGCCTTCCTTCTGATAAACATCTGTTCCCTCCTTTGTACTCAATTTAATGCCATTTCCTTTCCCTCATTTCCTTTCCTACTCTGAAGCTCATTTTTTAAGCCATTTTGAGATTTAGTTTTGAGGACATTAAGGTTTTGTAGTAGGTTCATAGAATTGTTTCCATTTGAAAAGACTGCTGAGATAATCCAGTCCAACCATTCTCTTAACTCTGCCAAGTCTGGTGTTAATCCACATGTCTTTGTCTTTTAAACAATTCCAGCATTCAACCACCTCCCTGGGGAGCCTGTTCAGTGTTTGAGAACCCTTTCAGTGCAATCACTTCCTCCCCTGGTGCAACTTGAAGCAACTTTAGTTCTATCACTTATTACTAGGTAGACCATCTGCCACCTTGCTCCAACCTTCTTTTAGGGAATTGTAGAGAGCAAGAATGTCTCCCCTCAACCTCCTTGTTTCTAGACTGAGCAACCCCAGTTCCCTTAGCTACTGCTCACAAGACCTGTTCTCTAGACCCTTCACCGGCTTGCTTGCCCTTTGGATCCACTCCTGCACTTCAGTGTACTTGTAGTGAAGGCTCCAAAACTAAGCACAGTACCAAAGTGTGTCCTTACCAATGCTGAGTCCAGGGGGACAACCCCTTTCCTGGTCCTGCTGTCACACTGTTCCTGATTACAGGCTAGGATGCTGTTGGTCTTCTTGACCACCTGGGCACATGCTGGGTCATCTTCAGTCAGCTGTTGATCAACACCTCCAGGTCTTTCTCTGCTGGGCAGCTTTCCAGCCCCTCAGGCCCAAGCCTGTAGCCTTGCATGGGCTTGTTGTGACCCAAATGCAGGACTTGGTGCTTGGCCTTGTCAAACCTCACACAACTGGCCTTGGCCCATTGATCCAGCCTCTTGGGGTCCCTCTTGCAGAGCCTTCTTACCCTCCAGCAGATCAACATTTTCTTGCAGCTTATCATCTTCTGCAAATTTACTGAGGGCCCTCAATCCCTCTGTCCAGATCATTGCTGAAGACATTAATGGGAACTAGAAGGACTACATTATTAAACTCTTGCTTGTGTGAATTTCAATAAAGTTGAAGGGCCCTGTAAGATTTAGTCGGAGAGCAAAGTGAAGCAGTCAAAAGCAGAGAAGAGGAAGGTTTCCTGCTGTATAAATTCTCAGACCAAATTTTTAAATTTAGTGTCTGATGGCCATAGCTATTTAAACACTAATCTGTTGATAATTAACATCTATCTGTAGGTCCATTTATTTAATAAATTCAAAATCAAGCTTCACTCTCATTGCTTCCTCATTTATAAAATTAAGGAGAGTGTGACAATTGATTATTTAATGATATTTATATGCTGAAATTCTTAAGAACTCCTTTTCATGTTGTCTATTACCAGCAATTTAACAGAACTCAACGGTCAACATGCTTAGTTTTTTTGTTCTGCTTTTCTAAGCATTCTAAAACGTTAAAGACAATTGGTTTCTTCATGGCTACTCAAAGGCTTATTCATTGCATTTTATGGCTGAGCTGAAATTCTACATTGCAGTTTTGTTTGAAATGTATGGCTTCGTTGAATAATTTTGTGGCATTTGTTTTCCCAATGGAATTAAACTCTGTTGTTCAAAAGTTTAATTCATTTTCTTAAACTTGAACTTATTCTTTGTGAATCATTAAGATATTTTACGAGTGGTATGCTTCAGTAATGGCAGCTTTATTGCTAGAGCCTCATTAGAGATACAGAAAACTGGGTTGATAAGTGTTTGCTTTTAACTTTTACATTATGTATTTTTCTACTACATCTATCACATTAAGAAATCCTGTTGCTACAGTCTGAAAACTTGAATTCTTTGGATCTTTCTGAATAGAAATTGTTATACTTTCCGTAGATCAGTAGAGTCTTCTTCAGTCTGTTTTTTTTCAGCAATCCTGAAGCTGGAATATCATTAACCAGAATATTTTTTTTTAAGACAGAAATAACTCTGTATTTAATGTCAGGCCAAAGTTTTCAAGGAAGCATTTTTTGCTGTTTCTAGGGATTATGACACCTACCTGTGTGAAAAATATTTAATCCTTTAGGGTCAAAGTGTGGCCTTTCTTGAGGAGGATTTACATCTCCTCTTTTATTTCTGGTATCACTGTGATGGAATACAGAGGATCTGTTCTGAGCATGCTTCAGTTGTTGGGTAGCTGGCAGTAGTGCTGGACTGCTCTGAAGCTGAATTTAGGAATTAAGGTAAATTATCCCTTGAGACTTCAAGGAATCATTAAGGTTGGAAAACACCTCTAAGATCTTGAAGTCCAACTCTCAATCCAACATCACCATGCCAACTAAACCATGTTCCAAAGTACCATGTCCACACATGTTTTTTTTATCACCTTCAGGGATGGTGACTTCATCGCCTCCCTGGGCAGCCTGTTCCAATGCTTGACTACTCTTTAAGTGACAAAATTTTCTCCAAATATCCAATCTAAACCTCCATTGGTGCAACTTGAGGCCATTTGGTCTTGTCTTGTCTCTGTTTACTAGGGAGAAGAGACCAACCCCCACCTTGCTTCTACCTCCTTTCAGGGAGTTGTTGAGATTGTAAGGAAAAATTAATCCCATTTAGAAGTCCCTGTTCACAACAGAGACAGAGGAGTCTTGTGAAACTTTATTCGAATAAAGGGAGAGTCCACAGGACAGTTCCCTGTGGGGTCTCTCAAATTGCTGGAAGACACAGCACAGCTCCCCTTTTATCCTAAATTCCCGGATGCAATCTTCCATCTCCCGTTCCCCATTGGCTAAGGTACTCAGGATTTACAGTCTCTGCTGAAATGCCTACTACATGTCCCCCTTCACATATAACCCCTCTGTATCATACATCATATGTTCATTTAAATTAGGTTCTTCATTCTCTGGGTGGAGAAGTTAATATTCAGTAGTCTACTAAGCCTGCGCTCTGTCCTTAAAGTTCAGAAGTTCAGGCTGTGTTCAGTGTCTGCTATCTTCAGACAGACCCTTACAGATTTACAGCAAGGTTCAAGGTAAGGTACTTAGCAGAGGCCCTGATGATGTACATATACATAGGTAAGGTGAACTGTCTGGTTCCTCCCTTTCTATTCGAACTCCCTCTTAGCCAATTCTTCCTTTGTAAAGGCACTACCTCATTTTAATCCCACCAGGGTCAAGGAGTTCTCCCCATAGCCTCCTTTTCTCCAAACAAACTCAGTTTCCTCAGTTGCTTCTAACAAGACCTGTTCTCCAGACCCTTCACCAGCTTTCTTGCCCTTCTCTGGCCCTGCTCCAGCATCTCAATGTCTTCCTTGTAGTGAGGGCCCCAAAACTGAACACCCTACTCGAGGTGTGGTCTCAGCAGTGCTGAGTCCAGGGGTACAATCCCTTCCCTGGTCCTGCTGTCACACTGTTCCTGATACCAGCCAGAATGCTGGACATGTGTTGGCTTGTCTTCATTTGGCTGTCAGCCTACTCCCCCAGGTTTGTCTTTGTGGTGCAGCTTTCCAGCCACTCTTCCCCAAGCCTGTAGCCTTGCGTGGGGTTACTGTGACCCAAGTGCAGAACCCAGCACTTGGCCTTGTTGAATCTCATACCATTGGCCTCCTCCCATTGATCCAGCCTGTCCAGATTCCTCTGCAGAGCTTTCTTACCCTCCAGCAGATCAACGCTCCCACCCAATTTGGTTTCATGCACAGGGATGTCCATAGCAAGGATGTCTCGATGCAGATATTCTTGCCATTTGTATGATTTATATAGAACTGTCTTCAATAACAACTCAAATGCTTTTAATATATCCAGTTGCTTTTTTTTCCTTCAAGCAACCTTGCCAGTTCCCTTAGCTTTCTTGCAAACATAGCTGCTGGTGGTACCTGCAGTCTGCCTTTGTAAACAGGGGTAAGAGCCTCCATTTGATTCATATGTGATTTTTTTTTTGTCACTGATTTAAGAAATACTAATATTCTGTCTTGATGATAAATGATCCGGTGAGCATCCCACTTCCGGATCTTCCATCCGCTAGCTTTTCTCTTTTATAATATTCCCTTTTTAGTCATTGCATGAGGTAGAAGGGTAAGAGTGGGTACATACACCTGTTTGGCCTATTGTGCATGACTTTCAGAGAATTGTTTTGGTTGAAAAAGACCTTAAAGTTCATCCTTGGTGGCAAAGCAGCCCCATGGTAATTTTTTCCAGTCTATGTTGGTTTCCTTGAGCTTATAGCACTCTTCCCTTGAGCTTATGCATTTTGGTAGTGAGAGATCCATTTGAACAGGCTGTATTTCCTTCAGGTTTGTTAGTCCTCTGACTGATCTACTGTCTTGTAAGACACTTACACAGGAATACAGACAAAAGGGAAAGAAGGAAAATTATTTCCCCAGTGAGCCACCAGGGCAAATAGGAAGAACAAGAGTAAGAAAATCTGTGAGCTGACATGAATATAGTTGTGTGAAAGAAAGGGATGGGAGGGGGGAATTAATGAAAAGATGGTCACTCAGCAGAAGCACACTGCAGCCCAGCTGGTCCTTGAGGAACCTGTCAGACTAACCCCACCACCCAACATTCCACTTTCAGCTTTTATCACTTTGCATGGCTTTATATGATATGGAGTATTCTCGGGGTCAGCTGTCATGGCTGTGTTCCCACTCAGCCTCTTGCCCACTCCATGCTTATTCCCTGGAGGGATAGCAGAGGAAGAAAAATGAGGAAGTCTTGGTGATCTGCAAGCACTGCTGAACAACAGACAAAACTCCAGTGTATTACCTACACTGATTTAGTCAGAAATCCCTCAATAACTACACGAAGCAACCCTGTCGGTGATGGCAAATTTCTAAATCTTTATCCTTATGGTAAGATGAAAATAGGCCATTTATTTTCTTCATGTTCCTTTTGTCATGGAACACTTGACAACAATCTATCTCCCCATCCTTGGATAGTCTCTTGTGGGACTTAAAATTGGTATAAATAAACCAGTTCTTCATCGAGCATTTTGGCATACTGGAAGAGTTTTAGGTGGGAAGACCATTTTTCTTGTGATGACCCTGCTGTTTACACTTAGTCATATGTTTTACTAGATACTTCAGACTAGATTTATATGCTTTCAAGTGAAGGAATTGTTTGCCTAATCTCAGGAAACTGAAGTCTACCTAAATATAAATCTCTGTTAGTATTTTGCAGTCCTTTGGAATAGCACTATTGCTTAATGAGTGTGCACAATTTTGCTAATAGTTCAGCTATTTCACTGCTAAATTCCTTCTATTAGCCCATGATGAATGTTGTTTTGTTTAGAAGAATGAATGTTGCATTCATTATGCAAGCTTCATTAAATTTGGAGCTCAGTCGACTAGAACTATAATTATATGGAGAGGAAACTTCCTAATCTGACATTCGTAAAGCTGAAGCTTTTTGGAATCAGTTATTATCTTATGCAATGTGACCAGTCAAGCTTTTGTATTGAACAGAGGCAGACTCTGGGAGGAGGAGTGCCTTCAGCTAGGTGAAGTGTTATTTCCTTTTATAATTTAATTGGTTTATAGGATTTTTCACCACAATGAGAAATCTGCTGTATCCAGAGCAGTAATAGCTCAGCCTGGTTGAGGTGGTAGTGAAGCAGTGTATGTGCTTCTAAACTATTATCTCGTTGTTTAGAGTTACCTTACTGCTTTTCAAATGACACCTTCTGCAGTTTTAAGTCCAGGAAGACCATATTCTTGTCCTTTAAGCTAACATTTATGGGTCTTAGTGTGGTTATAGAAGGAAAAAAACACCACAAATGATTTTTTCTTTGTGGATTTAAACTGCATGATTTGTATCAGCATCAGGAGGCAGAAGCAGAGCTGCCCATCCACTGTACCCTGTTTTCCTCATAGCACCATGTATGATGCTAGTGCAGATCAGTGGTATTTGAATGCTTGCTGTTTCTTTCTGCCTTGTATTTTTGCTCATGTTTTGCTGGTAGTGCACTGCATTTTTAGATGAAGATGGCAACATTATTGCCTGTTCTGGTTAGGTTGTGTACCTCAGTAGCTATAAAAGAGTTCAGCCAAGTTGTTAATTAGCATCACCTTAAGAGTGACATTCTCTCCACATCCTCCCCCAAGAAAGAAGTGTGGAGCAATTAGTTAATTTTACTCTCTAAGCAAACCTGGCATAGCATACAAATGGTTTTGAGTTGTACCTGTCTTGCAATATGGGGCAGCCAAGGTGTTACATTAAGTGTGTTGTTCTCTGTGTTGCCTTATTCCATCTTGGCCCTTCATTCTTGTAGGCACAAGACATCTGGGTATAAACTCTGTATTTTGTAGTCTTCTCCCTCCAGTGTTCAGGAGGAAGGAATTCTCTTGCTTTGTAATGCTGGATTGACACTAAAGGAGGACAGCTGGGTAGGTAATTTCATTATGGATGATTAACACATGGGAAAAGAAAGAGCGCTGGCCTAACTTGTTAGGAGGCTGCTTACCATTACGTTGTTAATCATCCATTATGTACTATTTTATAGAATACTGGTGTGAACCATGGGAGGGCCACAAAGGTGCTGAGGAAACTGGAGCATCTCATGCAAGGAGAGACCTGGGGCTCTTTAGTCTGAAGAAGAAGAAACTGAGAGGAGATCCCATTAATGCTTATAAATATGTAAAGGATCATGGTCAAAAGGATGGGACTGGTGATTTGGGATGGTGCCCCAAGGGGCAATGAGCACAAACTAGAACAAAGGAGGTGTCACTTAAAAATGAGGAAAAAAATATTTCCTTTGAGGGTGCCAAAGTGCTGGAACAGGCTGCCCAGAAAAGTTTTCGAGCCTCCTCTGGAGACTTTCAAAACCTGCCTCGATGAGTTCCTGTGCAACCTGCTCAAGGCAGATCTGCTTTAGCAGGGGAGGGTGAACTAGATATTCTCTGGAGGCCCATTCCAGCCTCTAACATCTTGTGATTCTGTAAACAGTTAAATTTGGACGCTTCCTTAGTGTATAGGAAGTTTTATCCATTCCATGAAAATAAACCCGTGGTAACTTTTGTCTAGAAACAAGGACCTCTGCCTGCTGAAGGCAACAACATAGGTCGGAATGGCCTAAGGAGATGAAGGCTAAGTTGGGCAATAGCTTGCAATCTCTTCACTGTCTCCCTTCTGCAAACCCATGAGTTGCTCATCAGCTAAATCGCTGCTAATGGCATTTTAGGGTGAAGCACCATTAAGTGCTCCACTTGAAGGGTGACAATTGAGGAATACATTGGGTGCTTAAAATGTGAGTCACTGCAGGCAGTGACATGAACATCTTGGTCTGCAGCTTTATCAGTGAAGCCAAGCCAAGGCCTCCCTGCTTATCAGTCCAGGCTTTCAGTAACAAGGTGGCTTCCATAATTGAAAAACTTAGAAGGGAGATGCAAGGCATTACTGCAAACACCAAGTGGTTTATCTTGAATATGCCTCTTTTTTTTTTTTTTTTAGTACTTCTGTTCTGCAATTCCTAATAGCTTTCTTTTGATGCTGGAAGTCATAGATTCATTAAGCTTAGAAAAGACCTCTATGAGCATCAAGTCCAACAAGCCCACTAAACTATGTCCTGAAATGCTGTGTTTTTTGAAGACCTCCAGGGATGGTACAGCCTCCAGCAGCCTGTTCCAATGCTTGACCACTTTTTCAGTAAAGAACTTTCTTCTAAATCTCCCCTGGTGCAACTTGAGACCATTTCCTATCACTTGTTACTTCCGAGAAGAGACCAACACCCATCTCAGTGCAACCTCCTTTCAGGGAGTTGTAGAGAGCAAGAAGGTCTCAGTTCAGATTCCTTTTCTCCAGGCTAACCAACCCCAGTTCCCTCAGCTGCTTCTCACCAGACCTGTTCTTCAGACATTTGACTGGTTTTGTTGCCCTTCTCTGGACCTACTCCAGCACCTCAATATCTTCTTTGTAGAGAGGGGCCCAAAAAAGGAATCTAGTTATTTGTATGTGTCTTTCTGTCTTGTTTGTTGCTCATGTTCATGCTAGGAAGGCAGGGTTTGGTTTTTTTCCTCTTTAGTTTTCTTCCCAAAAGCCAAACTGTGCCAGAGGACTGATGCTTTGAAAGAGACATGATCTTACCCCCCTGTAAATTTTTTGACCATTTTGATATATTCTTTGTACTATCATCTTTGTAGAAACTTTGCTTTGCTACTGCAGAGGTTATTTTCTCATACTTGTGATGTTTAAGAAAAGTACTGAACGAATCCCTTGTAATTGAAATCCTTCTTTTTGTACATAGGAAACTCACAAATGGGTGCTACCATAGTAGATGCATTGGATACTCTTTATATCATGGGCCTGCATGATGAATTCAGAGAAGGACAAGAGTGGATTGACAAAAATCTTGATTTCAGTGTGGTGAGTACAGCTTGCCCTAATTTTTCTCTAGACCTTTTAATAGTGTTCCTCCAGTGGGGAAACAGAAGTCTTTCAGCTGAAAGTTAAAACCTTATGATTGAAAGGATCAGACATAAGCTTTAGTGACGTTCTCGGTGTTTATAACTTTATTTTGAAAAAATATAACCACACTCTAACCGTTTTGCATTTTAATTATAAAGACACGTGTATATTGGATAATGGAAGAAAAGGAGGGAGGGGTCCGTGGGAACCAACACAGCCTCAGAAAAGCAGGCAGAAACATGAGGCTTTATGAGCTAAGAGCAGTTGGAAATAGCTGTGAAAGACAATTTCTCCCCACCAGTCATGGTGTATAATTACTTTTGTGCCCTTAAGAGGTTTTAAGATGAAGTCCACTTGAGTCGTCTTAGTTTGCCTACAGTTTCTGAGTCTATTACAAGGACTTCCTAGGTGGTGGTACAGCATCTGTCATTCTTCATGTGTGCAGAGTTTGGATGTTTTAAATGGCCCTATTTTATCTTTATTCATACTAATCAAGTATGTTCTTATTACAAATTTTGAGACTGTCCTGGATTCTGACAGAATTTGTATTTAAATGTTTTGCACTTTGTGGCTCCAAAATGATTGATTTATTTTTTATTCAATAATGCACAAATTGAAATGCAGGTATACAGTCAGAATTGAGCAGATGCTTACTGGTTTTTTTTGTATTAAATCCTGTATTTCAGAAATTATTTGTTTGTGTTTTTTCCTTTTGTTTTATATATTGGCAAACATAAAAGAAATTGTGCTCTGCTTTTTTCAGCTAGTGCCAGATGATTAGTCAGTCTAAAACTAAAGATTCTAAATATATCACAGGTGATGTGGGCATAATGGTACCATGATGAGATTGAACTATGTTACTTCTATAACTTTTGTCTGATCTGAGGCAATCTCAGTATGAATTTACAGAATTAATGTAGGACTTGGGTGGAAGAAATGTCCATGACCCACTGTGGTTCAATTTCCTATGTATCAAACAAACATTAATGACTTGTCTTATGTATACACCAGACTTGAGTATATATGACTTTCCTTATGTAGTTTGAAGTTTATAAATAAATGCATACATTTGTTCCTTTTGGATTCTTTTAGTGGGAAATAGAAATAATTGCTTTCACTCTACAATTTTTTGTGTGATTGATCACTTCAATAGGTATTAAGTGGAGTTGTGTGCTGCATTGGTGATAGCTTTCTTGATCACTTCTATGTGAATAAAAATACATAATTTACAAGAAACCTGTATTTGGGAGTGTTTCAAACTTTAGTCATCATTAGTGCCGTTTGAGGAAATCTTTGAAGTATTCCTGTAATCTTTCCGAAGTACTTAACATGTGCAGAGTTCATTTATTTTGGACGCAAGCACCACAGGTGCTATCAAAATAGTGTGAAAGGAAAGACACAAATGTAATTTCAAGCGTGTGCTAATTTGTGGGTCAGCTTGTGTACAGGGTGCATTGTAGTGCATTCTTAGAAAAGTCTCCCTTACCTCAAAGTCTTTTATTAGAACTGCATTTCAGTGTCTAATGGGGTGAATGAAGAGAAGTTTATGGGAGAGACATACGGGGTTTATGCAGGTAAAGGAGGGAATAGGGGGCAGAAATGTGTTAAAACTATCTAGTTCCTCTTAGTTTTTCAATGGGTTAAAATGAATCAAAAGATGAAAGTGAATTTAGCCCAAGGGTATTATTATGAAGACAGGCAGTAAAATGGTTTATTCTGTTAAGTTTCTCAGTCTTGCAGTGTTTTTGTCATAATATTAAATACATGAAAGTTACTCTTAGACAGAGACATTGTTAAAATGGAGCTCTGAGTTTGAGACCACACATTGGAAATTCAGGTTAAGAAAGCACATTACAGGAATTCTCTTAATTATTATTCTACTTTATCCTGTAAACCTATACTTAAATGTGAGAAAAAAGATGCTGAATAATGGAAGTGTGCAGTCCTTGCCTTCTTTCCCACCATCCCTAAAGAATTTCAATTGCACTTGGAGAGCAGGAGGAAAAACTAATCTGATTTTTAAAAATAATCAATTGAAGCTGTAACTAGAATTATCTCTTGGTGTCTTGAAGAAGTCTGCAGGAATTTCAGTATGGATCTATCTACCAAAACAGTACAAATTCTTGTTTGCACGTTGATTTGGGATACGTGCTTGCCTCTGCCTTATTTTTACCTTTGATTAGAGTGCTGATTACTTACTCTGTCTTTCTGTTCTAGAATTCTGAAGTGTCTGTGTTTGAGGTCAACATTCGCTTTATTGGTGGTCTCCTGGCAGCATATTACCTTTCAGGACAAGAGGTAAGGAGACTTGAATGCATTTGTGAAATTGAATATATTCTAACAAATGTTGTAATGAATAGTCTTGGTTTCCCAGTAGTCCCCATCATAGAAATGCTGCACAAGCTTCTTAGCATTTTCTCAGTGATAAACTGAGAAATACCAAGCCAATTCCATCCCACTTTTGAAATTTTTATTACAAAAAATGGGAGACTTAATACTTTGAATGCTTATGCAAAGACATGCTTAGACTGAAGGCATGCATATACCTAAAGACTTGCAATCATGGTCCTCTTTGGCCTAGCAATGACATTGCTGTGACCTCTTACTTCACACATTTTAATCAGGTGGAGCCTGACCCTACCTACAGATTAACTCATAGCTTTTTTGTTTGTTTTTTATTTTCTAATGTCTTATCAGCTATTTGTCTTTTGATCTATTGCCTATGGCTTTCACTTCTTTGGTTTTATCCTTTGTTTTTCATTTGCCGTCTGTAGCTTGCTACCTGAAACATTAGACTTCCAGCTATATTCCATGGCTCAAGGTTTCACGTGCTTTCAGATGTTCATATGTATCTTCCTCTCTTGTTTAGGGAAGCACTACATGCATCTCAACAAGATCAGAAGGATTTTAAAGCTGTAGCCCTGAAAATAACCAGGAGAAAAACCTGTATTTGTTGGTTATTTAGGTCTTTGGCATCATTTTGGCATCTGTTAATTATCCCTTCATAGGAGTGTCTTTGGTAAAAGACCTTAGTGGCAAAGCAAAAATCTGGTGCACGTCTTGAAAAAAAATTGCTAATTTATTTTTCATCAAGTATTATAGCTTCATCTTCTTCACTGTCCACAATCTCCAAGCCCCACCTCTCTGCAGAAAGATCAGCTACAAGCAGTCCTTGCTACTATAGTGATTGACATGGTCTGTTAGGAGGCATAGAGCAAAGGAGAAGCACATGGTTTTGCCCTTCTCTTCCCTTTGTAGCAACTGAAGAGCTGACCTTGTATTTGTGGCAGCAAGCTTTTCTCTGCTTCCAGGATCTCTTGGGCTTAGGTCTCCCATCAATTTCCTCATAGCTCAGTGAATGTTTTGCCCTCATGAAGTGATCTTCTTTCCCCTTAAAGAGGTTGCTGTGGCACCTCTTCAGGAAGACAGCCTTTGGAGCAGCTATCACTTGTGTCATGATCATCCCAAATATTTATTCGAGGAAGCTTTTGAATTTCATCTAGGTCAGTTTTCTTCTGAAGGTCCCCAGATCAGAAATTTTCTTTTGCTGTTGTACATAAACAAGGAAAAGTCCTTGACTTTTTGTTTCTGTAGCAGAGGTGTTTCATGGAGAGCAGTCTAAGCTGCATGTGCTTTTCCAGCTTGTGCCAGGGAGCATCCATTGTAGTTTCTACTGAAGTGCAGGTGACCTCCACAATATCTTGACAGTTGCTGCTTTGCCAGAAATCTGTCTTTTCTGTTGCTTGGAGCTTAGATCACATTAAATGCTATAGGTCACCGATGCCTTAGAGTCACAGAATTGTTTTGGTTGGAAAAGAACTTCAAGATCAGAGCCCAACCATTATCTAACTCTACCAAGTCTGGTGCTAAAACATGTTCCTCAACACCCCCTGCATCTCTGCATCTTTGAAAAACCTCCAGGCATGGGGATTCAACCAACTCCCTGGGGAGTGCCTGAGAACCCTTTCAGTGAAGAAGTTTCTTCTAATATCCAGCCTAAATGTCCTGGTTGAACTTGAGGCTGTTTCCTCTCATCCTGTCACTTGCTCCTAGGGAGAAGAGACTAACACCCACCTTGCTACAACCTTCTTTCAGGGAGTTGTTCTTATTAAACTGTACTTTTAATAGCTGTAATCTCTAAGTAACTAAATCTCTAAATGGGAGGTGCAAAATTCATTGTGCCTCTACTCAGTCAGGAGCTACTATTTTTGGAGGTTTTAGGAGAGTTGCTCAGCAGAGAGTTGCTGGGAGGCATTCTGTGAGAACTAGGCACTGCTTTTCTGCAGTCCAGGTTGTGATAGAATGGATACACTTTTTACACTTGGATCAAAAAGGAAACGATCATGGAATCACAAAATGGTAGGGATTGGAAGGGGTTTTAAGCTGTGAGAACTACAAGTTTTCTGCCTTCTGAGTTCACAAGCACCACTGTGCTTCCTCTTTTCCATCTGCAAAATGGAGTTAACAAGCCAAATTAACATGCTGACAGAAAAATGGATAATGACTTACTTAAATTGAACCAGCCTGGTTCTCGGTAATCCCTGCAACAATCCTTTTAACTTCTGTAGAAACAGGACATGCTGTTCAATATGCACAAGGCGGGGATTGTGAACTAGTAAATAATGTAACAGAGATAAGTGGAAATGCTGGGTGCTGAAGCAGGTCCAGAGAAGGACAGCAAAGCTGATGAAGGGTATGGAGAACAGGTCTTCTGAGGAGCATCTGAGGGAACTGGGATTGTTTGGCCTGGAGAAAAGGAGGCTGAAGGGGAGATGATCTCACTTTATACAGCTCCTTCAAAGGAGGTTGGAGTGAGGTGGGTGTTCATCTCTTCTCCCTAGTAACAAATGGTAGGAAAAATGGAAATTGCCTAAAGTTGCACCAGGTAAGGTTTAGGTTGCATATTAGAAGAAAATTCTTCACTGAAGAGGTTCTCAACCACTGGAGCAGGCTGCTCAAGGAGGTGGTTGAATCCCCATCCTGGGAGGTGTTTCAGAGACATAGAGATGAGGTGCTGAGATAGGTACATGGTTTAGGACCATACTTGGTAGAGTTACAACATGGTTGGACTTCATGTTCTCAAAGGTCTTTCCCAACCAAAATGATTCTATGATTCCAATACAGTGTTCCTATCTGTAGTTGGTTTATTTTTGTGGAACAAAAATATTTATGATACTTGCAATATAGAAAGAAGATTAATACTAGTTGCCCAGGGAGGTGGTAGAAACCTCATCCCTGGAGGTTTTTAAAGCCAGGCTGGATATGGCTCTGGGCAACCTGATCTAGTATGAGGTGTCCCATGGCAGGGAGGTTAGAACTAGATGATCCTTGAGGTCCCTTCCAACCCTAACAATTCTATGATTCTATGATAATTTACTGTATTTATCTTTGGCAGCCTTACATATAAAATAATTGTTTTACACAATTTTCTTTCTCATCTTTGTAGAAATCAAAGTGACCTTTCTGGGCAAAATTATAATATAATTTACTTGGATAAGTTCAGCCAGAAATCCCATTTAAAATGGAGAGCAAGGGCTATTTAAGTACCTGATACAGTTAATCAAACTAATCCTTTCCAGAAAGCTGACAGGGAGCATCTTTTCCCTTCAGGGAGACTCCATAGTGAAATTATGTTGTATATGCCAATGGATATCTGAACACCTGGCCTGAATATATGAATTATAGATCTTTAAGCAAGACAGTATATTTTGTGAGCTGGTTTCACAGAAGTCTTTACTGTGCCTGTGAAGGAGGTTATCTCAATTAAGTTTTCAAAGGTTGAAAATCTTAGAAGAGAGTACAGCATTTGTACATCCTTCTCAGTGAAGATGAGACTTGAGTTTTTTACCACCTTGCCGGTCTCTAACAAGACAGAGTCTGGGAAATAAAGCTTTTTCTTTCTTGAATTTTAAAGTGTCCTTACGTGTTGGGTATTGACACTGCTTGCTGCAGGGCACGTTATGATCCTGATGCAGTTCCTCAAGGCTTTCATTAAACATGTTCATGACTGGCAGAACACACTTAAGCGTGATTTGTTGCTGCATCTTGGTACTGCTCCCAAAAAAAGGAGAAAAGGAGTGCAAGATTGACTTCACTGCAGTTCTGTTTCCTTTAAATCTGACTGGAAGTCGATTTACCTGTGGGTGTAATGTGATTTAAAGTGGTGGAAATAAGGGGCAAGCTGTTTTAGCAGTAAGGAATACAAGGACTATGCAGTGGTAGCCATGCTTTAAAATCGCTCCAGCTGTGCTCCTGTCACAGGCTATAAATGCTGTGAAAGAGGTCATTTTTAACTACTTGCATGCCATGTATCTCCTGACAACCTGGCTCCATCTTCAGTAGTTTGACACCGGTGCAGATTGGCACCAGTGACAGCAAGCACAGTATCTTGGAACATCTACCTTACAAGGAAAGGCTGAGAGAGCTGGGCCTGTATAGCCAGAAGTGGAGAGTGAGGAGGGAATCTCATTAGTGCTTATCAATATCTAAAGGGTGAGTGTCAGGAGCATGGGTCCAGACTCTTCTCAGTGGTGTCCAGTGACAGAACAAGGAGCAATGGACACAAAGTGGAACACAGAAGGTTTCACATAAAGGAAAAAATTCTGTCCTGTGAGGGTGGTAGAGCACTGGACCAGGCTCCTCAGAAAGGTTGTGAAGACTATATCTCAGGAGGCATGCCAAACCTGATGGCCATGCTTCTATGTGATTTACTCTAGGTGATCCTGCTCTAACAGAGGGGGCTGGACTAGGTGATCTTCAGAAGTCCCTTCCAACCTCTTCTATTCTGTGATTCTATTATTTTCATGATTATTCTTCCACTTCTGCTGTTTCTACGCATCCTTTGAAGAACATTGTCAAGAAGTTTGCAGCACATCAACAGTGGCCCTTTGTTAATGACTTAAACAAAAACATTTCTCCTCATATTCAAAACTTCCTGTGTATAAATCCAAATGCTCATAGAACTTTTGCCACAGGATTTCATACCAAAACTTTAAGCTACTTGCCTTCTGTGAGTTCTGCATACTCTTCAAAGCCAGAACTCAGAACACTTTCCCTTTTTTCTGTTCCCTTGTTGGTCTGGCCAAAGGTTTTTTGATACTAAAACTTGCAGCCTGCTTCTATACCTTTTGGCAACATTAAAAAGGATTTAATGTATGCAGGTCAAGATGAACAACTGATTAAATTTCTCTGGAGTTCTCTATTTGCCTCTGTAACAGGAGCAAATCTAGATCAGGCCATATGATGAGGATATGTTTATTTTCAAGTTGGCTATGACGGTGATGTTCTCTTATTTTCCATTAGGAGAATTTCTGGGTTGGGGAGAAGGAGTATAATCAGAATAGCTGGTATAGGTATCTATGTAAGGATCTTTTCTGAGCATGGACATAATTCTGTTATTCTGATTTAGGCACTTATGTGAAACTATATTTTGAATAAAAGAAAAAAATATGTTAATAGGCTAGAGAGCTTCTTGTTCATTTCTTTTAAGATTTGTTTCCTGAATATCTAATTCATAAATGGTAACACAACTCTACTGCAGACAACATCATCTTGATTCCTAACAGACTAAAGGAGTTCCCCATCTTTACCATGTCAGAGACATACACATGATTGGAGGTAATATGATTTTTGTTAATAATTTTGCTAGGTTTAAGTGCTTTTCTTTAGCAATTATTATAGCTTTCCTGGCATTTATTTTTCTCTGGTGGTGCCTGTTCTTGTCCAAAGAGGTTTTAATATTCAGATGACATGATGGAGTTCAGCAAGTTTAAGTGCAGGGTCCTGCACCTGGGGAGGAATAACACCATGCATCAGTACAGGTTAGGGGTTGACCTGGAGAGTAACTCCACTGAGAAGATCCTGGTTAATAACTATCCATGGAACAGCAACGTGCCCTGGTGGGCAGGAAGGCCAATAGTATACTTGAGTGTATGAGAAAGGGTGTCTTCTCCTCCCCATCTGCTTAGATCACATTTGGAGTATTGTGTCACATTCTGGGTTACCCTCTTCAAGATAGACAAGGAACTACTGGAGAGAGTTCAGCAGAGGGCTATGAGGATGATGAAGTGACTGAAGTATCTCTCTTAAGAGGAAAGAATTAGGCCTGAGGCTTTTAAGTGTGGAGAAGAGAAGCCTGAGAGGGAACCTTATCAATGCCTACAAATATGTGAAGGGTGGCTGTAAGGAAGATGGAGCCAGTCTCTTTTCAGTGGTACCCAATGGTAGGATGAGGGGTAATGGACATAAATTCAATCACAGGAAATTCCACCTCAACATGAGAAAAATCTTTTTTACTGTGAGGGTAATGGACCACTGGAACAGGCTGCCCAGAGAGATTATGCAGTCACTTGCTTTAGAGATCTTCAAAACCATTCTGGATGTGTTCCTGTGTGACTTGAAGGGGGGTTGGATTCTATGATCTCTGGAGGTCCCTTCCAAGCCCTAGCATTCTATGATTTTGTGACTTTTTAAAGAGGAAAATAGATACCACTGAACAAAAACATTTAGAAAGTCAAAACCCACCAAAGAGGCTGGATTTAAAGTGGTATCAGGTCTAGAGTTGTATTTTTGTTCTGTTTTAAAGTGAACAAAAAATCCTGCTGGAAGAACTGTGGTTTTCATTGACAAAAGAGAATGCCATACTCCCTCTGGGATCAGATCAAGCATGAAAACCCTCAGTGCAGGTGCAGGAGGAGAGAACATAACAAAACCCAGTTGGTATATAATTTTTTTTCCCTGATGTTTATGTGGAACGTCCTGTGCTCCAGTTTGTGTCCATTGCCCCTTGTACTGTCCTTGGACACCATGGAGAAGTCTGGCTCCATCCTCCTGAGAAGGTAGAGGACTAGTAGTTATGCCTTCTGCAAGTATGAATAGGCAGTTTGTGGGTGTGTGACTCAGTCCAGATGTATCCCTGGAAGAAAGTTTTTTCATTGTAATTACATAAAGAAGTAGTCCTTAAGTAGCTTAGAAATTATACTTTATTTTGTACAGATGATCAAATTGTTGCTCTCTTGAGTCTGTCTGACTTTTTTTTGTTTGCATGGCATAAAAGAATATAACTTTTGTCTTGTATTTCTGGTCTGGACACGTATAAATTAAGATGTGGGAGTTTAGGGTGTTTATCTCACCATTTTTCAAAATAAATGTCTCGTTTTTCAAGTGCCGCACAGAATTTATGTAAGTATGAAGTTCTGGTGCTTACTAATTCATTGCTCATAGCTTTTGTTTGCCAACTACTTTTCTGTGAGAACTTAGTCCTAATATATATATAGGTAAGATAAATATCTCTGTAAATCTGTGAAAACAAGACAATTCATCTGCTCTTTAAAAAAGCAAACAAACACAAAACACTATTTCCTCACTTTCACCAGGTGCAGTGTAATGTGTTTTCCATCTGACATTGTTTAAAGGACATGGTTTTGAAGATGTAAATCTATCTAGTATTTAAAATTCTTTTTCTAGGCAGTCTGTATTTTTTTATATCATAATCTGTCCTGTACCAATGGGAGGAGGGAAGGCTGTGTGTATAATGAGTGCACACAGTATGAAACAACACGTAATTTCATCTCTGTTTAACTTTTTTGTAAAGTGGACTGAGTCATTTCTGGCAAAGCCTTAAGGGGAAATCAAGATGAATTTAAAATGGAAAGCTTGGCAGCACATTCAAGAGAAAGAGGAGAAAAAAGTAACCAAGAGAAAGTAGAAACTGATGGAATGTAAGCACAGAGCTGAAGGACATGGCAGGGAGAAATATATAGGAAGGGAAATATTTTACATGAGTGGAGGGCATGTTAGAAGGAGATATTACCAAAAAAAAAAAAGCCAGTATCAAGAGATTATAATCAGATAAGGCAGATTATTTTATTACATAAAAAGTATTCTCATAGCTTAATTACTTCAGAACCATTTCTTAGGGTTCCTAATACATTTATTAATAAAAAGAAAAGGAAAAACAAAACAAAACCCAGAACAACAACAGAAGAAAAAAAAAAGGCACCCAAAATTCATTTTAACCACTTGCTTTGCCTGGATGTGTTTGACTACAAAGGCATGTTGAGAAGCAGATATACTAGGGTCAGTTGTAGGTCCTAAGTATGTTTTGGAGGTGAGGATGTGTTTTCTCCTTGTCAGATTTCCCAAGACTTTTTCTCATACTCTTGTTCCTCAGAACAAGCTGCTCAGAGAGATTGTGGAGTCTCCACCTCTGGAGGCATTCCAAACCCACCTGGACATACTCCTGGGTGATTTACTCTATCAGGGGGATTGGACTAGATGATCTTCAGAAGTCTCTTCCCACCCCTACCATTCTGTGATTCTGTGTGATTCTTTACAATTATACTCTCAAGAACACCTCCATAGTCCCTTGTGAAGTCTTGTCTTTTTTAGGCCCCTATTCATGCTCTGTCCTTCCCCCTGATGCCTTTTGTATCTTCCCTTCAGCTCCTATTCATGCTCCTTTAACTTATCCCTGCACTTCGCCTTGTATGAGGTGGAGGACTGTAAGCACTGTCTTTTATTACTTCTGCTTCCCTGCTGGCAAAGTTCCATAGAGATCTTCTATCCTTTGATGGCTGGTTTGGTTTAGTGATGGTAATTCAGGTTCATTTTTCTCTCTTTTTTTCCTTTCCTTTTTTTTTTAACCCCTACATTCTTTAAATTAATCAGCAGCTCTTTCACTAGTGGGAGAATATTTAAGCCAGATGCTTTCATCTGTACATGCCCTGTATGTGGCCAGGAAGGTCAATGGCATGCTGGGGTGCATTCAAAAAACTGTGGCTAGCAGATTGAGGGAGGTTCTCCTTCACCTCTCCTCTGCCCTTCTGAGTCCTCATCTGGAATACTGCACCCAGTTCTGGGCTCCTCGATTCGAGAAGGACAAGGAACTACTGGAGGGAGTCCAACAGGGGGCCACTAAGATGATAAGGGAACTGGAGCATCTTATGAGGAAAGACTAGGAGAATGGGGGCTGTTTAGCCTGGAGAAGAGCAAAACTGAGTGGGGAAATGTTATTAATGCTTATCAATACCTAAGAGTGTCAGGAGGATCAAGTCATGATGTCCAGTGACAGGATAAGGAGCAATGGACACAAACTGGAACACAGCAAGTTCCATGTATGTAAACAGAGGGGAAAAGTCTTCCCTTTGAGGATTTATCCTAGGTGATCCTGCTCTAGCAGAGGAGTTGGACTAGATGATCGTCAGAGGTCCCTTCTAACTCTTACTGTTCTGTGATTCTGTGACGATAGCTCCTGCAGCAAGAAGAAATAATTTGAAAAGAGCCTTTTCAAGACTCACTTTCATGCTTAGGCATGAGTGATTGCAGCTGGTATGTTGTGGAAATTCCAGGTTGATGATTTTAGTCCTGAGATGATTTAGAATCATAGAATTGTTGACAGTTGGAAAAGACCTCTAAGACCATCATGTCCAACCATTAGTTGGACAAATAGTTTATTTACAAAGATGATTAATCTGGCAGGTTAATACTGCTTTTGCAAGTAAACTCACAGTGAAGGAGTCAGAAACAGAAAAATCAGGAAGGATAAAGCACAAAAAATGCATAGGCTGAAAGCAACTTTCCAATAATAGAAGAGAAAATAAACTCAGGATTGCCAGGAGTTTTGGCTCAATAGTGTATTACATCTTCCTGGAATGATCAGATCAAGGAGGCATATATATGCCAGATTTTCATTGCATTTATTCTGAATTTTAAGTGATCTTGTGGTGCTGACTGACGAGTGTAAAGTATCTCAGATTTGAAGGCTCTTTAAAAATGGCGAATGTGTAACTTTTCTACTCAGATAAGTGTTGAACTCATGCCAAGGAAGCTGATACAGCTATTGAGGAGAATGGAGTTTAGGCAGTTTAATTGAGATATTATCAGCCAGTGCCAGATAGTTTAAATGTCAGTACCTGGTCACCCATTGCATGCCAAATTTTTACATTTAGATATTCTAGAGCAAAACTTTCAAGCGGTACTGCTAATAAGCTAATAAGAACAATCTTTCTTCTGTAGATTTTTCAAAAGTGTTGTTAGGGTGAAACCAATGAATGTTTCATTAAATTCTAAAATGCCTCAGTTATCAGAGCTAGAGTCTTAGCATCTACTCTTCAGGAAGATTTGTCCAACATTCTGTTTAATGTCTTTATCAGTGGTCTGGATGAGAGAATTCAGTGCATCTTCAGTAAGTTTGCAGATGGCACTAAGTTGGGAGGGAGTGTTGATCTGCTCAAAGTTAAGAAGGCTCTGCGAAGAGACCTGGACAGACTGGATTGGTGGGCTGAAGCCAGTTGTATGGGTTTCAACAAGACCAATAGTGCCAGGTGCTGCTCTTGGGTCAAAACATCACCAGGAATGCTCCAAGCTCGGGGAGGAGTGCCTGGAAAGCTGCCCAGCAAAGAAAGCCCTGGAGGAGCTGTTTGACAGATGGCTGAACATAAGCCAGCAAGTGTCCAGGTGGCCAAGAAGGCCAACAGCATCCTGGCTGGTGTCAGGGATAGTGTGGCCAGCAGAACCAGGGAAGTGATTGTCCACCTGGACTCAGCACTGGTGAGGCCACACATTGATACTGGGCTAAGTTTCGTGGCCATCCCTACAAGAAAGACATTGAGGTGCTAGAGTGCATCCAAAGAAGGGCAAAAAAGCTGGTGATGGGTCTGGAGAACAGGTCGTGAGGAGAGGCTGGGGGAACTGGGGCTGTTTAGCTTGGAAGAGAGGAGGCTGAGGGGAGATCTTCTCACACTCTACCCTTGAAGCTTGGAGTGAGGTGGGGCTTGGCCTTTTCTCCCTAGGAGAAGAGGAAGTGGTCTCAAGTTGTACCAGGGGAGGTTTAATTTTGCTATTAGAAGAAACTTCTTCCCTGAGAGGGTTCTAAAACACTGCAAGAGGGTCCCCAGAGGAGATGGTTGAACCCCCATCCATGGAGGTATTTCGAAGATGTCCCTCAGCACCATAACAGTGCATGGTTTAGCACTAGAGTTGGTAGAGTTAGTTAATGGTTGGACTCCATGATCTTGAAGATCTTTTCTAACTGAAATGATTCTATGAGAGCAGCTTTGGAAAACTTCAGTAAAATAGTATCACTTAATAAGTCTGTTTGCATATCTTTTCCTGCTGATGGTAGAAAACCACCACAATATTTATTATCCTGTATCTAAGAAACAGAATTCAAACCTATAATTGCCAGTTTGCAAAATGCAAATGGAGAAAGTTGTGGTCAAGTTGATTGTGATGGTTTTAAGACTGTCTTTTTAAATTTTTCTTCACAAAGTTCGAGCAGAGAAAGTGAAAGAAGTAAGTGGATCACTATTGGGTGTAAGAAAGCAAAATAATGATTAATGTAAACTCTTCCATTGGAGAGAGAGAAATGTTTAAGAATCACTACTCAAAACAAAGTGTCTCAGTCTCAGCTTGCTCAGCTTCTGTCTACCTGTTTCTTCTTTTCTGGCTGAAGATAACACACATACTGACCTTGCAAGCTAAGTCTAACAACCTCTCTCTGCTTCTTGGCTTTCTTCCTTTTTGCCTGCTCAGGGGAAGGGGGGAAAGGGAAGCACAGCCCCTTAGGGAGAACCCAGGGGGGCTTGGTTGTGTTTTTCTGTGGATTGTACGTATTTGTAAATGTTGTGAATACTGTATATTTGTACATATTCATTGTATTTTATCAGAGATTGTAGTTTTGCCTGTAAATACAGCTTTCATTTGCTTCCAGACTGAGCTAGCCTGGTTATTGTTGTTGTAGGAGGGGGATTTCAGCTCTCACACTGTTACATTGATAATTAATGTCTTATCTGCATTTAACTGATGCAGTTTAAGTATTTTTTTCTGTGTTCTTTTCCTTGTCATTTTGATCAGCTAGGCATTTTAATGCTTTCCAGTGCAACCCCAACTTAGGAACTAGCACTTAGGATAGTTTTTTCTAGGTTGTGTAGTCCATCTATATCAGTTGATAGGATGGAGTAGTTTCCTGACATCTTTTTTGTTAGTCTGTCTCTATATCCAGTATTCTGAAAATAACCATGACCTTTATTTTCATCTCAGAGCACTCTGGAGCCTCAGGCAAAAAGGAGATCTGTTGACTTGGGTGTATGAATGGGCCAGTATAGTTCTGTGGGCTTTACTGAGCTTTTTGTTTTAAGAAGTAGAATGCAGAGTACATTTGCAACTTTTTTCCTTGCAGTCAGGAAAATTCTGATAACACTGCATCAGAAACCTTTTACAAGTTGAATCTCCAGACAAATCTACTAACGATAGCTGGGCTTGTGTAACCATGGTTTTTAAATTGGAGGTGACTGTTATATCACTTAATTTCATCCCTCAGCTGAAACTGGACAACCTTTCTTGCCTTCCTACCACTCGTTATCATATGCAAAAGTATATCTTTTAGCAAAATAGCTAGTGTGGTTTTCATTTGTAAGTGTATTTGTAGAAGTCTTATGTGAGGTGTTGCTGGCCAAAGAAAATATGAGCCTAGTCTGCATGGTTTTGAAACTAAGTGTGTTTCAGGAGATTTGTTTTATCAAGGCATTTTTTCTTCTAGTGCGCAAAACCTGCTCTGATTTTAGGAACCTTTAAAGGGAAGAGAGGCCACTGGATCCAAATGGGTACAGGAGGAATCACAGAATCATAGCATGGTAGGGGTTGGAAGGGCCCTTTAGAGACTATTTAGTCCAACATGCCTGCTTAAGCAGGTTCACCTCGAACAGATTGGATAGCAATGTGTCCAAGCAATCATAAGTGTTGACTTTCTGGGTTTGCTGAGGTTTTTTGGGAGGAGTTTGTTTCAGTGTGAGTTTTTTTGTGTAGTTGGGTTTTTTCTTTTTAAGAAAGACCATTTTGTGAAGCATTTATTGGTTTGTGAAATTAGTAAATCAACAAGTTAAGTAATATTTATGAATGCAGTATGTATTGGGTTTGGCTGAGCTGGAGTTAATTCTCCTCAAGGCATCTTTCTAGTGCTGTGTTTCACAGCAGTAGTTGCTAACACAGCATTGTTTTGGCTACTGCTGAACAAGTATCCAGGCTGTGTTCTTCCAACATTTCCCTGCCCCAAGAGTATGCTGAGGGGTGGGGAAGATCTTGGGAGGGGACACAGCTGTGCCAGCTGAACCAAACTGTCCAAAGGGGTATTCCATGCCATATGACATCAGCTCAGATACAAGAATGAAGTGAAAGAAGGAAGCTGGGGATAGGATTTGTCCATGGCATCTGTCCTCCAGAGGGGAGCCATTAAGCATAGAGAGCCCTGCTTCCCAAAACCATCTGTTGTCCTGCTGATGGGAGGCAGAGACTAACATCTCACTCTGCTTACGCTTCCCACACAGTCTATTGCTTTGCTTACTATTATTATTTAATTGCTTGTATCTTATAGCTGGCTTCTGTTATATTTTCCCCTTTCCCTGGTCCATCTAAGGGGGAGTGATAGAGAGGCTTTGGTAGGCATTTGGCCCCCAGCCAGGGCTACGCAGTAATACCTTCTTTACCCTTTTGTTCTTGAGAGACCAGAATACTCATAGCATAAGGAGGACTCTACAGCAACAGTTGCGTGAAGAGAAGTAACCACTTCTGGATTTCCATCAGGATGAATTTGGCAGTGTTTAAAAATTTTTGAGACTGGTAGAATGGAGGCAGTAAGCCCAGTTTCTTTCTCTCTGCAGGTGTAAATCTGCGTTATAAAAACTTTATGCCTTATCGAAGTCTAGTGGCTTAAAAGGTCAAGATTCAGATGAGTATTGTTTGGCACCAAAGCTAAAGTTAAAGGTGAATTGTATCAGCCTTAAATCACTTCTATCCTCAGAAAGGGTAAGAAGCAGGACCCTGGGAACTATAGGCCAGTCAGTTTTACCTCAATCCCTGGGAAGGTGGTGAAGCAACTCTGCTGGAAAACTATTCCCCAGCCCATGAACAAGGTGATTGGGAGGAGCCATCATGGATTCACATATGAGAAGTCATGCTCAACTAATCTTGAGAATCTATGATGATATCAGCAGCTTGGAAGAGTAAGAGAGGGCAGTGAATATTGTCTGCCTTGGCTTCAGTAAGACTTTTAACACTGTTTCCCATAAGAGTCTCACAAAGAAGCTGGTGACATATGGGCTGAATGGGCAGATAATGAGGTAAATTGAAAACTCTCTGAACATCCAATCTCAGAGGGTGATGGTGCAAAATATAGTTGGAGGCCAATAACTAGTGGTGTATACCAGGTGTCAGTACTAGGTCCAGTCCTGTTCAACACCTTTGTAATGATCTGGATGATAAGACAGAGAGTCCCTACAGCAAGTTTGCTGGTAATGGAAAACTGGGAAGAGTGGTTGATACACCAGAGCAGCACGCTACAGCCCAGAGGGTTCTCAGAAGCCTGGAGAGCATCATACAATTCAGTGAGGGCAAGTGCAAAGACCTAA